>NC_066583.1:251187009-251514345 GCF_024323335.1 Lathyrus oleraceus
ACAAATAGATTGAGATAAGCTTGTAAGCCAACATGAGCTAGTTGTAACTCTCAGGTCAATTGAATACCAAAGTAGATACAATAACTAAAAAAGGAAAGTATTTTCAATTTCAAGTTTTTGTAAAAAAATCACAAAGTGACCTTTGGAATTTCTAATAAGGTCACTGCAAAACGCATATTCATGAATGTAAGAATAATATGCACTAATTTTGAAAATTCTAAGGAGAGGTTTAATATAATGAAATTATACTTGTCAATGCTCTTATCAACAGAGGTAAGGAATAAAGTGATTTACTTGTCAATCTGGTACACTAGGTTTACAATCTCCATGGTTAAACTCTAACCAATATCAATCTTTGGAAATATCATAATTTTGATCATGAGATTTCTCAAACTAATATTTCTTTAGAAATGACATTTGCATTGACAACTTGAGATACAATGTCAACAATTACTTTAATGGGAGATTTATGAATAAATCTCATATCTGAAACATTACAAACAAGTTCAAAAATATAACTACAACACGAAACACATAATTCAAAAAATAAGACCTGAAGGACCGTTATCAGAGTTCATAAATTTTTAGATTGTACATTCCGAACATATTAACAAATTTTCCATACAATTCATGAACATCTTATATAATCTTACATCATCATGTACAATGTTCTTTCAGATCATGTCCTTATAAAACCCGATAGCAACACACCGTTACAAAAACTACAAAGCACACAAATGACTGTTACAAAGCACCGTTAAAAAAATATTTGGTTAACAATCACATATTACCATATTTTTCAAAGGTCAACAAAGCTTCACTGGTTTTATTAGAATTTCCACAATAAGGTATAAGGATGATGCACATATTAACATCATTTAGAGCTCCACATTATTCCATTTTCTCAACCAACTTCTTCACCAATCCAAACTCTTTCACTTATCATGCAAGACACAACATGATATTATAAATGTGTTTTATGTTATTGAATCCATCCTTAAGCTTCAACCAATTAAAAATGCTCAAAGCTAAACGTGGACTTTTCAAACACCTTTTCATTACTCTATAAAAACTCCAACATTCAATTCACATTAACCTTTTTTTACTACTTTCTCAAATAAATAAAACCAATTGTTGCCTGAATTATTACTGCAATCTCACACATCATTTAGAACATATCCTATTTTCCAATTTTACTCAAATTAGTATCTTTTAAAACTATAATGTTTTTTTTTTGTCTTTATCAAGTACCAAACTCTCTGCAACATTTTCATAAGTAGGCTTAGTGAAATCATATTGATTCATATATTTTAATCCTATCCCAACCAAAATGGAAACAAAGTTTATATTTTAATGCTCTCATATCTTTTGAAAATTTAAAGTTGAAACAAATATGTTACATTAAGATTATATAACACTCATAGATGTTAGATACCATACAAAGAATACAATGAATAGTTCAAGTGAAAACAACATAATTTTTTTATTATTTGAATGTATACATATAAAAAATGCACCTGTGGCCTAATGGATAAGGCGTTTGACTTCTAATCAAGTGATTGTGGGTTCGAGTCCCACTAGGTGTGTGTAAGCTTTTTTAATGAAAATGTGAAGGAGTTGTGAATATGGGTTCGAGTTCCACAAGATGTGTAAACTCTTTATGAAAATGTGAAGGAGTTGTGAATATATAATACAATTCTGGTTCGAGTCCCACTAATGTGTAAAGTTTTTTTTTATGGAAATTAAAGGAGTTGTGAATATCTAATAATGTGAGTATGTGGATGATATTTGGTATTGTCCTCAATTATATTTGTATTTTGAATAATGATATTTTCCCCAGTTTGTGATTATTTTTTTAAGTTATAGCAAACATATTTGAGATACATCAAACACTAAATATATGTATATATGTCAATTAAGATTTGGACTATTTCGAGTCCCACTAGTGTGTAAAGTTTTTTTTTATGGAAATTAAAGGAGTTGTGAATATCTAATAATGTGAGTATGTGGATGATATTCGGTATTGTCCTCAATTATATTTGTATCTTGAATAATGATATTTTCCCCGGTTTGTGATTATTTTTGTAAGTTATAACAAACATATTTGAGATACATCAAACACTAAATATATGTATATATGTCAATTAACATTTGGACTATTTTTTTTAAATAACAAGAAAATAAAATAAAAACAAGCACAAATTCTACACTATAGAGAAACACATTCCCTTAAGTAATTTTCAAGAAGTGGAATATATATTAGAGGGTGTAATATATAAACTAGTAAGAAAGAAGTCCACGTTATGACCTCTTAAAACTCGAGCATCAACTTACGAGGTAGCCTCATAATGAATGTGGTTGACTTTATTAATACATCGTAAAATGTTAATAAGAAGAATTATATCATTGATTAGATGTTTAAGGTAGAATATGATAGTAAATTGATTATGAATCATAGAAATAAAATAGATTGAAATAAGTTTTTAAGCTAACATGACTTAATTGTAAGTCTCATGTCAATTGAATATCGAATTGAATACCCCATAACTAAAAAAAGAATTTTCGATTTCAAGCTTTTGTAAAATAAAACTTCACATAGAGATTATTGGAATTTCTAATAGGGTATCCGCAAGACGCCTATTCATAAATTTAGGATCCATCTGCGCTAATTTTAAAATTTCTAGGGAGAGGTTTGGTCATATGAATATTGTGCTTACAAATGCTCTCATCAACGAAAGGAAGGAAATAAGTTATTTTCTTGTCGATCTGGTGCACTACATTGGCAATCTTTACGATTAGACTCGAACCAATATCCGTCTTTTAAAAATTAATGAATTTTATTCAAACTAATATCTTCCTATAAATTAATTTCTTGAGTCAAGCATCGGTCACAATCTAAGTTATGTTTGTTAGAATATATGTATCGTGGAACGTTTTTAATAATATACTTGTTTAGGATAATATTTATGGATTTATGTGTTATATAAGTATAACCATTTGTTGGTTTTGATAATGAAAATTTATGACAATTGTCAAGAAGATCAAAAGATGATAACTCCATAAGTCAAATGAATTTTGGATGTTGATGGCTATCTACAATAGTTCTTTGTGATAATTGACAAAGGGGAAGTTGATTGCAACTGTCACAAGTTACTGATGTAGGCATCTAATAAAAAAGAAGATATCTCAAGTCTCGTTAGTCAATGATTCAAGTTCCAATTGAAATGCTAGACAGTGTTAAATTAAACAGAGGAACATAAAGTCTTAAAGTTGTGAAAGTGAGAAAGTGTGACAACTCGTCTGGTCTTGTGCATAGCGCTTTAGAGTGACTAATTTATTGCAAAAAGAACAAGAATAAGTCTTTAGGTACAAAGGCAATGCGCGCCCGCAAGAACACACACATGCACGTACACGTACACGTACACGCACACACACACATACACATACACATTCTCTCTCTCTCTCTCTCTCTCTCTCTCTCTCTCTCTCTCTCTCACACACACACACACACACACAACACACACACACATACACATACACAAACACACAAATACACACACATAGATTTTAAAACCTATTTTAAATTTTGTTAAACTTCTTGAAACCAATATAGGAAAGTACGAAATCAATTAAGAAGTGTTTATAATCAATTTAGAAAGATAACTCATTGCCTGATCGATTATGGCTTTGGTCAAATCGATAAAAGCAAAGAGAAACGCCTTTTGATAGATTAGCAAGGCCATTAATCAATCGATTTAATTATATAGCCATTTTAGGGTTTTATTTTTTGGATTAGGGTTGTTTCTCTTGAGGTATCTGAAGCTAGCGGAAATATACCCGAACGTATCGCATGCTCGAACATACAACAGAGTCGCCATCGAACTTTATTTATCCCCAGAGGGAAGGGAAAACATCGATAAAACCCGGGGGAAAGAGATATAGTGGGTAAGGAAGTCGGTTATGCAAGGGGAATGTATTAGCACCCCAAACATCCATGGTACTCCATGGGAACCGTTTTGATTGTTCTCGCTCGAATAGGTGTTAACTAGAGATTACTCGCAAAGAATAAGGGGAAAGGAAGGAAATAGATAAAGTGCTCGGAGAGGATTAGGGCCCTCATGTGTAACACCCCGATAAAACAAGATGATTATTTAATTTAAGTTAATAATATAATTATTAATTTAATTAAATAATTGGAATATTATTATTGGAATTATTATTATTTGGGTTATTATTTTATTGGAATAAAAGTTGGAATTTAGAAAAGGTCTCAGTTAGTAAAAAGGTTATTTTTCACGTGAAAAGGAAAAGGAGACAGAAAAGGGAAAAAGGGCCAAGAGCCAGAGAACGAAGGTTGAAGGAAGGAAAAGCTTGGAGCTCAGAGATTGCCGGATTAACTCAGGTAAGGGGGGTTTATCATCGATTAATGGGTATTATGGGATAATATGTGATGGGTAGTGAGAAACCATTGATTTGCCTCTGATTGAATGATGTATGATGAATTTGTGAACTTTTGGGATGAACGAAATTTGGATTAAAATTGAAGAAATTCGTAGGAATTAGAGGTAGAAAGGTTATCAATTTGTGAAATCGAAAGTGTATGATTCGTGTTAGATGAGATGAATGAATTGTGTGTAAAATTTGGACTATGGAAGGTTGAATGGATAGATCTCGTAGCAGAGAAAGCCATTGCAGATCTGGAAATTCTGGTTTCTGGTCATACGCGTATGGCACTAGGCAATACGCGTATGATATGGCTGGTACGCGTATGGATGAGGCCTTACGCGTATGGGTGAGGAAAATGATATTTTGAACGTAGATTTGTCTCTGTTGGTACGCGTATGGGAGAGTGGTACGCGTAGCATACGCGTATGAGACAGATGATACGCGTATGGGTTGGGCGAGGAAATGCGCCATACGCGTATGGGCATAGGCAATACGCGTATGGGCAGACTTGTGGTTTTTCTGAACTGTTGTTGTGCAGTTTTTGGTTGTTTAGGCTGAGTGATGTAACTTAGCTGATGTATGACGTAGTAGGGATCATTTCCCGTTGTTTTGAGTAGTATAGGTATTAGTAGAGTGTGCTAATACTGCGTTTGATTATGCGGCATGATATGATATGCTTTTGTGATAAAATGTGTTGATGATGTGTGATGGTATGCATGATGCTGTGAATGTATCAGTTATGTATGCATTTGTAAATAGATTGTTTTATGGCTTAGAGTGTGAGCATATGTCTATTCTTGAATGGTTGTTGTTGTTGCATTGCTAGGTGATTAGCATGCATATTGTGGCCTTTATGGTGGTAGCTAATTCCCATGGTGAGGAATTAGTGAGTAAATCATTTTGATTGTTGTTGATGTTTGCATGCTAGGTGATTAGCGTGCATAGCATAGCCCTTGGGGTGGTAGCTAATTCCCATGGTGAGGAATTAGTGAGTGAGTCACTATGTCTCAAATGAGTGGGACTAGTGAGCTTGGTAGCCGTGCCTGGATTGGACGGTGAGGTTGAACTATATGTTCACAAATAGTCGGTACCGCATGCATGGAGTCTCATTGCATAATATATGTATGGCGTATAATATGAATGGATGTATTCCAATATTATACGTGTGTTTGTGTTGGTGTTGAGTATTATGTTGAGTTGATGTGCTGTTACTGAATATATGTTTGGATTAGGGTGATGAAGTGTGTTAAATTACTTAACATGACATGATATTTTATAATACTTATTATATCGATTGAGGAACTCACCCTTACAACTGTTTTTCAGGTAACGAGCAGTGATTGAGTAGGAGCTAGTACTTGGAGTCTAGAGTAGTTCCTTAGTGGGTCATGCTCTGATAGATGTAACATCGGGAAGGGATGTTTTAAATGTTTTACTGTTGGTTGTGAACCATTTTACATGTAATGTGTTACATGTTTTGATTGATTTGATTTATATCCGCTGCGATTTATGCGAATGTTTATTTGATTAAATAAAGAGCATGACTGTTATTTTGGAACATGGTGTGAAGTGTTTATGTGACACCCTTAACTGCATAATTACTCTGATGTTGTATTTTGATATTTAATTAAATTATTGGGGTATTTTAGAAGGGTGTTACATTAGTGGTATCAGAGCATAGTCGGTCGAGTCGAGTCGTAATTATTCTGTTCCCCTGTACGGGATAGGTGTTGTGTAACCCTATCAGTACTTATTGTTTAGTTTGTTGGGTTTTCAGAATAGAGATGGCTGGAAGAGGTAGAGACGATGCTGCGATTGCTGAGGCTCTGGGTATGCTAGCTGGAGTACTTGGAGGAAATCCGAATGTTGTGGGAATGGGAGTTGCTCGTCAACTGAGTGAGTTCCAGAAGAACAATCCTCCAATGTTCAAGGGAGCATACGATCCAGATGGTGCTCAGAAGTGGTTGAAGGAGATAGAGAGGATCTTACGAGTGACTGAGTGTGCCGATAACCAGAAGGTCAGGTTCGGTACGCATATGCTGTCAGAGGAAGCTGATGATTGGTGGGTTGCTACCCGCACTGAGTTGGAATCTGCTGGGGATGCTGAGATTACTTGGGCAGTGTTCAGAGAGAGATTTCTGAGGAAGTATTTTCCAGAGGATGTTAGAGGAAAGAAAGAGATAGAGTTCTTGGAATTGAAGCAGGGCAATCGGTCTGTTACTGAATATGCTGCTAAGTTCACAGAGCTGTCGAAGTATTACACTCCCTATAATGAGGCTGCTGGAGAATTTTCGAAATGTGTGAAGTTTGAGAACGGGTTACGTCCCGAGATCAAGCAGGCTATTGGGTACCAACGGATCAGAGTGTTTTCTGACTTTGTTGACTGTTGCAGGATTTTTGAACAGGATTCCAAAGCCAGAGCAGAGAGCTATCAGCAAAGGGTTGATAGGAAAGGCAAGAGTCAGAATGATCGTGGAAAACCGTATGCAGCTGGCAAAGGTTTTCAGAAGCAGAGTGGGATGAAGAGGCCTAGTGGGGGAGACTCTAGTGCCCCTGCTAAGTGTTACAGATGTGGTCAGGCTGGGCATCGTATCCATGAATGTACCAGTAATGAGAAGAAGTGTTTCAAGTGTGGAAAAGGTGGTCACTTGGCTGCGGACTGCCGATTGAAGACTGTGACTTGTTTCAACTGTGGAGAGTTGGGTCATATTAGCCCACAGTGTCCTAAGCCGAAGAAGGAGAACCAGTCGGGAGGCAAGGTCTTTGCTTTATCGGGTTCTGAGACTTCTGCAGATGATCGTTTGATCCGAGGTACGTGTTATATTAATGGCTTTCCTCTTGTAGCTATTATTGACACAGGTGCTACTCATTCCTTTATATCTTTGGATTGTGCTGTGAAACTTAAGTTAGAGATATCTGAGATACGTGGTAGTATGGTGATTGATACTCCTGCGAAGGGTTCAGTGACTACTACTTCGGTTTGTTTGAATTGTCCTTTGAGTATTTTTGGTAGAGACTTTGGAATGGACCTAGTGTGTCTTCCACTAGTGCAGGTTGATGTTATCCTGGGTATGAACTGGTTGGTGTTTAACCGAGTTTATATCAATTGTTTTGATAAGACTGTGATTTTTCCTGAGATTGAGGAAGGAAAGAGTTTGTTTCTATCTGCAAGGCAGGTGAATGAGGAAGTAGCAGATGGGGCAGAGTTGTTTATGCTGTTAACGACCTTGGAAGCTAAAGATAAACTGATGATTGGTAATCTAGCCGTGGTGTGTGATTTTCCTGAAGAAGTGAATGAATTGCCGTCAGAGCGTGAAGTTGAGTTCTCAATTGATTTGGTACCGGGTACTAGGCCGATATCGATGGCTCCGTACCGTATATCTGCTGTTGAGTTAACTGAATTGAAGAGTCAGCTGGAAGATCTGTTGGATAAGAAATTTATTCGTCCGGGTGTGTCGCCGTGGGGTGCACCAGTGTTATTGGTTAAGAAGAAAGAAGGTACTATGAGGTTGTGTGTGGACTACAGGCAACTGAATAAAGTGACGATCAAGAATCGGTATCCTTTGCCGAGGATTGATGATTTGATGGATCAGTTGGTTGGTGCGAGTGTGTTCAGTAAAATAGATTTGAGATCTGGGTATCATCAAATACGTGTGAAAACTGAGGATATTCAGAAGACTGCTTTCAGAACAAGGTATGGACATTATGAGTATTCTGTAATGCCTTTTGGTGTGACTAATGCGCCTGGAGTATTTATGGAGTATATGAATAGGATTTTCCATCCGTACCTGGATAAGTTTGTTGTGGTGTTTATTGATGACATTTTGGTGTATTCGAAATCTGAAGAAGAGCATGCTGAGCATTTGAGAGTGGTTTTAGAAGTTCTCCGAGAAAAGAAGTTATTTGCTAAACTGTCTAAGTGTGAATTTTGGTTAGAAGAAGTTAGTTTTCTTGGTCATGTGATTTCAAGAGGTGGTGTTGCTGTTGATCCTTCTAAGATAGAAGCGATGTCTAAGTGGGAAGCTCCGAAGTCTGTTGCTGAGATTCGAAGTTTTCTTGGCTTGGCTGGTTATTATAGGAAGTTCATTGAGGGATTTTCTAAATTGGTGTTACCGTTGACGATGTTGACTAGAAAGGGGCAAGCGTTTGTTTGGGACTCAAAATGTGAAGAAGGGTTCCAAGAGTTAAAGAGAAGGTTGACTACTGCTCCTATTCTGATATTACCGAGTCCGTCGGAATCATTTGAGGTTTACTGTGATGCTTCATTGTTGGGTTTGGGTGGTGTGTTGATGCAGAACAAGCAGGTTATAGCTTATGCTTCGAGACAATTGAGGGTTCATGAGAGGAACTATCCGACACACGATCTAGAGTTGGCAGCTGTGGTATTTGTTCTGAAGTTATGGAGGCATTACTTGTATGGGTCAAGATTTGAAGTTTTCAGTGACCATAAAAGTTTAAAGTATTTGTTTGATCAGAAAGAGCTGAATATGAGACAGAGGAGATGGTTAGAGTTTCTGAAAGATTATGACTTTGGTTTGAATTACCATCCGGGTAAAGCAAACGTAGTGGCTGATGCATTGAGTCGGAAATCATTGCATATGTCTATGTTAATGGTTAAGGAATTGGATTTAATTGAGCAGTTTAGAGACTTGAGTTTGGTGTGTGAGAGTACTCACAATAGTGTTAAATTGGGAATGTTGAAGTTAACGAGTGGTATTCTGGATGAGATTAGAGAGGGTCAGAAATCCGATGTGCTTTTGGTTGATAAGTTGACTCTAGTGAATCAAGGTCAAGGTGGTGAATTCAGAGTCGATGAGAATGGTGTTTTGAAATTTGGTAATCGGGTGTGTATTCCGGATGTTACCGAACTTAAGAAGAGTATTCTTGAAGAAGGACATCGTAGTGGCCTGAGTATTCATCCTGGAGCTACGAAGATGTATCATGATTTGAAAAAGTTATTTTGGTGGCCGGGAATGAAAAGAGAAATTGTGAGTTTTGTTTATTCTTGTTTGACTTGTCAGAAGTCGAAGATTGAGCATCAGAAGCCGTCTGGGCTAATGCAACCGTTGACTATTCCAGAGTGGAAGTGGGACAGTATCAGTATGGATTTTGTTTCGGGTTTACCGAGGACAAGTAAGAATTTTGAAGCTATTTGGGTGATTGTTGACAGATTGACGAAATCGGCTCATTTCATTCCGATCAGAATGGATTATCCGTTAGAGAGATTAGCTGAGCTGTATATTGAGAAGATTGTAAGTTTGCATGGTATTCCGTCGAGTATTGTTTCGGACCGAGATCCTAGATTTACATCGAAGTTTTGGGAAGGTTTGCAGAAGGCTTTGGGAACTAAGCTGAGATTGAGTTCTGCATATCATCCGCAGACTGATGGTCAGACTGAGAGGACGATTCAGTCACTAGAAGACCTTTTGAGAGCTTGTGTTTTGGAAAAGGGAGGTGCTTGGGATTGTTATTTGCCTTTGATTGAGTTTACCTACAACAATAGTTTTCATTCGAGCATTGGTATGGCACCGTTTGAAGCTTTGTATGGTAGGAGATGTCGGACACCTTTATGTTGGTATGAGTCCGGTGAGAGTGCTGTGGTTGGACCTGAGATTGTTCAACAAACTACGGAAAAGATTAAGATGATTCAGGAGAAGATGAGAATTGCTCAGAGTCGTCAGAAGAGTTATCACGACAAGAGAAGGAAGTCACTTGAGTTTCAAGAGGGAGACCATGTGTTTCTTCGTGTTACTCCGATAACTGGGGTTGGTCGAGCTTTGAAGTCGAAGAAGTTGACACCTCGATTTATTGGTCCTTATCAGATTTTGGAGAGGATAGGAGAGGTAGCCTATCGTATCGCTTTACCGCCGTCGCTTGCGAATTTGCATGAGGTTTTTCATGTGTCTCAGTTGAGGAGGTACATTCATGATCCGTCGCATGTAGTCCAAATAGATGATGTACATGTGAGAGATAACCTGACTGTTGAAACATCACCTATGAGGATCGAGGATCGAGAGTTGAAGCAGTTGCGGGGTAAAGAGATTGCTTTGGTAAAGGTAGCTTGGGGAGGACCAGCAGGTGGCAATGTGACTTGGGAACTGGAGAGTCAGATGAAGGAGTCTTACCCTGAGTTATTCGATTGAGGTATGTTTTCGAGGACGAAAACTCTTTTAGTGGGGGAGAGTTGTAACACCCCGATAAAACAAGATGATTATTTAATTTAAGTTAATAATATAATTATTAATTTAATTAAATAATTGGAATATTATTATTGGAATTATTATTATTTGGGTTATTATTTTATTGGAATAAAAGTTGGAATTTAGAAAAGGTCTCAGTTAGTAAAAAGGTTATTTTTCACGTGAAAAGGAAAAGGAGACAGAAAAGGGAAAAAGGGCCAAGAGCCAGAGAACGAAGGTTGAAGGAAGGAAAAGCTTGGAGCTCAGAGATTGCCGGATTAACTCAGGTAAGGGGGGTTTATCATCGATTAATGGGTATTATGGGATAATATGTGATGGGTAGTGAGAAACCATTGATTTGCCTCTGATTGAATGATGTATGATGAATTTGTGAACTTTTGGGATGAACGAAATTTGGATTAAAATTGAAGAAATTCGTAGGAATTAGAGGTAGAAAGGTTATCAATTTGTGAAATCGAAAGTGTATGATTCGTGTTAGATGAGATGAATGAATTGTGTGTAAAATTTGGACTATGGAAGGTTGAATTGGATAGATCTCGTAGCAGAGAAAGCCATTGCAGATCTGGAAATTCTGGTTTCTGGTCATACGCGTATGGCACTAGGCAATACGCGTATGATATGGCTGGTACGCGTATGGATGAGGCCTTACGCGTATGGGTGAGGAAAATGATATTTTGAACGTAGATTTGTCTCTGTTGGTACGCGTAGCATACGCGTATGAGACAGATGATACGCGTATGGGTTGGGCGAGGAAATGCGCCATACGCGTATGGGCATAGGCAATACGCGTATGGGCAGACTTGTGGTTTTTCTGAACTGTTGTTGTGCAGTTTTTGGTTGTTTAGGCTGAGTGATGTAACTTAGCTGATGTATGACGTAGTAGGGATCATTTCCCGTTGTTTTGAGTAGTATAGGTATTAGTAGAGTGTGCTAATACTGCGTTTGATTATGCGGCATGATATGATATGCTTTTGTGATAAAATGTGTTGATGATGTGTGATGGTATGCATGATGCTGTGAATGTATCAGTTATGTATGCATTTGTAAATAGACTGTTTTATGGCTTAGAGTGTGAGCATATGTCTATTCTTGAATGGTTGTTGTTGTTGCATTGCTAGGTGATTAGCATGCATATTGTGGCCTTTATGGTGGTAGCTAATTCCCATGGTGAGGAATTAGTGAGTAAATCATTTTGATTGTTGTTGATGTTTGCATGCTAGGTGATTAGCGTGCATAGCATAACCCTTGGGGTGGTAGCTAATTCCCATGGTGAGGAATTAGTGAGTGAGTCACTATGTCTCAAATGAGTGGGACTAGTGAGCTTGGTAGCCGTGCCTGGATTTGGACGGTGAGGTTGAACTATATGTTCACAAATAGTCGGTACCGCATGCATGGAGTCTCATTGCATAATATATGTATGGCGTATAATATGAATGGATGTATTCCAATATTATACGTGTGTTTGTGTTGGTGTTGAGTATTATGTTGAGTTGATGTGCTGTTACTGAATATATGTTTGGATTAGGGTGATGAAGTGTGTTAAATTACTTAACATGACATGATATTTTATAATACTTATTATATCGATTGAGGAACTCACCCTTACAACTGTTTTTCAGGTAACGAGCAGTGATTGAGTAGGAGCTAGTACTTGGAGTCTAGAGTAGTTCCTTAGTGGGTCATGCTCTGATAGATGTAACATCGGGAAGGGATGTTTTAAATGTTTTACTGTTGGTTGTGAACCATTTTACATGTAATGTGTTACATGTTTTGATTGATTTGATTTATATCCGCTGCGATTTATGCGAATGTTTATTTGATTAAATAAAGAGCATGACTGTTATTTTGGAACATGGTGTGAAGTGTTTATGTGACACCCTTAACTGCATAATTACTCTGATGTTGTATTTTGATATTTAATTAAATTATTGGGGTATTTTGATATTTAATTAAATTATTGGGGTATTTTAGAAGGGAAAACATCGATAAAACCCGGGGGAAAGAGATATAGTGGGTAAGGAAGTCGGTTATGCAAGGGGAAGGTATTAGCACCCCAAACATCCATGGTACTCCATGGGAACCGTTTTGATTGTTCTCGCTCGAATAGGTGTTAACTAGAGATTACTCGCAAAGAATAAGGGGAAAGGAAGGAAATAGATAAAGTGCTCGAAGAGGATTAGGGCCCTCATGCCTACGTATCCTCATAGTGCAATAAGGAATTCAGAGCTCCGTAGTTCAGGGAACTAGAAGTAGGAGGTGGAAAGGAGTGTGATAGAAAGTATGATCTGAACCAAAGAATAATGTCGTTTGAACTCCAACAGGGGGTGAAAATGTGAACCCAAGAGTAAAACTGGTGTGAACCAATCAGTGAGGGCGTATAGCACTTGTATCACATAAAGGGTTGCCTAAGTGCGGCTGCAAAGTAAGTAAGGAGATGTTCGTCTAAGCAACATGGACTAACAAGACGAACAAATTGGCTCTTGGTTCACAAAAAGGGTACAAGATGGAGCACAAAGGTATAGTGTATTTGGCTCAAAGAATAGGTATATCACATGGAGTGAAAAAAGATAGTCTACGAATGTATTATGGGATGAATGGAGGGAAGTGACCGAAGCCACAGAATAGAAGAACTTGGTAACAAGTGACTGAATAAGTATTGTTTGAAATTGAAAGGTGAAAGTGTATTGGAATCCATAAGAGAAATGAGATTTCTACCATATAGGGAAACATCGTTAACCAATACGTGGACTAGCGGACCGCCACTGTAGGGTTTTAGCTAAAAAGAAGGAATTAGATGTTTGGGATGAGAGCCAAACAACTCTAGGTACAAAATATGAACTATATCAGGTGTCCTAAAAGGATGTATATGGAATACCAAAGAAGGTGTATTTCGATGTCAAAGAGACAGATATGTCACTAGGTGAACGATTTATGATCGAAGATAGATAATGAATTGTGAAAGATATGAGTGATGCCCTAAGGCGAATGAGGAATAATTAGAAGTATGCTCGCCAAGGATTCGCATCCTCGTGCCTACGTATTCTCATTGTGAAATGAGAAAGTCAGAGCATTCGTAGTTCGGAACTACGAGAATAAAGGGAGAGAAATGTTTGTCTAAGCAATAGGGACTCACAAGACAAACATACAAGGGAGGATTACAGTACTGGAATGCAAGGAGTATTGTATCACTTGTTGGGGAATCGGCAGTTCGAGATCAAATCAGAGTAGTAGCTTGGATCCCAAAGAAGGATAGACTCTTAATTGGAGAGCAAAGTGGACATTTACCAATACATGGACTAGCGAACCGCCACTATAAGGTAAAGCCGAAAAGAAAGACTGAATTAAGTGTTTGGGATGAGAGCCAAACAAAGATGAAGTTAGTGTTTGGGATGAGAGCCAAATAAAGATGAAGTTAGTGTTTAGGATGAGATCCAAACAAAGATGAAGTTAGTGTTTGGGATGAGAGCCAAACAAAGATGAAGTTAGTGTTTGGGATGAGAGCCAAACAAAGATGAAGTTAGTGTTTGGGATGAGAGCCAAACAAAGATGAAGTTAGTGTTTGGGATGAGAGCCAAATAACCCTTGATTGAAGAGACGGACTATCATCAGGACGTCCTAAAAGGATGGACAAGGAGTCCAAGGAGAAATATGATTGATCTCAAAAAGATGGTATATATTGCATGAATGGAAAGTGATCCATGGGATAGAGAAGGTGGATTAATAAATAAGATAGCTCGCGAAGAAACTGGGTTTTCCTGCCTACGTACCCTCATTGTGCAATGAGGAAATCATAGCTTTCGTAGTTCAGCCCACTAGGGCTAAAAAGAAATTGATTGGAGGAAAAAGAAATGAATGATTGAGATTGAATTGAATAGAATGATGAATGAAGTAAGAGAGTGAAGTGATAAGAGACTTGACAGTCGATTGATAGGAATCATACTAAAGTCTATGAATAAGGGCGAACGCTTTGAATATTTGGGGCATACGCCCCATACGCAAAGTTGCTCTAGACAAGGGTAGGAGAGACTCCCTCTCGTCATTCTCCATTACTTAAGGCTTGTTTTGCACAATTTGAATCGTATTTACCAAGTGTTGACCTTTGATTTGTCTTGTATAATCCGCTGCTTGGTGTGACTGAGGATGCCTTGATTGAAGATTTCGTCTTGACGCCTTAAGCTTCACAGCTTGAAATAAAAGTCCTACTAAGTGACCAAGACTTTTGGTCACTCAATTAGACTGGGGGATTATACAAGTTCAAAGGATTTAATTAATCAAAATTGCTTTTGATCAATTTAATCGGGGGTTTTGTTTTAGTTTTGAAGGGAACTAATTTTGGATCTAATGGAAGTTAGTAATTGTTAGAAACTAACCTAAGGGATCATGCATTGATTAAAAATTCTAAGTTAGAAGTCCTAAGGGAGCATGTGCAAATTCTAACACAAAATTATCAAAATGAGCCCATAAGGGCAAAATGGTCAATTGAAAAAATATATCAAATTCTAACCATGGTTTAAAGTTGATTAACTCCTAAAGATGAATTCTAATCCTAATGTTGAAAATGGGGTGATTCTAAATTTTATCAAGCCTAATTGTTTCTAATTAAACCTAACCAAAAATTCCTAATTAAAATTCTAAGGGAAAAATCCTAATTAATTCTAAGGAAAATTCTATTTAAATCCTAATATGCTAATTAAATCCTAAAATCAAGATTTATTAACCTAATTAAACCAACAATCTAATTAGCCTAATAAAAATGCAAAACAATAAAAAAACAAAGAAAACAAATAAAATTGGAAAAGGGGGTGTAATTGTTAAATAGGGTGTGAATTAAATTCAGATTAATGGGCTGCCAGCTGAGCCCATTACTGGTTTTTGTACAGCCGGATAAATCCAAAAAAACAAAGGGGGTGCACGCAACGAATTTGGAAATGGGCCGTCTGAGCCCAATGCTTCAGCAAATGTTCCAAACGGAGGTGTGTTAGCAGGAATATGGCAAATCAACAAAATATGTCAATGGGCCCAACGAAGCCCAATTCCACTTTCTTCATAAATCTTTGGGGGGTGCACTAGTTAAAACGGTGTATGGAGAGTAAAGCACCATGGGCCTTGTTGGCTGAGCCCAATCCTCATCTCTGTTGACTTGTCCAAGTCAACAGAGTTCAAACTCACTCCAAACGCGGGCTCGCTCACCACCATCCTCTGCCCTGGTTCGCTGCACCGGCGTCCGTCGTCGGCGCCGGTGTTAGCCTAAGATCCTAAATCCTACCTCAATCGAAACATCGATTCAGGATGAGCATGGAAATGGACATGAATTGGAGGAACGCTCCTTGCACCGGCCAAATCGCGCCTCTAAAGAGAAGAACCCTAAAGTCCACAAGCTAAATTAAACAACGTATGGTGCAAACTAAACCTCACAACCATGGGGTTTCTACTCCCTATTCCAAATGCTATCAATTGGTGAGCTCAAAGCAAGAAAACGCAACTGAAACGGAAATTACATACCGGAGAAGACGATCGGAATAATTCACCGGTGAGTTGTCTGATCTTGATTCCTTCTTCTTCTCCTTGCTTCGTCTCTTTCTTCTTCTTCTGTAACTTTGGAATTTATAGCAGAGTGAAAGTGAAGTGGTCTAGCTCAAGCTAAATTGAAGCTTCAATGGCTTTTTTGTGAGAGAATAAGAGAGCTTTGGTGAGGGTGATGAGAGAGGTTGTAGAGAGAGTGCACAAATTCGCAAGGTTCCAAAGGTGATGAAAATGAGAGTGATCAATTGTTTAAATAGAGTTTAGGTTTTGAAGTGTTTAGGCTTGGAGTTAGGATTGAAGTCTGTTATATTAAGGTTAGGAATCAGTTGCATTCAACTCACTGAGTTCATGGTGAAACTCAGTTAGTTAGAATCAACTCAGTTAGTTGAGATTGATTAATGAGTGAGTGAATTAGACTGGCTAGTGTAGGTTAGCTTAAGTGGAATTGAACATACTCATGAATGATGACCTGCTGAGCAGGTTTTGCCTTTGGTGACTAATGAGTTGGTCTGTGTAGTGTTTCAGTGGAGTTAGTTCAAGTAACTGGCCATTGCAGGTTACAGGCTGAGCTTTTAAGTGGCTTTGGCCTTGCACTACTTCTCATACCTGTTTTATCTTGCTTCCTCTTACACTGCCTTGGATTAGTTAGTGTAGCTTATTTGAACATGGTGATATTTTGATGCAGGTTTTCACTTGACTGGTTGAACAAGGATGTTGGCTTGTCTGCAGCTTCCATTCATGTTTCTTGTCTGTTGTAGGGCCAATGGTGGGTTTGGCACGGTCTTGCTTATGAGGTACAAGGATCTTGCAAGTTTGGGCCTGAACTTATAGTATATTTGAGTTTGCTTTGACTTGATGCTTGCTTGCTCTCATCATCTTATGGCAAATCCTGCTAAGATTTGGTTTGGTTGTAGTTGACATTGATGGTGAGTTATTTTATTGGTTTGTGAAACATTCATAAATATTGATGAAGGCTTGGAATATTTGTACAAGCTACTTATTTTGATGCACTTCCATTGAGATGCTTGTGGCCAGGTTAATATCATGATGTTCCAGGGCTTTGTGTTAGGTTGATGATGCTACTGTCATGTATTGCTAGGTATGTATGGTTAATGAAGTTTGTACATGTTGGCATTGTGTTGGTTAGTATGTGAATGTTTGCCATTGGATAATGTTCCAGGGTTGTTATGGCTTGCTTGATATTTATGTTTTCCACTGCATGAACCACACTATACTGTTGTAGATTGCTGAATAGGGTGTTGGTTTTGACATCATTTTGGCCTTGCTTGGCACATTGCAGGTTAGGCTTATGAGTTGATGTTGTGAATGGTTGGGTTGGTTAAAATGCACATGAACTGGAGGTTGTTATTATGCAACATTGGCTTGTAGGATGCTGTGAGATGCTGCTAATTCCAGGCCAAAGTGTAGCAATGTCAAGTGTGTCCACTGCAGGTTTTTAGGGGGAGTTTTCATGTGACAGTATTGCTACTAACAGGTGATGGTTTTTGCAGAAAGCTTGACTCAGGTTGATGCAAGTTTCCATGGATTTGGTCTGGCTGCAATTATGACTTGTTAGGCATGGATTTGGTAAGATTATGGTCTGCTGCAAGTCCTTGTTTTACCACATGTTTGCTGCAGGATTTGGTGTTCCTTGTTTCTCATGCCTTACAGGCCATATTTGCTCATATTTGGACTGCAAGCTGATGTTCAATGTGGTGGCTTGGTCAAGATGTGGTCTGCTGCAGGTTCAGGTATGGTTCACTGCAGCCTACTGTGGTTTCAAGCTGTTAAACTACAATTGCCTTGTTTGCTGCAGTGGTGGGTTGCAAGTTCAGGCATGTTGTGGTTGTTGTAGACCTCATTCTATAGGTGTTTAATGCAGAATTTGCAGCAAGTGTAGTTCTGTCGTGTGCTGCTAGAAGTTGAAGGGAATTGAAGGATGCATGTTTGGTGCTGCCTATTATTGGCTTGCTGCCTGCTGGAGAGGTATTGTCTTTGTGCATAATTATTGTCATGCTTGAGTTCATGTAATGGAATAGTGAGTGAATCTCATGTGCAAATGGCCATTGTAGGTATAATATTTGATCATGTGGCTATGATGTTTGGTTGTGGTAGATGCAGGACTTATTTGGCAAGGTGAACAATGGTTGGCAAGGCCAAAGACCCAAGTAATGGTATGGTGAGCATGAGGTTGCAAATAGGCCAAGTTACTTGAAAACGAAGAAACCAAGCAAAATCATATCAAATCATGACATTTGGATGATGTATCCAGACCAAGTGGGTTAGATTATGTTTTAGATGGTCAACAAGTGGGGGAGTTGACTTTTGTCAAAGTTAACCAAAAAGTCAACTGTTGACCAAAGTCAACAATTGGTCAAAGTTCATTTTTGTTTTTTTATTGTAAATGGATATTCAATGGATTCTTGATTGTGGTGAAAATTAGGGTTTGGGGAATTTGGGTTGACTTTGGTCAAAGTTGACCAAAAAGTCAATGACCAAAGTCAACAATTTTTGTCAAAATGTCAAATTTTGTATTTTCTTGTATTGAATCATATGTAATGGTTTAAAATGACATGAAATGGATTGAAATGGTTTGAAAAATGATTGAAATTGGTTTCCAAACTATTTTGTTTTATGACTTGGATGTTGGACTTTTGAAAAATAACTTGACTAATAATGTACATGAACAAAACCATCAAATGAGACCACAAGGCTAGGTTTTTGACAAAGTGTCCATGAACCAATGGCATGACCAACAAGTGGCTTGAAACACATGGGGTTTGATTGTTTAGATGACCAAGATCAAAGATGTGTCCACAACCAAATGAATAACACCACTGACTTTGAAATAAGACCAATGCTCCAAGAAAGGTACATAATCAAGCCATCAAGTTCATCTAATTACCATCTCCTGATTAGGGCTTTGGAGACCAAGATGAGGCCTAGGGAAGCTCCAAGAGATCCTGCCTTGAGAAATTAGGATTTTGAATGCCACAGGTTGTCTAGTCACAACTTTGTTGAAGTCAAACCTTCACCACCATCATTAGGGTTTCACATCCCTCATGCTGATGATGTGAACCAAACCATGCCTTTGGACCTTGATACATGTGTAAGCCCTAGCTTCCTGGGCCCAAGTTTCTTTTAAATCCATGAGGAATGATGCATATAGATGAGTCATGGATGTATGCAAGTCATTTCCTGATCAAGTGATTAGATACATAGATGAGAAAGGGGAGGGCAAATTTAGGGGTACAACAGTTGCCCCTATTTAATCTTCTTGGACCTGAATACAGGAATAACAGATACTTTTCGGGTATTCAAGGTAGAAGAGGATTAAATACCTATGTGCCCGAAATTTGCCTGACCAAATGATTGGCTTTATTACCAGTGTGGAGGATATGTTTTATGCAATGCATGAGGTATGCTTATTTTTTATGATGCATGCTTTTGCAGGGATGAGTCTTTATTGTGGTAGGGATTTTAACTTGTCATCAAGAATTAGAACATGATAGCCGAGAAGTTTCAATTGGTGCCAAATGCTGCCATCACGGAATCCCCTGCCTGTTAAGGAACGCTGAAAGGTTGGAGTCCCCATGGTGCCCCAATCGATTGAATGTCACAGGCATCCAAGTAACACTATTGTTGAGTCACCGATCACCTATCAGGTTTATCGGATTTCAACGGTAATGCCAATTGTTTCTCTTTTAATGTAGCTTTTTGATGACACTAAAATTCACCGTATTTTCGACTCCGATTTCGCATGCATTCTAGTTGTTTTATTATCATTTTGTTATGTTATTACTATGTTTCTCTTTGTTTTCAGGTTTTTAGTCTAATCGGAGCCACGATCGAGAAAAGGAGTGAAAACGAGCTAAAAACCCTAAAATTCAGCATTTTACACTTATGGCTCCCACTGTGGCTGGCGTCATGGGTCCAGCCATGACATGTCACAGCTCAAATTCTCTCAAATGCCACGTTCCCCACTACCTCCACTTGGGCGCCACACTTTGCTCTTATGGCGGGCGCCATGGGGTTGTGGCGGGCGCCACAAGAAGGAAGTTTTTCCCTCCCAATTTAAAACTGAAGGGCATCCTTGTCTTTTCCATTATTTTACTTGCCTATAAATAGAGACTCGAATTCATTTGTTTAATCATCCAAACTTAGAGCAGATGCAAACTTAGAGCAAACTTAGTTTCACTTAGGCATATATTCAGTATTTTAAAGTGGTAATCGCTTCACATCGAGGTGTTACCACAATTGTGTAATCAAGTCTGTGATCGAGTCTGTAATCGAGTTTGGAGCACTTTGGAAGGAAGTTAATCCTGCCGCCATTTTCATTTCCGTTTCGCATTTTATTCAACCCTCCGATTGGAGCAGGTTTTTATTACTTTGCCTTTATCTACTTTATTTTCCTGCACTGTCTTTACTTTATTTATTTCCCGCACTTTCTTTACTTTATTTATTTCTCCGCACTGTCTTTACTTTATTTATTTCTCGCACTCGCACTACTTTCATTTATTTCCCGCACTCGCACTACTTTATTTATTTCTCGCACTCGCACTACTTTAATTTATTTCCCGCACTCGCACTACTTTTATTTATTTCTTGCACTCACACTACTTTTATTTACTTTCCGCACTCGCACTACTTTTATTTAAATTAAAATGCACCTTTACTTTACCATGTCTAACTAAACCTATAAAGGTTAGAATGTAAGGATCATAATTAAACTGATAATCCGTACAATTGTTCGTAGAAACACTTAAGGGCTATTTTGACTTTCAACCTAAGTTTTCCCGCACTTAATTTCCGTTGGGTAAGATCGAAAGCCGTCTAACGTCCTTTTAAACTGAGTTGTTTTTAACTATTTCAAAAACAGCGAAAGCGCTTTGTCTAGTTCATTAGGAGTTTTTAACTTAAGAAGAAAAGTGATTTTAAAACTATTTTCGGACGTGTTTATAAGTTTAGAGTCTGGTTCGTGAGAACCTCTTTTAGTTAAGAAATCCAGGTTAAAATACTTTTCAACTTAGTCAAGATACTATATTTCTTAAAAATAGGTTTACTAATCTAACGTAATGCGCGCCTTTTTATAAGTGACAATAAGAGGGTTTGATTAGGGAGTACAACTCGGTTCTGAATATGCGAAAGCGACAGTTCCTGTTAAATTAGTTCTTTTCAAAGTAGGAAACACTGCCCATAAGTAGTTCTATTAGCAAGTACTTGGATTATTAATTGATTATGTGAATTACATTCGAGCCTGTCTTTATTAATTGAACTTTTTTCAACACTCTAATTTTCATTGCACACTCTAAAAACCCCTATTTCGATTACCTTAGATAAACACCATAACAATAGATAACGATAGATTGACACTTGGTCTCTGTGGATTCGACAATCTTTTATATTACTCTGACGCGTTCGTATACTTGCGAAAAGCACGCATCACTTTTTATTGTTCCCCGAAATTTTAAAGCATTATGTGAGTAAGACAAGTTAGTTATTTTGCATACAAAACATAGAAAAACACATTGGATAGAATAAACTGAATTTTATTGATATGGAATATGTACATATGTTGAGTACAAGGATGCAAACGCCCTTAATGAGGACATTGCAAAAATTAAAAAATAATTGAAATGACAGTGGGAAATATTTTCGTATGATTTTCTTCATTGATTACAACATTAGCCTTATTCTACCATATAATCTGAATCCCAAGGCCTGGCTTCGGCTGACAGTGACTGGATCGGTCCTTGACCCCCTGATATCTAGCTTGTAGCGTGTAGACTCAAGAATCATAGTCAATGCCTTTATCCCTAACTTTTGTCTGGATCTTTCAATTCTTTTTGTCCACCGGGATGCTCCTTTTTGCCTAAGCCGTCCTTTCGGGTTTTCGACTTAGCGAGCTTCAAATATATTCCCTAACTTTTGCATGGACAAATCATTTTTTGGCCCATCGGGATAGCCATTTTTGCCTAGATTCACCTTGTGGAGGTCAATCTAGCGGGCTTTTCATCATTTCTTTCTAGGCATAATATTTTTTTAGTATGTCTGCATTCACTGGCGAGGGCAAATCTTTCCCATCCATTGCTGTGAGGATTAGAGACCTACCTGAGAAGGCCTTTTTGACTACGAAAGGTCCCTCATAGTTGGGAGTCCATTTGCCTCCCGGGTCCGAGTGAATGGCAAAATATCTCTTGAGCACGAGGTGTCCAACATGGTATGACCAAGGAAGACCTTTCTTATCAAAAGCTTGTTTGAGACGTCTTTGGTATAACTGACCATGACAGACGGCAGTCAGACGCTTCTCTTCAATTAGATTCAGTTGGTCATACCGAGATTGAACCCATTCAGCTTCATCAAGATCTGCTTCCATGATGACCCTGAGTGAAGGAATCTCAACTTCGATTGGTAGGACAACCTCCATCCCATAAACCAGAGAGTACGGAGTTACCCCAGTGGATGTGCGGGTTGAAGTTCTGTAACCATGCAAAGCTAAAGGTAACATCTCATGCCAGTCCTTGTATGTCTTCACCATCTTTTGGACGATTCTCTTGATATTTTTGTTAACTGCTTCTACGACGCCATTCATCTTGGGCCGATATGGTGAAGAGTTGTGGTGCTCGATCTTAAATTCTTCGCCCAACTCCCTCATCATAGTGTTGTTAAGGTTACTGGCGTTGTCAGTGATGATCTTGCTGGGTATCCCATAGCGGCAGATTATCTCTTTCTTGATAAACCGGGTAACCACCTGTCGAGTGACATTGGCATATGAAGCAGCCTCGACCCATTTCGTGAAGTAATCAATAGCAACTAGGATGAATCGATGTCCATTGGAAGTTTTGGGTTCTATCATCCCAATCATATCGATGCCCCACATAGAAAAGGGCCATGGAAAAGTTAGAACATTCAACGGAATTGGTGGTACAAAGGTCTTATCACCATATATCTGACACTTATGGCATCTCTTCACAAAGTTGTAGCAATCAACCTCCATTGTCGTCCAATAATAACCAGCTCGGAGAATCTTCTTGGCCATAGCAGGACTTGTAGCGGTGTATTCGTCACTTTATGATTTATTGACTAAATCAAAAGCAAAACATACAAAGATAGAGTCGCCACCGCACTTTTATTTATCCAAAGGAATGGCTAAAAAGCGAACAAAAGCCTAAGAAGTTTTACACATAGAAAATTAATGAAAGGTCAGAGATCTGGGTAAGGGGGTAATTATGCAAAGGGAAGGTGTTAGGCACCCAATGCATCCTAGGTACTCCTAGGAAACCCTTTTCACAAATTGCTGCAAAAGATATTGTTTATGAAAATATTTATTGTGCAAACATTGATTGGGAGGATGAGAAAAGAATATATAATTTTTATTATTTTTGTGTTTGGATGGATGAAACCCATTGCCTACGTACCTTTTCATGAAAGATAAGGATCAAAACGCCGTAGTTCGGCTAAAAGATTTCCAAAAAGATGAGTGGGTTGATTTTAAACAAAAGCCCTAAGGTCTTTCATTATCCACGGGAGAAAACTCAACCTATACAACCACAAGTCCACCATGTGAGAACAACTTCGACATGCTAGTGAGGGATTATGCCCTATAATAAGCATGGAAGTCTTACAATTCGATCACTAAGGACAAAGGTGAGATTCACATCAACCACTAAGATAATTTAGATATATGACTAATGTATGAAAACTTGATTAAGGAGTGGACAAGAGCCACAAAAGCAATTGAGTGTGTGAAATTAACCAATTAGGATTATTCACAAAAGATGAGGTCAAAGTTGACATTAGATTCAATTCAGAAGAAGTATTGTGAAAATGAAGTTTGAAAATCAAAGGCCTAAGGCCTAGGTTTCTAATTTGAAAAGAGGTGAAAATGTTTGCACAAAGTTTTCTGGTTTTGGGTTAACATGCAAATGGAGGTTTAGAAACAAAAAGGTGAAGGTTAAGGGATGCAAAACTTCTTAGGTGTTCACCTCTTGAGATCATATGTAGATGATCCAAGTGATTCTTTTGGAAAAGGCAACAAGCAAATAACAGATGAACAAAGTAAATGGATACCGGATGCCAATCAATGGACTTATTCCAATCTCACAAAATAAAATGGAACATGGATACCAGATGCCAATCAATGGACTTATACTAGTCTCACAAAACAAAGAAAACAAATGCAAGAAGCAAGAGGAAACAAGTTGCCAATAAATGGTCTTACACTCGACTCCAAGGAAATGGGATGCCAATCAATGGTCTTAGTCCCAACACCTACCAGATCATAGGAAACAACTGCCAATAAATGGACTTACAATTGACTCCTCAATGGACAAAACAAACAAGGAAACAGGTAACCAATCTATGGACTTACACCTAACTCCACAACAAATGATCATAGGAAACAGATAACCAATCAATGGTCTTACATCTGACTCCTCACAAGACAAAAATAGGAAATGGAGTGCCAATCAATGGTCTTATGTCCACCTCCACAAGAAATGATCATAGGAAACAGATAGCCAATCAATGGTCTTACATCTGACTCCTCCCATAAACAAACATGCTATGAAAAACAAAAGCAAGCACATGGAATGATGCAAGTAGATATGCAAAAGCAAACATGAAGGATGTACAGTTAAGCAATCAAGCAATCAGTTAGCACACACTATACACAATCAAGAGGCTCAATCAAGGTTAGGCTTTATACAAGCCAATACTGTATGGGTGTTTTGAGCTCTTAACCCTAACATTGAGAGTTAGGGTGAAGCAGATGAAATGGAGATGAGGGTTATGCCTCATAGCTCTTATCCCTGGCCTGGGAGAGCTTTAAACAATAGAAAGTGTGGGAGTTCAGAATGTAGGAACTCTTCTCCACATATGATTGACTCTATAAGATCTTGGGTTCTTATTCACAATGCATCAACACATGGTGTGAGCAAAGTGAATGACACAACTGAATAGCAGGGGATGGATTACACATCCCTTTTATCTGCCAATTGCCTCTTAAGAGGACTTTACCTGCTTGGCACAACATTAAACAAACAAAAACATGGCCTCTTAAGGAGGGCTTCAGACAGGTGCCTGCCAAAGTAACATGACAGGTCTTCCAGACTACATGAAGATTAGAGATTATACCTAAGTGGTATGCCAACCATAAGCAAAAGAAAAGCAAAGTTCAAATGAACTTAAAGCAACTTAGGTACCTGTGGAAACAGCTAAACCAATCAGTACAACTTTCAGACAAACAGACAACAGTTAATAACCAACGGACAATCCCAATGTACAAACACAAAAGCCATAAAGCAAACTCAAATGAGTTATCATCAACCTACAAAACAGCAAGTGTTATCAATCAAAAGCAAATATTAATGTTCAAGTGATGAAGCATCATCAACCATGGAACTTAGATGCTTAAACCTGAAATTCAAAGCTCACATGTAAGCAACAAACCACTAGGTCAAAGATGAAGAAAAAATTTAAAACAGGAGCTGAAATTCAACACATTACAACTTCAAACACATATTAACATGTCCTAAAAAGGCTCACATCAAAATCAATCATCAAAGGCATTTCATGATCAAAAGAAGTCGAAGGCAATTTCAAAGCTCATATATGGACATCATGAATGAAAATTCCAAAACAAAACAGAAATGATTCAAACAATTCTGGAAAAATTCATGAGTATTCAACACATCTAACATGATCATCATACAAAAAATCAGAAGCATCCAAGATTATTTGGTATGGAAATTAAATTGCACAAGTTGGACAATCCAATGTGTGACACAAATTGTCACACCCTATTAACACCAGCATAAAACAAAATTGGTACATGAGAAAAATATCAAACCAAGCCTAAAACATCCATAAATGTGTCCAGAATCAGCATGTAAAATTTCAAGTCCATTGGATTAAAATCAAACATTTCATGATAGAAAGAATGAAGCAATGTCACAAAAGCACATATGATCAATCAACCAATCACAATTCAAATTCCAGCAATGGTAAAAATCCAGAAATCCACAAAAAAAAAATAAAGGACAAACATGTGAACATTTAGCAAAAAGAATGGAATTATTTGGATCATTTTTCAATTTAATATGAATTTTTGAAGTTGATGAAAAAATGAAAAAACAAGTGAAGCATGTAGCATACAAAAGTGGAGGGAAATGATAAAATGCATGAACATTTGAAATTATGCGTCAGCCAGGAATCGAAGTGTGTGCGCGCCTGAACCAGACAAAACCCTGGCGCTGGTATGCGTATGGTACGCGTAAAGGCAAATTTATAGCAGGCCATACGCGTATGGTACGCGTATGGCGCGCGGAGGTTTCCACCGTCTTCTTCGTGAAGACGGTGGAATCACAGTGCATGTGTTCAGAAAATTATTCCAGAATCCAGCAAAAATTATACCAAACGAAAGCTCCTTCAACGTAGGTTACAGATCAATCAACATCTAAGCCTAACAAGCCATGGATTAAGAGATACGAGCAAAAACATTTTAACATGTCAAACTTTAATCAAGCATAACTCACTCATTTCTCATCCATTTCACACGAATTTTATATCAGATTAATCAGCATGAAAAACTCTACCTAAACATAGCAATGGATCGAAGAATTCAGAGATTTGAATTTTTACCTCTTGAAGAGCAGAACAATAAAACCAGCGATTCAAGCTCCTAAAGCGTCCAGATCCACTCCTATATTGATGACTTGAAGCTTTATGAAGAAATTGGAGCTTGTAGTGGCTTAGATCTTGATTAATTTTCCACTTCCATCTTCATGAGTTTGCTTGGAGTATGCTTGATTTCTGCTCGAATTCAATGACCCAATACTTGATTCTTCATCCACTACACTCAATAAACCAGAATATGGAAGAAAAATGCTATGCTATGTGGAGAATTTTCCAGTTTTGATTGAGAGAAAATTTTGGAGGGAAAAAGTTTTTGGATCTAGAAATGGTGAAAATGATTAACCTCCTCCAAATTCTGTTAGATTTAGGTATTTATATGACATGCTAATCCATTTTCTAATCATGCTTAGGCTTGGCTAATTATTTTTTAATGAGAAAAGAGGTGTTATGCAAAATTTGGTTTTTTCACCCCATGCATGCAAGCATACGTGAATAGTAGCAAATGGCCATGCATTTTCACTTAAAACCATGTTATGAACATGTTGGAATGGTTAAAAAGTCCATATGATGCACCATTTTTGAATTCATGATTTTCCCTCCAAAATGGACATGAATATGCATATGATCATATGATGAATTTTCATGCAATGTAATGAATGATTTGGAAACTACATGTCATGAGAAGAATTTTGCAAAAAGAACCACCAAATTTGGAGTTATGGATCAAAAGATATGGCCATTTGAAGTTCCATGTATACTTGGCAATGATTGGATCATATCTCCTCAACCATTCATCAGATGCTCATGATCTTGGACTTTTTGGAAATTGGAGAGAAAGATCTACAACTTTCATGTTCAACAAAATTTCATTTGAAGCTTTTTTTGATGTTGGAAAGTTGAGTTGAAGTTGGATCAAAAACTTGCCATTTTTGGAAAGTTGAAATTATAGGTCACTTTCCATTTTGGAAAATTTTTGACTTGACTTCAAATTCTTCAATGTGAGTGTTTGAAATGTCAAATGAGACTTGTTTGAACATGAATGAAGTATTTCTAATCACTTCCCACCTCCAAATCCACATTTGACTTTACAGTTGACTTTCTGGGTCTTCAGATGACCTGGAAATGTCCTGATGAAAATTAAGCTTCCACTACTTGGGATTTTGCTTCAAAATGACATTATAGCTCATATGAACTCTTGATAATGATCACGGGGTCCAAATCTCAAGAATAACCACCATCTATTGCTCAATGAATGCCTTTCATTGCTTGACCTGCAAATGCTTCAGTTGCCAGTAACAAGGGTTAATGACATATTTTTGTACACTTTGGTTAGTGATTAAAAGAAAAGCAATGACATACAAATGCAAGCAATGCTTGGTGATCAAGAATCACTCTCAAAGGGATCCCACCCACAAGGAAGGAGGCAAGGTGTCCAATGATCCTTGAGGCAATGCAATGATATGATATGATGCCATGAGGGATCTTAGGGACAAAATTGGGGTCTTACAGATGCCCCTATTTAAGGTCATTCTAGCCGGAGAAGTGAAGGTTAAAATCTTCATCTCGACGCGGTAGAATGGGCTTAAATAATAGTAATGAGACAAATTTTGGTCCCTAAGAGACCTCATGATGCAAATGTATGAATGCAAAAGAAACAACCCTGTGGGGATATAGGTCCACAAAGAAAAAAAGACGATCCATCGGAGTAATACACTCACCAGGAATAGAGACTGTAACAGGACTCTTATGGGGATAAGAAAAAGAAAAAGAATGCGTGAGCAGGACACGTCTCTGAATTAGGGGAAACAAGAACTAGACACAGCGTGAGCAGGACACGACTGGACTGGAGACCTCACTGGGGAGTAAAGGACTCAAACTGGGTAAAAGAAGAAGAAATTTCCAAAGGGAATAAACCCATTGGAAAGACTCAAGCTGACTCAAACTATCCACGAAGGATACTTCAGATAAAAATCCGGACTCGGACTGGGGAAAAGATTCACACATAACCTCCCTGTCGGGGAAACTACATATATTGGGGAAAACACCAATACAGCAAAAGGGTAAAATCACAACAGAAACTCCGTCGGGGAATGTCTAACAAAGAGACTCTCCAGGGGGAAATCTGGAAGAGGAGGTGTTACCGGCTACTGGGCAACAAGCTCAAAGAGACATGTGATCTAAACACCGGTTATTGGGTGAAAGAATCAACAAGCTCAGGAAGAATGAATATCTAAGACTGGTATAAGGGTGAGAGATATCAATCAACCACACATCTGAGAAAGACCTGAAAAAGGTACATCAACTCAGGAAAATCTGACTCCGCAGGGGACCAAGGTCATAATAGGGAGCAGAAAGAAAGGAACACCAGGGATACCGGGTTGTAGGTATGTAATAGGTGACCGACCGAAACGTGAATTGGTTTGTGTTCCAAAACACTCATCATCCTGGAAGAAAGCGAAAGCAAACTTGTTAAAGGACGGACATTCGATTCCACAAGGAATATGAATCTTACTCCGCTGGAGAAACAATCAAAAGATTTGACCCAGAGAGCGCATGAGATATATTATCTATTGCCGTCATAACGTAGATAATATACTCGCATGGAAGATTATCCATAACCGGGTTGTAGGTTGTTAAAGGATAAGTCATCCGAAATCGTGAATTGGTGTGTGTTCCAAAACACTCATCATCCTGGAAGAGAGCGAAAGCAAACTTGTTAAAGGATGGACATTCGATTCCACAAGGAATACGAATCTTACTCAACTGGGGAAGAACAAAACTTCGACTGAAGAGTGCATGAGATATATTATCTATTGCCGTCATAACGTAGATAATATATCCGCATGGAAGATTATCCATAACCGGGTTGTAGGTTGTTAAAGGATAAATCGACCGAAAAGAAAGGCATCGGGATACCAAAACTAGGTATATAATGATGACCAATCCAGGGGAGAAACAATCATCAAAAGGGTAGATGAAAGATGACTCACTGGGGATATTGATAAAAAATCAATGATCCGGGGAACATATTACTGACAAACGGTGAAAGGACCCGCTGGGGATAAAATTGCTTGCTCGGAACAATTATCCACAAAAAGAGGGAATATCAAGACCGAATATTGGATAATGATAACCACCCAAAGAGTAACCGTCATCAACAGGGATGAGCACAAGGGTTAACTCTGCACATGGGCAAAAGTAGGGTTTACAACTACCGGGTTGTAGGTAGAAAACCAACAAAGTAGGACTTATAACTACCGGGTTGTAGGTAGAAAGCCAACAAATTCCGCTGAGGGAAAGGTGAATAATCAATGATTACTGAACAATATTCACGCAAATGAGGGATCAAACCTGCCAGATGACTGGGTAGGAAATCACAAACTCTGCTGAGGATAGATTGCTAAATCGAGACAATTATCCGAGCACACGGGGGAATATCAACATCGAATGTTGGATGAAGATAGACACCAAGGAAGGGATTACACCTACCGGTTAGTGAGTAGGAAACCATAAAATAGGACTTATAACTACCGGGTTGTAGGTAGAAGCCAAAGAAATCCGCTATGAACCACAAAGGTTACCTCTGCTAGGGGATGAAAGTAGGATTTACAACTACCGGGTGGTAGATAGAAAACCAAAGGGATAGGACTTACAGCTACCGGTTTGTAGGTAGAGGCCACAAATTCCACCGAGGATAATATGAATGAAATATTCATTTATCACGGGGAAGCACGAGAGACAGTTGAAAAAGGGGCGATTTAGGATCAAACTAAAAGGCCAACTGAATCAAGACTCGTCCTAATGAGGGAAGAACTCAAAAGGGAAACCCATCCCAATATATGTGTTGGAAGGTGTCGCAACCTGAAAAAATACAGTGCGAAAAAAAACAACCGGCGAAAGAAAAAGACAGAAGAGTCGCCACCGTGCGTTATTCATCCCAAAGGAGGGAAAGGAAACGCTCGAAGTAAACCTGAAAAAGGAAAGGACAAGACGGGGTCTCGCAACCAAATCTTGGGTTCGGGAGTCGGTTATGCGAAGGGAAGGTATTAGCACCCCTACGCATCCGTAGTACTCTACGGGATCCACTTTTGTAGTTCTTGTCTAAAGGGTGTGGGTTTATCTTGTGCTGTTTACCAAAAAAAAGGGTTAAATGAAAATGACTCGCGCGGATGTCGCATCCACTGCATACGTATCTCATCTGAATATGAGAATCAGAGTCTTCGTAGCTCGGCTACCTATGGGTTGGGGGGATGTGTGCTCGCTAAGACATCGCGTCTTATGCCTACGTATCTCATCTGGCCTGAGAATCAGAGCAAAACGTAGTTCGGCTAACTACGGGGTTATGGATTGGGTTTTGGGCGAACAACGTTACTACGCAATCTACCGGATGCTCGACCTTTGGAGACTTACTCGCCTGTAGTAGAAGGAGTTAACGTGTTGCTTTGGGTTTTAGGGTTTGGGATGCTCAAGGGCAAAAAGGGCAGTCCTTGATGAAGGAACCGCACTACCTGCAGGGATACGAACACAAAACACAAAACATGTATCTTGAGGTAAACACAAAACATTGCCTCCTATCGAGGTCTTCCAGCTAGGAAAGCAGTAAAATACGGGAAAAGGTAAAAAGTACCACACGGATAAAGATCCGAAGTAACAGCAACCAAGGGGACAAGAAACCCAGAGATCTCTCAAGCTGGTACCATCAAAGAAAAGTGAGTCAGTACAGGTAATCAGAATGAACCTCCAGGGGTTATCCCACAAATAAAGTGGGAAAACCACGCAAGTTATCCCTGCAAAAGTCACGTGCCTTCACAAAAACTCAACAAAAGGGTTAGTGAAACAAAATAGGGTAACCAAGAGTTGCCCTCAAATCAAAATGTAATCACATAAATCATGCCCTTTCAATTCACAAAAAGCTCATAAAAAGCAACCAAGGGTAGGAGGCCTAAACCTCTTGTCAAACACATGCATCAAAAAGGGTATCAAATTCACCCATAATACCCCATACATTCAGAGTATTCAACTTCAAAGCACAAAGGTAGTGAGAATAAGGGCAAACCTGATTGGAGAAGAAAAATCAAATGGCAGGGTTTGCTTGAGCTGAAAGTCTGTGAGTCAGAATGAACCTTTCAGAGTTGCCTGGAGGTTGCTGCAGAGTAGTTCCTAGGTTTCCTTCTCTCAAAATCTTTCTCCTCAGGGTTTTGTTCCAAGGAAACCTCAGAGTGTTTTTGCTTCTCTCCAAAATCCCCCTTTTGTTCTGTGTTCTCTCAAGTGAAGCCTTGGTATTTATAGACTGAATTTCATGGTTTTGTGGGCTCAAATGAGAGAGACCCAAGTCCAAAAAAATTTTATTATATTTTATTTATTTAATTAATTAATTAATTAATTAAAATTTTTTTATTATTATTTTTTTTTTGTAAATTTTTTTTTCCGGATCTAATTCTGATTGACATGATGAAATGCAATATGAAATGCTAAATGAATGCATGAATGAGGAGGGCAAATTTTGGGGTGTTACAGCTGCCCCTGTTCAAACATCAGCTAACCCGAGTAGGATGAAAGCGAACAGCTTATCAGACAAACGGGGTGAGCTGTGATTGAATACCAAAGATAGACCGAAAATTTGCGCTCCGAGAACATCAAAAAACGCGGAAATACACTGCGCTGTTTATTTTTCTTCCGATCCTCTGGCTTATTCTGGAGTTTCGATCCTCTGGCTGAACCTATACTCAATTTAGTCCTCTGGTTGGATATTAATTTTGATCCTCGGGCTGGATACGATTTTGATCTTCTGGCTAGATCTTCTTCGATCTTCTGGCTAGATCTCCTCCGTTTCGATTCTCTGGCTGAATCTATTTCCTTTGATTCTCTGGCTGAATCTATTTTCGGTCTTCGGGCTAGACCTGACTTTGATCTTCTGGCTAGATCTGGAGTGTCGATCCTCTGGCTGAACCTATACTCAATTTAGTCCTCTGGTCGGATATTAATTTTGATCCTCGGGCTGGATACGATTTTGATCTTCTGGCTAGATCTTCTTCGATCTTCTGGCTAGATCTCCTTCGTTTCGATTCTCTGGCTGAATCTATTTCCTTTGATTCTCTGGCTGAATCTACTTCGATCTTCTGGCTAGATCTGAATTGTTGCGATTTTCGATGATAAATTCCCATCATTGGATCCCGCATCTGAGGCATGCGTTGGTTGACCCTCTTTTGAAATCTACACCCAACCTTCATATTAGATATGCAACTTCGAGCATATTACACTTTTGGGCTTCGTACAAATTCTTCGGGCTAGAACATGTTGTAACGACTCCTCAATTAGACTTGCTGGGGAAATAAAGCTTGTAGGCGACTTCATTGGGGAATCTTCAAATTGAGCCTTAGGCTGGCTTACTGGAACACGATTCTCAGGCTGAATCTTCGAAATGACCCTCAAGCTGGATCACTGGAACACGATTCTCAGGCTGAAACTTTGAAATGACCCTCAGGCTGGATCACTGGAACACGATTCTCAGGCTGAATCTTTGAAATGGACCCTCAATCTGGATCACTGGAACACGATTCTCAGGCTGAATCTTCAAAATGACCCTCAGGCTGGATCACTCACGCTTGATCCTCTGGCTGGATCTTCAAAATGACCCTCAGGCTGGATCACTGGAACACGATTCTCAGGCTGAATCTTTGAAATGGACCCTCAGGCTGGATCACTGGAACACGATTCTCAGACTGAATCTTCAAAATGACCCTCAGGCTGGATCACTCACGCTTGATCCTCTGGCTGGATCTTCAAAATGACCCTCAGGCTGGATCACTCACGCTTGATCCTCTGGTTGGATCTCATGACCTTGGTTGTAAAGTAATTCTTCAGTCTGCTTGGAAGAACCTGTTTATCAGCTTATGTGTACGCTTGATATGATATGCATGCAAATGCAAATGTTATGCATGGTGTAAAAAGAAATCTGCTTGGGGAAGCAAACTCCGGTAGGGAACAGATCGCTGTATCAATCCTTGAATGCTCTGTGGGGAATGATCCGTCTGCCGGGACCAATGAGCCACCAAAAATAAATTGGCTGCTTGAAAAGTTGACCTTGCGGGGGGAGTATCAACTATGGAAACTTTGTTCGGCGAGGCTCTGTGAGGAGAGTCTGTGGGGAAAACACTTCCTGGGGAAATGTCGTAGGAAACGACCTTTGCTGGGGATATGAACTTGCTAATCGTCCTCTAACTGGGGATTAGAACAAATCTGTTAGAAATAATCTGCTGGGGATGAGATGAACACTGGGAACACCACCCTCTTGTCCGTTGGGTATGCAACCACTCCGCTGTTGCTAGGAAGATACAGTCTGACACCGTCAACTCCGTTGGGGAGATATAGTCTGGATACTGTCAACTCTACTGGGGATAGACAGTCTGGATACTGTCAACTCTGTTGGGGAACATGCTCTGCTGAGGAGAGACTTTGTCAACCGCTTGGGGACGAGGATTCATGACTTGGCATCCGGTTCCTGTGACCTGCAACCAAAAATACACGTATGCCTCGGGGGAATTACTCGGTTTGAATTCAGCGTCCGGGATTAAGCATATTCAAAGCAATTTTAAATGTTTTCCTGTGCAAATCATCTGCAAAAGCCACCATTATGTTCATATGCAATATGTTTTATCAAAAATTCGGACATTTTTGCAAACAAACTGATAAATGAAAAATAAAGAGGCTCTTTAACTGAATTATTTGACTCTTACTGGGGAGAAAATTTGTGCCAGGAATAGGCGAGGGTATCAGGAAGTTGATCCCTGAAAAGAGGTGATCGCTATAAAAAAAAGAACTATCCTAATGGCAATGGGGATACGGGGTCCCACTGAGTTTCGACTCTGCTATGACTCGTATGTCCTCAAGACGCTCTGCTCATCTTGCTTTCTGAAGTGGATGATTAGTCGATCTTTAACCTTCGAAGATTGCCGGATTGAATGAAACTGTAATATAACACTGATGAACTCAGATCACAGTCATTCGCTTATTCCCTAACTTTTGCCTGGATCGCCCCCTTTTTCGGGTTTTCAATCCACCGGGATACCCATTTTTGCCTGAGCCGCCCTTTTGGGTTTTCGACTCACCGGGTGTACTCTTTTTTTTTATATATCCCTAATTTTTGCTCGAACCTCTTTATTCTTTTTTTTTGGTTCGTCGGGATGCCCCTTTTTTGCTTGGACTATTCTTTTTACTGTCCAGCGGGTCTATTTTATGCGAAGTTTTTTTTTTAACTGCGTCTGAGTTAATAGGGGACGGGAATCCTTCGCCCTCCATGGTTGTTAGCGTCAAAGCTCCGCCATAGAAAATCCTTTTAACCACGTACGGACCCTCATAATTCGGTGTCCATTTGCCCCTGTGATCTGTGTTGGGAGGAAGAAATCTTTTGAGTACCAATTCACCGACTCGATACTCCCGAGAGCGCACTTTCTGACCAAATGCTTTCTTCATTCGTCTCTGACCGAGATACGTCAATTCTGGGTACGTAGTTCCAGCATAGCACCATTTCCCTGTTGGTTTGATTGATAACCAAAGCTGAGTCCCCATATACATCCAGGGATTTAATCTGTATTTTGACGGCTTCCTCAAGTCTTAGGATACAAGCTTCGTATTCGGCTTCATTGTTGGTGCAGGGAAAAGTTATTCTGGCACCAAATGGCATATGAACCCCCTTCCGGTGTGATCAACACTACACCAACTCCGCGACCATTGACGTGGACCGCCCCATCAAACATCATAACCCATTTGGATTCAGGGTCAGGCCCCTCCTCCGGGAGTGGTTCCCCTCAATCTTTTGATTTGAGAAACATGATGTCCTCATCAGGAAAGTCAAACCTCATAGGTTGGTAATCATCAATCGGTTGCTCTGCAAGATAGTCTGACAAGACACTTCCCTTGATGGCTTTTTGTGAAGCGTATTGGATGTCATACTCTGTCAGTATCATTTGTCACCTAGTAACCTTTCCGGTAAGTGATGGCTTTTCAAAAAATATACTTGACTGGATCCATTTTTGATATCAATAGAGTCGTGTGAGTCAACATATATTGTCTTAGTCGGCGAGCAGCCCATGCCAAAGCGCGGCAAGTTTTCTCGAGCAATGAGTATCTTTGTTCACAATCGGTAAACTTTTGCTAAGGTAGTATATTGCATGCTCTTTTCGACCTGACTCGTCATGCTGACCGAGCACACAACCCATTGACCTTTCTAACACAGTCAAGTACATGATCAACGGTCTTTCCTCTCGGCCTGTAGACTGGCCCCGATCTTGATCTCTTTCTTGTCGTCTTCGGTACCAACGTTGATGGTCTCAACCACCTCCTGATAAGGTGTAATAGCTCGGTCCTCCTGTTTCAACAATCTGGCTAACCCTTCAGGCAATTCACAATCTCCCTCAACCCCTTCTTCGGCTTGATAGATAGGATTGTCGAAGTCATACTTGGCCATAGCAGTGTCGTTAGCAGTGAGATCCGAGTGGTCGGCTCTGCATGATGGAGGATCATGCTTTACCTTAGAATGAGAGATTTTTTTTGACAGAAAGGAAAAACGAAAAAAGAAACATTGCCATTTTTTTTGTAAAAGTAAAAAAAAAAACCGAAAGAAGGAGAACACAAAATTGTTTGCAAAAGCCGTCCTTTATTGATGATAAAAATAATTGTGAAACGTAACTAAATGGATGGCCCTACAAATGAGCCGTTACACCTTGGGCAAAGTGTAAGACTTTATTATGCATGTAATAAAGGAAAACAATAAAAATCACTCTTTCAGTAGAGTAACCCGAACGGTTTTTTCAGACGACCAATTGTCGAGCTTTTCTCCCGGGACACACGGGCGAATCCAGCTATCTAAGTCACAGTCGCTGTCAGCCTTGTCTTCATCTGCAGCATTGACGATGTGGGGAGAAACCAAACCCCCGCTGGAGAATGTAACACCTCAAAATTTGCCCTCCTCTCTTGGGACTAGCATTAACATATTTACATATCATTTTAGGACATTAGGCATCTCATATTGCATAGCATGTGGTTACATAGTGCAAGCCATCTTCCCAAGTCTTGATCAGGAGGTGAGGAAGTTCAAAGGTGCAAGCTAGGGTTTAATGACTGATCATGGGCCATCTGAGGATTGGGGCTGTGGATTAGGGTTTCATGATTCTCAAGGGTATTGGTCTTCATATTTATTGAATTGATACATCATCATCATCATGGTTGGATGTCATCAGAAGATTGAAGAAGATTCCTTGAGATTAGGGTTTTGACCACAGGTCAACCCTAATCAGTTGTATTGGGCCAATCAGGGCTGGATCAGGAGATGAGGTTTCTGATGGTTATGAGGTTCATTTTGTGATTATATGGTGATTATTGAGGCTAGGGTTTCACCCTTGAGCCATTTCAGTTGGAGATTGGGGTTCAATTTGATCTATGCATTGCCAGATTCATCTATCAGATGAAAAGTCAATTGTGGTCAACTGTACATGATCTGATGGATGTGGAGGTGGAAATGAGTTGGATACACTTCATTCATGTTGGAACAAGTGATATTTGACATCTCGAAGCTTAATAATGAAGAAAATCAAGTCAGGACAAAAACTGCCAAAAATAGCAGGTGACTGGTAACTGAAGTTTCCAAAAATGGAAAGTTTTTGACCTCAAAAACAGAAGTCCAAGGAAGCTTCAAATGAAAAATTGTTCAACATGACAGATGTAGATCTTGTTCTCACCTTTCCAAAAAGTCCAAGAACTTGAAAATCCAATGTACGGTTTGCAAAATATGGCTCAGTGAATTTCAGGAAAGACCCGTAATCAGGAGGCCATGACCACCACATACTTTGTCCAAATTGCAAGTTCTTTATATGCACAAACTCCATTTGACATGTACTTTGAGGGTGCATAATTGGATTTTCCCAAAAATGGCCAAGGCAAAAAGTCACTTTTCAACTGGACAGCTGAATTGGACCAGGGGCAAAATCGTCCAAATGTCAAAATAATTGGAATTTTTGAATGGGACTTTTTCCAACACCTCAGGAATGGCATTTTAAGTGTGTTTGAATATTCATTTCATGGTTAAGGCATGTGAATTGGATTTTGGTTTGAAAAATGAATGGTCAAAAATGGATCAATTACCACACACATGTGATTTTGAGAAATACTCAACCAATGGACATGAAACAAGTTTCTACACATTACATATGGCATTTGGGGATTGCTTGGGCTGTCAAAACAGCTGGCACTAGTTGTCATTGTGTATTTACCATTTTACCCCTCCTTTGAAAATGACACTTTCACTTAACATTACCATTTAACTAATTAACTTGATTAGTGAATGATTAAGCTACCATATAAATTCATAAACACTTCCTAATCATAACAGAAAATTCACAATCCCAAAATCAGATCCAAATTCCCTCCAAATTCATCACTTTCTCTCAAGAACACAAAACACAAAAATCCTTCAAACTCTTCCAATTCTCCATGGAATTCGAAAATTCTTTTTGATTCCATCTCCAATCCTCTTCTCCTTGAACTGTTTTGGCAAATTGCATCAAGAAGCTCCGCGAATCTCCACTGTTCAAAGTGTGTGCATCAATGGTGAATTGGAATTTCTTGCACTAGGAGCAAATTCGAGCCAAGCTACAAGTTGCATTCTCCTTCTCCATCATCAAGCTCCACCTGTTTCAAGGAATTGCGCATCAAAACATCACGAATCACGGTTGTCATCAAACAAAGGTGCGAATTCGAATCTCACGGTTTTGTAAATTGTTATATGAATTGTGTAGATCGTTCATCATAGGTTAGCATGAGACTTGCGGTTTATGAAATGATTGAGTGAGTTAAGAGAAATCTCGATTTGAAGTTTTGTGTTCAAACCTTTAACCGTTCGATCCGTCTAGCATAGTTGGAATTAGGAGATTTCGGTTACGTATTCGTGATGTACACACTTAGAACTTTCCAACCATATGCCGCTTGCGAATTTTGGTGGAGATTTGGTCGTAACCGCATCCGCCGTTGAAGGAGCTATGAACACGGGATGAATAGTGTCGCTTTCTGGAAAAAACGTCGTGACAGATCCATGCTGGCTTGGTTTTTTTTCAAATTTCCTGTTCCCGCCTCCGTAAGCGAATCAGGTACTGCCAGCAAATAAATGAGGCGCGGAGTTGGCATTGGACACGTTAATTCATTTGACTTTGTTGGTACTGCCATTGCTGTAACACAAATTCATCTTAATTTAATTATAATTAATTCATTAAAATTCATAAAAAATATTTAACACTTTAAAAAATTCATAAAAAATAGTAAAAAATTCCTAAAAATATGGAGATTTTTTCTATGACTTTGTTGACTTGTGTAGGATTTTTTTGACCTATTGGTCAAAGTTGTACTTGGTAGAAAAATCATTTGCCCTAGGGTTTTCTCACATGTGTTACATTTTGATACATTTTGGCAATTTGATCATGAAATACTCATATCATAAAATAAATGGCTAAAAATTTTTGTGGTGGTTCTTGACTCATTGAGGATTATTTATATGTAAATTTCATGAATTTTTGATACCTGGTTAGAGAGCAGCAAATTCTGGAACTTAGGTGTGACAATTTGTGTCACACCTCTTGATGTCAACTTGTTGAATTTAATTGGATGACCTATGCATGTTGGAATTGGCTGAAATTTTGCATGATGACTTGTTGACATGTTAGGATGCTTGATGAATTTTTGTAGGATTTTTCACTGTATTTTCAATTTAATCTTGATTTTTCATTTCTGGTTGTTGAAATTGCAAGCTCATGTGATACATGTTGGTAGATTGATTGGGAAATCCTCATATTGTATTGTATGGCCATGAAATTTGATATGCATGAACTAGACACATGTTAGGACCTCCCTGTTTTGGTCTCATCCATTTCTTTTTAGTTTCCAATGAGATATGAATTTTTGAAGTGGATGTATGCATTGATGGTGTGAATTGGAGCATGAAATTGTGTCTGTTTTTATTGATTTTCATTGACATGGTTCCATTTGCCCAAATGAGCTCAAATTTGACATGGTATACCTTGATTGACCCCTGTTTAGGTGTATTTAATTTGAGAATTTTTGGATGTGTCTTGGTATGGATTTGAATGCAGTACTTCTGTTTGTATGTTTGATGCTTCATTTGAACCAATATGGATTGTTTTGTGCATGAATTGAACATGATGGATGATATAAACATGAGACCAATGATGTTTGCTTGTGTTTGATGATAATTTGATGTTGGATGATGAATACCTTGCTGTTTTGAGTTTTTTCTTGCTTTTGGACCCTAGGCTTGGCCTAGTGGTCTAGTTACTAATATTTGCTTGGTTTTTCAGGATCAAAAGCATAATGTACATGGAGAATGATACAAATCAATTTTAATTGATGTTGTTGATGTTTGTATATTAACATAGCATTGTTTTGTAGGTGTTGAAGCTTGGGCTTAAGCCTTGAGCTTGCCTTGTGTTGTGCATAGTTTGTTTAAACTGGTTAACTGTTTGTTGTTTATGGTTTGTCTGCTTGAGTACTGACTGAGTTTGATTGTTTCCAGGTACTTTAGTTGCTCAGTTCCTTGTGAACTATTGCTTTGCTTTGCTTTGCATAAGCAACTTGCATTTGAGGTATAACCTTCTTACTTCATGTAGTCTGGAGACCCGGCTGTTACCGGGCCGGGCAAATTGTCTGAAGTCCTCCTTAAGAGGCAATGCTTGTGTATGTTTATTTTTAAGCCCAAGCAGGAAAAGCCCTTCAAGTAAGGCAATTGGTGGAAGGTAGGGACAAGCAACCTGTCCCCCACTATTCAGTTGAGTCTTCTCCTTGCTCCCATTACATGGTTGTAGCATTGAGATCAAAAGCCCAAGATCCTATGCAGTGCACATTGTGTCTGAGTCATCGAGTATAGAAGGGTTCCCCTATTCTGGACCCATGCTCATTTGTCAGCTCTCCCTGGTTAGGGATAAGAGCTGTGAGGTCTGATCCTCACTTCATCCTTTCATCTGCTTCACCTTAGCCTCGTAATGGCAAGGTTAAGAGCGAAACCAGCCTGTACAGACGACTTGCTTAGGCAATCAAACCTGATTGATTGAGCCCCTTGTTTGGCTATAGTGCGTGTTATGTGGATATCTGATTGACATGCTTGTTTGAGATACCTGTTCTCATTTGATGATGTATGATTGTATGCTTGTGTGCTAGCTTCTTTCCTGGTTAGGTTAGTTTGCTTATGCAAGTAGGATAGAAAACCGAACTTAGGGTTAACGATGCATGACAACATTAGGCTCGAGTCTCAGCTCCCTAGTTGTGTATCTTTCCCCGGTTTCTGGTTAGCAATTTAGTCCCGTTCAGGGGAACTACATCGCCCTGATCCTCGTGCCAGACGAGGTATGTAGGCAGGAGGTCGTGCGAGACCTCTCCGGGCGCCTTTTTATTTATTTGTTGGTTTGTTTGCTTTGTTATCTGATTATGTATGTTTGGGTTCGGATGCCGACGTAAGTCTAGGATTGGCTGTCGGGCTCCATGTTTGCCCTTTTGAGTGTGTTTTGGTTCGGATGCTGACGTAATTCCATCCAGTGGTTGTCGGGCTCCATGTTTGCCACTCTTGTTTGTTTGTGCGTTTTGGTGTTGTGTGGCGTGTGTAAGCCGAACTACAGTGGCTCTGATTCTTGTTCCAGACAAGATATGTAGGCATAAGGTGCGATACCTTATCGAGCCCGTTCCTCTTAACCCCACCTGCGTTCCCCTGTGTGTGTGTGTGATGTTTAGCAACCTTTTCTTTATTCTAGGACGTGGATCCCTAGGAGTACCTAGGACGTGAGGGGTGCTAATACCTTCCCCTCGCGTAACCGACTCCCGAACCTTTTCTCTCTGGTCGCGAGACCATGTCTTTCCAGGTTTCTCTGAGCGTTTCCTTTCCCTATCTTGGGATAAATAACGTTTAGTGGCGGCTCTGTGTGTTTTATTTTTGAGTCTCGCCGGTTGTTTTTTTCGCAGGATGCGACAGAGAAAGTACCGGCTTCATTCTTCTGAGATCCCGGAGCATACCCCAATCCAAACTTGTCTTCTTTGATGACTGGCTCCACAAATTTGCCCCAGCCTTGGGCATTACCAGCTTCAACCACCTCGACAGCATTAATCCCCTGCCCGCCGTGAGCCGGCATCGGGTTCTGGATAACATTAGGCACCGGAGCAAAATTGATAGCCTGGGCATCTCTCAAATCTTGTACCTTTAACTGGAGAGCCTTGCAATTATCTGTAGTATGGCCATGTGCGTTGGAATGAAAAGCACATCTGGCGTTGACATCATAACCTCTAGGCAAATTATTGGGATCGATTGGTGGGGCCAGAGTTCTCAATGTAACCAGATTCATGTCAATCATCCTGGGAAGTAATACTGAATAAGGCATTGGGATTGGCTCGATGACCCGGTCCGTTTGCCTTGGACGTTGTTGGTAGTGTCTTTGCTGACCCGGATTACCTCCTTGTTGTTGATTGTTGTACCTGGGTTGTTGTTGCGGATGACATTGCGGTTGAGGAACAAGTGTTGGAATAGTGACTGCGGCCACTTGATCTTGATAATAATTAGGGCGTCCTCTACCCCTGCCTTTGCCGGCATACACAGTGCTTGTCTCGCCTTCTTTTCTTCGCTAACCGTTACCAGCAAACGGTCTCTTGGGACCTGATGAGTTGGAAGCACTATTGTCTTGAATTCGGCCCATCTTCAACAGACTCTCGATTCTTTCTCCAGCAATTACTATCTCTGCAAAGCTGATTGACGGGCAAGCAGCCAATCTCTCAATATAATTGCCTTGAAGAGTGTTCATGAACATGTCCGCCATCTCCCTTTCAGACATAGGGGGTTGGACGGACGCAACAATCTGTCTCCAACGCTGAGCATACTCTCTAAAGGTTTCCTTGGCAGTCTGAGACATACCTTGCAACAAAGTCCGATTTGGAGCCATGTCCAAGTTGTATTGATATTGCTTGATAAAAGCCTCTGCCAAGTCTTTCCAGCTCTTGATGGTAGTACGAGACAAATGAGAATACCATTCACGAGAAGCTCCAGTTAGACTGTCTTCAAAATAGTACATCCACAGCTTTTCATCTTCCGTGTGAGCTCCCAACCTTCCCAGATAAGATTGGAGATGAGTGCGTGGGCAAGAAGCCCCGTTGTATTTCTCAAAAGTAGGGGGTTTGATTTTGTGAGGAATCCTTACTCCCTGAACCAGACCAAGATTTGTGACATCAAAGCCTAAGGAATTTTGAGACTCCAAAGATTTGAGCTTCTCAGCAAGCTCATCCATACGACGAGTGGTCTCGAGGGCCTCGTCGTGCAAAGAAAATTGATCACACTGATAATCTTCAGTAATGGGGCGCCCGTTGATCCGAATTCCTTGATTCACATTGTACCTTCCGCCAATACCATTTCCAACATTCCCTGTGTTGCCAACATTACCCGGGTTTCCATCAGCATTTGCGTTACCCGCGTTACCAGTGTTCACAGGGTTATCAGCGTTCCCAGGGTTACCAGGGTTTCCCTCAGCATTTGGTATCTCCAAATCTGGATTGGGCCTCGGTTGCTCAACCAATTCCCTCAGCTTTTCTTGGCCTGCTGCCATACCAGTCATCAATGTCATGAACTGATCCATCCTTTCACGCATATCAGCCAGCTCTTTCTGTACTTGGTCCATCGCTAGTTGTGGACGATTTTCCTTTGTCGGGTACCTGTGGACTCGCTTGGGACCAATAACTGCCTGATACAGGGAACAAACATTAGACACTGCGGTGACACATGCAAAACAGACAAGGGTTAATATGCATGGTATGCGATGCACTGCTTGTTCAGTTTTAAGGCACCCCCGTTTTGAAAGGGAATACCCTGCAAATGAATAAGCATGAGATGTTGGATGCAAATATGCAGATGATGTTATGCAATGCAAAGGCATGTCAATCAGAATTGCTGTATCCGCTTGAACATCTGTCAAGTTGCACTGTCTGGAGAGAAATTAAGAGCACGCCAAACAAAGGTCATGGGATGGATCATGTTATCCTTAATATCAACCACCCATTTTGGTGGATTATGGTTTACATCTTATCAACACCCGAGTTTCATTGATATTAAGGATGCCTGATCGGATCAACCATGAATCAAGGGTTTGTTGCAAGTCACGAGCATGGAGTTTAGGTTAAGAACCACCCAAAAGGAGTGTACTAAGGTTTAAACCTGCCAAACATGTTCTACAAAAGGTTCCCATAGTCATAATCCCATCTTTCGGATATTATCAGAGGAACGACTACTCGTATTCCAACAATATTCTCAAGAGAGACTCTTATGAGTGTAGTATCGCGTAACAATCGTATTAAATCTTACACTTGAACGACTTTCGCACTACGTCCTACGAATAGGCCAAGATGGGTTTGGTAAACTAAGGTCCTTGGCTTCTTAGGTCTATATTGGAACAAGTAATGTCTAACCACAACTTACTTATGTGACATTATTGATCTCAACACGACCTCCACCAAGTGAATGGGCTTGCAAGTCAACTCGCTAAGGAATACTCCACACAAGTTGACAGGACTATGCCATTCTCCTATCTTAAGTGCACTCGAGTTCGGGTATAGAACTCATCTCACAAAGATCACCAAGCAGCCATAGCCAGCCAACAGATAAAGCAATGATATATACACCATGCAATAAGGTAAAGCAGGTAAATAAATAACTGTACAAAAGCATGAACACCCAATAAACAAACAAACTACAAACGCTAGGAGGGACTCGCTTAGGGAAGGTGGACCAGCAAGAGGTCAACTTCTCGTTTCCCCAGCAGAGTCGCCAGCTGTCGCAACCTGAAAAAATACAGTGCGAAAAAAAACAACCGGCGAAAGAAAAAGACAGAAGAGTCGCCACTGTGCGTTATTCATCCCAAAGGAGGGAAAGGAAACGCTCGAAGTAAACCTGAAAAAGGAAAGGACAAGACGGGGTCTCGCAACCAAATCTTGGGTTCGGGAGTCGGTTATGCGAAGGGAAGGTATTAGCACCCCTACGCATCCGTAGTACTCTACGGGATCCACTTTTGTAGTTCTTGTCTAAAGGGTGTGGGTTTATCTTGTGCTGTTTACCAAAAAAAAAGGGTTAAATGAAAATGACTCGCGCGGATGTCGCATCCACTGCATACGTATCTCATCTGAATATGAGAATCAGAGTCTTCGTAGCTCGGCTACCTATGGGTTGGGGGGATGTGTGCTCGCTAAGACATCGCGTCTTATGCCTACGTATCTCATCTGGCCTGAGAATCAGAGCAAAACGTAGTTCGGCTAACTACGGGGTTATGGATTGGGTTTTGGGCGAACAACGTTACTACGCAATCTACCGGATGCTCGACCTTTGGAGACTTACTCGCCTGTAGTAGAAGGAGTTAACGTGTTGCTTTGGGTTTTAGGGTTTGGGATGCTCAAGGGCAAAAAGGGCAGTCCTTGATGAAGGAACCGCACTACCTGCAGGGATACGAACACAAAACACAAAACATGTATCTTGAGGTAAACACAAAACATTGCCTCCTATCGAGGTCTTCCAGCTAGGAAAGCAGTAAAATACGGGAAAAGGTAAAAAGTACCACACGGATAAAGATCCGAAGTAACAGCAACCAAGGGGACAAGAAACCCAGAGATCTCTCAAGCTGGTACCATCAAAGAAAAGTGAGTCAGTACAGGTAATCGGAATGAACCTCCAGGGGTTATCCCACAAATAAAGTGGGAAAACCACGCAAGTTATCCCTGCAAAAGTCACGTGCCTTCACAAAAACTCAACAAAAGGGTTAGTGAAACAAAATAGGGTAACCAAGAGTTGCCCTCAAATCAAAATGTAATCACATAAATCATGCCCTTTCAATTCACAAAAAGCTCATAAAAAGCAACCAAGGGTAGGAGGCCTAAACCTCTTGTCAAACACATGCATCAAAAAGGGTATCAAATTCACCCATAATACCCCATACATTCAGAGTATTCAACTTCAAAGCACAAAGGTAGTGAGAATAAGGGCAAACCTGATTGGAGAAGAAAAATCAAATGGCAGGGTTTGCTTGAGCTGAAAGTCTGTGAGTCAGAATGAACCTTTCAGAGTTGCCTGGAGGTTGCTGCAGAGTAGTTCCTAGGTTTCCTTCTCTCAAAATCTTTCTCCTCAGGGTTTTGTTCCAAGGAAACCTCAGAGTGTTTTTGCTTCTCTCCAAAATCCCCCTTTTGTTCTGTGTTCTCTCAAGTGAAGCCTTGGTATTTATAGACTGAATTTCATGGTTTTGTGGGCTCAAATGAGAGAGACCCAAGTCCAATTTTTTTTTATTATATTTTATTTATTTAATTAATTAATTAAAAAAAATTTATTAAATTTTTTTTTTATTATTTTTTTTTTGTAATTTTTTTTTTTCGGATCTAATTCTGATTGACATGATGAAATGCAATATGAAATGCTAAATGAATGCATGAATGGGGAGGGCAAATTTTGGGGTGTTACAGGAGGAAACGGAAACAACCGTCATCCACGAGGATATATCTCGGTGGGGAACTGCAGAAGGAAAGGCAGACACTTTCTGCTTAAGGGGCTGACTTTATATTGAGATTAGACACCCGACATTTGCTTGGAGAGATCTATTGGAGAGATCTATATCACCAATTAGCAGGAGACAACAAACAAAAGATATATGGCAAAAAATGCAACATGAATATCTAAATGTTGAAAGTATGCATGAATATGCGTGATTTATGTTTGATGAATGTTGACAAAACAGACATTTCTAACACAAACAGGTCCAGGGATCAAACGCCCGGTACTACACCACAGGAGAGAAAGTCAGAAACTCTAATGGAGAGTATCTACTCTGCTGGAGATATGAGATATCACGAGGATCACACAAAATCTCATAGTGATGGATCATCAGTCAACCCAACTGGGGAACAGAAGTTCACAACAGGCAGAAACTGCCACGAAGACAAATCTGTTGGGGAAATGGAGAAATCCCGAGATTTCTGCAGGAGAATCACCAGTCTCAACTGGGAAACAAGAGTTTACTGCATGAGCAGAAACTGCTGAAGAGAACAGAACACACAAGTAGAATCTAGCTGCATAAGCAACTCTACCGGGGATACTGTCAGCAACTCCATTGGGGATAAATCCACTGAGGTTGAAAAGATCACACAAGTAGATTCTGCACACAAGCCACTCTACTGGGGATCAAAAGCATCAGGAAATCAACCAAATCTCTGCAGGGGAGAAAATCATCACAGATACAATCCGTCATCACAAATCTACTGGGGATTTATTTGAGGCAGAGGAGGAGAGCTGGGGATCAACCACCAAAAACCAATCCTTCCAAAAAGGAAACACAACTGTTGAGGAGGAAAGAATCACTGCTCTGCTGAAGGGAAAAGAGGTATAAACCTCAACAAGCACCCTGATGGGGAGATAGCATAGATGAAATACATCATGCCAACAACTCCGCTGGCGACTTTACTGAGGAAACAGACAAAGTACCGGGGTGTCAACCCACCAACTTCCGAATCTTCCAAAAGGAAAGCACCCATGCTGGGGAGAGAATGCTGCTAGAGAGGAAAACTGAAGTTTCCAACGAGCACTCTGATCTGGGAACACAAAATCTCAACAAAAGCTCTGCTTGGGGAACAACCCCAACAACAATCTGGAGAAAGAGGATACAAACAAGCCAGGAATATGAACAAATGTTTTACCCTGTTGGAAATCATGCCACCCTTGGGAGAGCACTGAGAAATTCTTAAGTATCCTTTTATCATTGTGAATGTTCACTTTGTTAAAAAACAATTTTGAAAAATTTTAATTGTTTAAAACAATGACATTTTATCAATTAAAACATGCAAAACATTTGTTGAATTGAAACAAATAAGAATGCAAATAATTGGATAAAAGCTCAAATTGATTTGATGGAATGGTAGCCTGCAAATGGCAGGACTCCATAGATCTGTACAAATTTGAAATCGGTGATATATATTGGAAGAGGGCTATATTGAACATAATGATCCTTTCTCTACCAATTGAATCCGATGTATTTGAAGCTTCAGTTGACGACGACTGAGCGAGAATCTCTGACGAAATGACGATTGTGAAACAGAAAGTCTTGTCAGGATGCAGTTACTTGCCAAATCCCTAATTTTTGCCTAGATTGCCCCAGGGTGAGGTACTCAATCTAGCGGGATGCAAATATTCATTTTTTTCATGTCTCTAATTTTTACCTGGATCGCCCTTTCGGGTTTTCCACCGAGACGCTCATTTTGCCTAAGCCGCCCTTTTGGGTTTTCAACTTAGCGAGCTATTCTGTTTTTCTTTACTTCTTTTTTTTTTTTTAATTTTTTTTTAGGCAAAGTATTTCTTGACTGCATCTGAATTCACAGGACGAGTGAAATCCTCCCCATCCATCGTTGTAAGCATCAAAGCACCGCCTGAAAAGGCTCTTTTGACAACATATGGACCTTCATAGTTTGGAGTCCACTTGCCCCTAGAATCGGGCGCGAAAGACAAGACTTTCTTGAGCACGAGGTCACCTTCTCGGAACACACGAGGCTTGACCTTCTTATCGAATGCTTTCTTCATTCTCTGCTGATATAACTGACCGTGGCACATGGCAGTCAATCGCTTCTCTTCGATTAGATTCAGTTGGTCGTAACGACTCTGAATCCATTCAGCATCAGTCGACTAGGGATTTGAGGGCATATTTTTTCTTTTCATCATTTTTTTTTATTTTGATTTTGATTTTGATTCTTTTATTTTTCACCCCTCTTTTTTTTATTACATTTGTAATGCCCCAGTTTGACTGTTTTGCTGATTCTCGAGATGCAACTGAGTGATCTTCTTTTCTTGCTCAAGAAGTCGGGAAATCTCGTCAGGAATCCTTTCAACATCATCTTCCTCTGCTTCGAATACAGGGAATTCAAAATTGGGAGATGGCGTTGGATCATTATGTTCAATGGGTTTTAGAATCAACCTGCATAATGATTTTGGTTAATGAAAAACTTTAGAATTTAAACAAACAAATCATTATGCAGATGAAAAGATTGCTTTTATTCTTGTTTTTTTTCCAGGGTTTTTTGTGATCACCAATTTCATGCAAAAAGCAAAAAGTGAAAACAAATGGAAAAACAAATGTTTAACATGCGTTTATTGAATGAAAATATCATTGTATTAAATGATGCCAACAATGTCATCACTTCTCCTTTTGGCATGGGAGAAGGGTTTTTAAACAAGGTGAACATATTACGCTGACTTATGAATGACTGTAGGAACATCTACAGCGACCCAATTGTGGCAGATCCCGCCAGGGATAACAAAATTATCAGTATCCTCTGCATCCTCTTCCAAGATAGCAGCAACTTCCTCAGCTTGAGCGGCGTGGATGAAACCTCCACTCTTGAACAACCCTTTGTCGTTGAAGACCCCAGAAGTAAAGCCAATGCCAGCCCGGGACTTGTTGTCTTCAAGCTCAATCATCTTCCCTAAACCAGCAACTGCACCACATTCAATGGCCAGTTTTGCATCACGATAGGAAACAAATGAAGGAGACTTCTTCTCAATTGGCTCAACAATATATAAAGCTTGGAAAGGTGTTCCAACTTCGTCCTCAACATCAATATATGAGAAAGAAGACAGGTGGCTAACCAGGAGAGCCTTTTCTCCCCCTACCACAACCAGTTTCTTATTCTTAACGAATTTCAGCTTCTGGTGTAGGGTGGATGTCACGGCGCCAGCCTCGTGAATCCATGGTCTACCAAGGAGACAGCTATAAGATGGGTGGATATCCATAACCTGAAAGGTAACTTGGAAATCACTTGGTCCAATCTTGATTGGGAGATCAACTTCCCCAATTACGGTCTTACGCGACCCATCGAAAGCCTTCACAACAACACCACTCTGCCTCATGGGAGGCCCTTGATATGACAATCTCGAAAGAGTGGTCTTTGGCAATACATTTAGAGATGACCCAGTGTCCACCAGCACGTTGGACATGGCGTCGCTCTTGCAATTCATGGATATATGTAAAGCCATGTTGTGGTCTCTTCCCTCTTCAGGGAGATCAGCGTCACAGAAACTCAAAGTGTTGCAAGTAGTGATGTTTGCAACAATACTGTCAAACTGTTCAATAGTGACGTCATGATCAACATAAGCCAGGTCCAATACTTTCTGCAGAGCCTCCATATGGGGTTCTGAATTCAGAAGCAAAGATAACACGGAGATTTTGGACGGCGTTTGTAGAAGCTGGTCTACAACATTGTACTCACTCTTCTTGATGAGCCTCAGCATCTCATCACAGTCTTCATTCACAGTGCCACTAGGGCCAACAGAAGAAGTAGGAGTCTTTTGTATAAAGAAGGGTTTAGCAACAGCAAGTGCCGGGTTCGGAGGATTAACAGCATTCCCAATCGGACGAACATCAGAATCAGCCTTAGCCTGAGGCTTCGGCGCTGAAAACACACGACCACTACGGGTCAGTCCGCTCACATCAGCTATGCTAACAACAGAGGATGAAGGCAACGGCACTTCTTTCCCATCTTCTACAGCAACAGGATTATAGCGGAAGGGAATAGCTCTATCTGAAGAATAAGGCACAGGGCCTGCAGGCTTAATCACCAAAGAAGGAAAGACTTTTGGCTTGCTGCCATCATAACGAATGACAACAGGCTCAGGAATTTTGAACACCGGGGAAATCACATTCACCTTGGGTTCGTCTTCATCAACATTTCTGTTCTGAAGAATCTCAATAGTTCCATCATCTAGCAACTCTTGCAGCTCTCTACGCACTTGGCGACAACCCAATCTGTTAATAGAGCATATACGACATTTGTCATGATCATGCTCAAAATGACTGTAATCACACAGCAACCGATGCAACTCAACAAGCGACTGTCTAATACGGCTCACATACTTGACCTTGTATTTGCCAGGGCAACCTTGGACCATGTTAACTGACTTCTCATGCTCGGGCAGTGGGTTCTTCGTAACATTAGGACCTACGTCCTCAAAGCTCAGGATACCACTCCTTACAAGGTCTTGAACCTTGATCTTCAACTGCAAGCAATTATTCACATCGTGGCCGGGAGCACCCGAATGATACACATAATGCAACTCGGGCTTATACCACCACTGAGGGTTAACAGGTATAGCCGGTGGGTCTCTTGGAGTAATCAATTTCCGCTCTATCAAAGAGGGATACAGCTCTGCGTATGACATAGGAATTGGATCGAAAGTGATCTTCTTCCTTTCATAACTCGAATTAGCTTGATTACTGTTGTTGCGAGGCTGGTAAGCCTGTTGCTGAGGGCGATGTTGTTGTTGATACTGAGGCTGTTGCTGATTGTGATGCTGATTGTCACGAAAGACAGGTGCTATATGACCCACCTGATGTTGGTTGCTGGCATGACGCACAGGCTTCCTCTTAGCAGAGGGTCTTCTGGATTTGACATGGGACTACACAGCATGTGCCTCCCCATCTTTCTTCTTCGCAAACGCCCCATATCGCTTGCTAGAAGAGCCTTCATCTTTGGATAACCGTCCTTCACAGACTCCTTCCTCCAATCGCATCCCCATGTTCACCATCTCGGTGAAATCAGAGGGAGCACTAGCGATCATCCGCTCATAATAAAATGAACTAAGAGTCTTCAAAAAGATCTTAGTCATCTCTTTCTCTTCCAGTGGAGGAGTAATCTGAGCTGCCAGCTCTCGCCACCTCTGGGCGTACTCTTTAAATGTCTCTTTGTCCTTCTGGGACATGGCTCTGAGCTGATCCCGATCGGGAGCCATATCCACATTGTATTTATATTGGTTGACGAAGGCTTTGCCAAGATCGTTGAAGGAACGGATGTTTGTACTATCTAGGCTCATATACCAACGAAGAGCTGCACCAGACAAACTATCCTGAAAATAATGAATCAACAGCTGATCATTATCTGTCTGAGTAGACATTTTCCTGGCATACATAACCAGGTGGCTGAGCGGGCAGGTGTTCCCCTTATACTTCTCAAAGTCAGGGACTTTTGAATTTGACAGGTATCTTAACATCGGGAATCAAGCATAATTCAGCAGCAGATTTGCCGAACAAATCTTTCCCTCTAAGGGTCTTCAATTCCTTGCGGAGTTCAAGGAATTGGTCGTTCATCGCGTCCATCTTTTCATTAACATCTGGGCCCTCAGACGGCTCAGAATGATAGATGGTGTCGTCTACCCTGGGAATGGTATGCACGACAGGAGGAGGCATTGCAAGGACCGGGCTAGATGCCGGCATGGAAGCAAAGGTTGGAGCTGGAATATCAGGCATAAAACCAGGAGGCATTCCCCACGGAAACCCGACTGGCATGGCCGACATGAAATGGGCACTAGCAGTTGGCACTGTCGAGGAGACAATCTCTGATATAACAGTCCTCTGGGGAGGAGTCGCAGGTGGTGGAGATGGTTGATTCTGTGCAGCTAGAAATTGCTCCATGAGAGCACTCAGTCTGGCAACCTCTTCCTTCAGCTCTCGATTCTCTTGTTCGAGTTGATCCATCACTCTTGCAGAGTTGGCTCTAGTGTAATACCGATGAGTCAGCTTGTCTTCAAAATAAATGAAGAGCACAGAGTTAGGCCGCAGACAAGAAGACCGGAACAAACACCTGCTTATGCAAAATGATGCATGCAATGCTTGTGCAGATGATTTGTTTTTATTTTCGAAGGAACGTTTAGGGTATTATTTTCAATTTTTGAATATTAATCATTTTAATTGCATATGGAAAATATCTCATCAAATATATTTGAACAAAGAAGTACAGCATTGTCAATTATATTACAAGAGAGAAGGAAAATAACATCCTATGGATCCCTAGAAGCTCGGGATGCCGGAAGATAAGCTGCATGAATCCTCTTAATCTCTCTCTCATATGTTGCTTCCATATCCGCCTTATCTTTGGCGAGTCTATCATACCTCCTTTTCCAGAACTTAGAAGACTGAGGAAGTAAAGAAGTCCAAGTATCATCAGGATCATCAATGACCTGATGTTCGAGAAACTCGATCATGGCATCTTTCTCCTTCAGCTGTTGAAGCAACTCTTCTCTCTCATGGATCCAGGCACGTGAAAGGTCTTCGTCTCTCAACTCCTCTACGCCTTGGTTAGGGAGGGTTGAAGGCCCAGCCACAACCAACGGTGTAGGTCTTGGATAGTCATAAGGCATGAGATACTCGGATGCTCTCTTCCTCACCCAAGCAGTGTATGGCTCCAGAGCTATGCAATTCTTCGGACCCAATTCACTTCTACCCTTCTTGTGAATCTTGCGCCAAGCGTGGACCATCCTTGCTTTCAGGCCTTGAGGATCTTTACCCTCCTGAAAGAACACACCTTCTAACAGAATGTTATTAGGTTTATCTTTTAGGGGGAACCCAAGCTGACGACGTGCTAATACAGGGTTGTAGCTAATCCCACCACATGTACCAAGAAGAGGCACATTGGAGAATTCACCACAAGAATCAATGATCTGGACACCATCATATGCACGATCATACCAAGAGATATCATCATTAGTGAGAGACATAAGTCTCGTAGACCACCGTAGACATCCCTTGTTCTCCTTGAAAGCGACCGTCTGAGGTAAGTGAGAAATAAACCACTTATACAACAGAGGCAAACATCACACAATAGCGCCACCACCCTTTGCATTCCTCAGATGCAAAGAGAAATAGGTATCACCCAACAGAGTCGGAACGGGATTAAGAATAGAGAAGATCCTAATAACGTTCACATCCACAAATTTGTCGATGTTGGGGAACAATACCAATCCATAGATGAGAAGCACAAACATGGCCTCAAAGGCATCCTCACTCATGGCCTTCCCATAAACGGTAGCTTGAGCGATGAGGAACTCAGAAGGGAGACCTTGAATTCCACCTTTGGTAGTCATATGAGCTTTAACCAAAGATTCATCTATGTGCAACAAGTCAGCTATCTCTCGAGAAGTAGGAATACTCTCTAAGCCACTGAACGGCACCTGATCTAGAATCGGAATACCCACAAGATGAGCATACTCCTCAAGGGTAGGCAATAGCTGAAAGTCTGGAAAAGAGAAGCAGTGATACAGAGGATCATAGAACTGCGCCAAAGTATTCATCAACCCTTCATCAACCTGAGTAGTCAGCAGAGGCAGGAGCTTCCCATAACGAGCTTTTAAACCCAAGGGATCTAATACATAAGATGTCAGATTCCTTAACTCTTTCAGATCGGGTTGTCTAAAGTTGTACTTCTTTGTATGCCTTTTTGGTCTTTCCATATCTGAAAATTTTGCAAATAAACCCCTTAAGTTCCTTGAAAATTTTCTTTTTCTGATGATATGGATGCAGATGAATGCATGAATGCATGAATGCAACAATCACACTCAAGGATCAAGCAAAGCACACCAGACAAAGGTCATGGGATGGTTCATATTATCCTTAATATCAATCATCCATTTTGGTGGATTATGGTTTTCACCTTATCAACACCCAAGTTCCATTGATATTAACGATATACGAACGGTTCAACCATCCTTAATATCAATCATCCATTTTGGTGGATTATGGTTTACACCTTATCGACACCCAAGTTCCATTGATATTAACGATGGGTGAACGGATCAACCATGAATCACGGGTTTGTTGTGAGTCACGAGCATGGAGTCTCGGTTAAGAACCACCCAAAGGGAGTGTACTATGGTTTAAACTTGTCGAACATGTTCTACCAGAGGTTCCCATAGTCATCATCCCATCTTTCGAATATTATCGGAGGAACGAATACTCGTATTCCAAAAATATTCTCAAGAGAGACTCTTATGAGCGTAGTATCGCGTGACAATCGCATCAGATCTTACATCTGAACGACCTCCGCACTACGTCCTAAAAATAGGCCAAGATGGGCTTGGTAAACTAAGGTCCTTGGCTTCTACGGCACATATTGAAAGAATAATGCTGAACCACAAATAACTTGTGTGACATTATTAATCCAACATGACCTCCACCAAGTGAATGGACTCGCAAGTCAACTTGCTAAGGAATAACTCCACACAAGTCGACGAGACTATGCCATTCTCCTATCATAGGGTACACTCGAGTTCGGGTATAGAACTCATCTCACAGATCACCAAACAAGCAAGCAATTGATATGTCAAGCAAATCAATCATTACAAGCAATACAGTAATCCCAAATTTGTACAAAAATATGCCATAAACAATATATCACAACAATTGTGAAAAGTTGGCAAACCCACTAGGAAAGCTGTTTCCCCAGCAGAGTCGCCACTTTTCTGTAGCGGTGTATTCGTCACTTTATGATTTATTGACTAAATCAAAAGCAAAGCATACAAAGATAGAGTCGCCACCGCACTTTTATTTATCCAAAGGAATGACTAAAAAGCGAACAAAAGCCTAAGAAGTTTTACACATAGAAAACTAATGAAAGGTCAGAGATCTGGGTAAGGGGGTAATTATGCAAAGGGAAGGTGTTAGGCACCCAATGCATCCTAGGTACTCCTAGGGAACCCTTTTCACAAATTGTTGCAAAAGATATTGTTTATGAAAATATTTATTGTGCAAACATTGATTGGGAGGATGAGAAAAGAATATACAATTTTTATTATTTTTGTGTTTGGATGGATGAAACACATTGCCTACGTACCTTTTCATGAAAGATAAGGATCAAAACGCCGTAGTTCGGCTAAAAGATTTCCAAAAAGATGAGTGGGTTGATTTTAAACAAAAGCCCTAAGGTCTTTCATTATCCACGGGAGAAAACTCAACCTATACAACCACAAGTCCACCATGTGAGAACAACTTCGACATGCTAGTGAGGGATTATGCCCTATAATAAGCATGAAAGTCTTACAATTCGATCACTAAGGACAAAGGTGAGATTCACATCAACCACTAAGATAATTGAGATCTATGGCTAATGTATGAAAACTTGATTAAGGAGTGGACAAGAGCCACAAAAGCAATTGAGTGTGTGAAATTAACCAATTAGGATTATTCACAAAAGATGAGGTCAAAGTTGACATTAGATTCAATTCAGAAGAAGTATTGTGAAAATGAAGTTTGAAAATCAAAGGCCTAAGGCCTAGGTTTCTAATTTGAAAAGAGGTGAAAATGTTTGCACAAAGTTTTCTGGTTTTGGGTTAACATGCAAATGGAGGTTTAGAAACAAAAAGGTGAGGGTTAAGGGATGCAAAACTTCTTAGGTGTTCACCTCTTGAGATCATATGTAGATGATCCAAGTGATTCTTTTGGAAAAGGCAACAAACAAATAACAGATGAACAAAGTAAATGGATACCGGATGCCAATCAATGGACTTATTCCAATCTCACAAAATAAAATGGAACATGGATACCAGATGCCAATCAATGGACTTATACTAGTCTCACAAAACAAAGAAAACAAATGCAAGAAGCAAGAGGAAACAAGTTGCCAATAAATGGTCTTACACTCGACTCCAAGGAAATGGGATGCCAATCAATGGTCTTAGTCCCAACACCTACCAGATCATAGGAAACAACTGCCAATAAATGGACTTACAATTGACTCCTCAATGGACAAAACAAACAAGGAAACAGGTAACCAATCTATGGACTTACACCTGACTCCACAACAAATGATCATAGGAAACAGATAACCAATCAATGGTCTTACATCTGACTCCTCACAAGACAAAAATAGGAAATGGAGTGCCAATCAATGGTCTTATGTCCACCTCCACAAGAAATGATCATAGGAAACAGATAGCCAATCAATGGTCTTACATCTGACTCCTCCCATAAACAAACATGCTATGAAAAACAAAAGCAAGCACATGGAATGATGCAAGTAGATATGCAAAAGCAAACATGAAGGATGTACAGTTAAGCAATCAAGCAATCAGTTAGCACACACTATACACAATCAAGAGGCTCAATCAAGGTTAGGCTTTATACAAGCCAATACTGTATGGGTGTTTTGAGCTCTTAACCCTAACATTGAGAGTTAGGGTGAAGCAGATGAAATGGAGATGAGGGTTATGCCTCATAGCTCTTATCCCTGGCCTGGGAGAGCTTTAAACAATAGAAAGTGTGGGAGTTCGGAATGTAGGAACTCTTCTCCACATATGATTGACTCTATAAGATCTTGGGTTCTTATTCACAATGCATCAACACATGGTGTGAGCAAAGTGAATGACACAACTGAATAGCAGGGGATGGATTACACATCCCTTTTATCTGCCAATTGCCTCTTAAGAGGACTTTACCTGCTTGGCACAACATTAAACAAACAAAAACATAGCCTCTTAAGGAGGGCTTCAGACAGGTGCCTGCCAAAGTAACATGACAGGTCTTCCAGACTACATGAAGATTAGAGATTATACCTAAGTGGTATGCCAACCACAAGCAAAAGAAAAGCAAAGTTCAAATGAACTTAAAGCAACTTAGGTACCTGTGGAAACAGCTAAACCAATCAGTACAACTTTCAGACAAACAGACAACAATTAATAACCAACGGACAATCCCAATGTACAAACACAAAAGCCATAAAGCAAACTCAAATGAGTTATCATCAACCTACAAAACAGCAAGTGTTATCAATCAAAAGCAAATATTAATGTTCAAGTGATGAAGCATCATCAACCATGGAACTTGGATGCTTAAACCTGAAATTCAAAGCTCACATGTAAGCAACAAACCACTAGGTCAAAGATGAAGAAAAAATTTAAAACAGGAGCTGAAATTCAACACATTACAACTTCAAACACATATTAACATGTCCTAAAAAGGCTCACATCAAAATCAATCATCAAAGGCATTTCATGATCAAAAGAAGTCAAAGGCAATTTCAAAGCTCATATATGGACATCATGAATGAAAATTCCAAAACAAAACAGAAATGATTCAAACAATTCTGGAAAAATTCATGAGTATTCAACACATCTAACATGATCATCATACAAAAAATCAGAAGCATCCAAGATTATTTGGTATGGAAATTAAATTGCACAAGTTGGACAATCCAATGTGTGACACAAATTGTCACACCCTATTAACACCAGCATAAAACAGAATTGGTACATGAGAAAAATATCAAACCAAGCCTAAAACATCCATAAATGTGTCCAGAATCAGCATGTAAAATTTCAAGTCCATTGGATTAAAATCAAACATTTCATGATAGAAAGAATGAAGCAATGTCACAAAAGCACATATGATCAATCAACCAATCACAATTCAAATTCCAGCAATGGTAAAAATCCAGAAATCCACAAAAAAAAAATAAAGGACAAACATGTGAACATTTAGCAAAAAGAATGGAATTATTTGGATCATTTTTCAATTTAATATGAATTTTTGAAGTTGATGAAAAAATGAAAAAACAAGTGAAGCATGTAGCATACAAAAGTGGAGGGAAATGATAAAATGCATGAACATTTGAAATTATGCGTCAGCCAGGAATCGAAGCGTGTGCGCGCCTGAACCAGACAAAACCCTGGCGCTGGTACGCGTATGGTACGCGTAAAGGCAAATTTATAGCAGGCCATACGCGTATGGTACGCGTATGGCGCGCGGAGGTTTCCACCGTCTTCTTCGTGAAGACGGTGGAATCACAGTGCATGTGTTCAGAAAATTATTCCAGAATCCAGCAAAAATTATACCAAACGAAAGCTCCTTCAACGTAGGTTACAGATCAATCAACATCTAAGCCTAACAAGCCATGGATTAAGAGATACGAGCAAAAACATTTTAACATGTCAAACTTTAATCAAGCATAACTCACTCATTTCTCATCCATTTCACACGAATTTTATATCAGATTAATCAGCATGAAAAACTCTACCTAAACATGGCAATGGATCGAAGAATTGAGAGATTTGAATTTTTACCTCTTGAAGAGCAGACCAATAAAACCAGCGATTCAAGCTCCTAAAGCGTCCAGATCCACTCCAATATTGATGACTTGAAGCTTTATGAAGAAATTGGAGCTTGTAGTGGCTTAGATCTTGATTAATTTTCCACTTCCATCTTCATGAGTTTGCTTGGAGTATGCTTGATTTCTGTTCGAATTCAATGATCCAATGCTTGATTCTTCATCCACTACACTCAATAAACCAGAATATGAAAGAAAAATGCTATGCTATGTGGAGAATTTTCCAGTTTTGATTGAGAGAAAATTTTGGAGGGAAAAAGTTTTTGGATCTAGAAATGGTGAAAATGATTAACCTCCTCCAAATTCTGTTAGATTTAGGTATTTATATGACATGCTAATCCATTTTCTAATCATGCTTAGGCTTGGCTAATTATTTTTTAATGAGAAAAGAGGTGTTATGCAAAATTTGGTTTTTTCACCCCATGCATGCAAGCATACGTGAACAGTAGCAAATGGCCATGCATTTTCACTTAAAACCATGTTATGAACATGTTGGAATGGTTAAAAAGTCCATATGATGCACCATTTTTGAATTCATGATTTTCCCTCCAAAATGGACATGAATATGCATATGATCATATGATGAATTTTCATGCAATGTAATGAATGATTTGGAAACTACATGTCATGAGAAGAATTTTGCAAAAAGAACCACCAAATTTGGAGTTATGGATCAAAAGATATGGCCATTTGAAGTTCCATGTATACTTGGCAATGATTGGATCATATCTCCTCAACCATTCATCAGATGCTCATGATCTTGGACTTTTTGGAAATTGGAGAGAAAGATCTACAACTTTCATGTTCAACAAAATTTCATTTGAAGCTTTTTTTGATGTTGAAAAGTTGAGTTGAAGTTGGATCAAAAACTTGCCATTTTTGGAAAGTTGAAATTATAGGTCACTTTCCATTTTGGAAATTTTTTGACTTGACTTCAAATTCTTCAATGTGAGTGTTTGAAATGTCAAATGAGACTTGTTTGAACATGAATGAAGTATTTCTAATCACTTCCCACCTCCAAATCCACATTTGACTTTACAGTTGACTTTCTGGGTCTTCAGATGACCTGGAAATGTCCTGATGAAAATTAAGCTTCCGCCACTTGGGATTTTGCTTCAAAATGACATTATAGCTCATATGAACTCTTGATAATGATCATGGGGTCCAAATCTCAAGAATAACCACCATCTATTGCTCAATGAATGCCTTTCATTGCTTGACCTGCAAATGCTTCAGTTGCCAGTAACAAGGGTTAATGACATATTTTTGTACACTTTGGTTAGTGATTAAAAGAAAAGCAATGACATACAAATGCAAGCAATGCTTGGTGATCAAGAATCACTCTCAAAGGGATCCCACCCACAAGGAAGGAGGCAAGGTGTCCAATGATCCTTGAGGCAATGCAATGATATGATATGATGCCATGAGGGATCTTAGGGATAAAATTGGGGTCTTACAGATGCCCCTATTTAAGGTCATTCTAGCCGGAGAAGTGAAGGTTAAAATCTTCATCTCGACGCGGTAGAATGGGCTTAAATAATAGTAATGAGACAAATTTTGGTCCCTAAGAGACCTCATGATGCAAATGTATGAATGCAAAAGAAACAACCCTGTGGGGATATAGGTCCACAAAGAAAAAAAGACGATCCATCGGAGTAATACACTCACCAGGAATAGAGACTGTAACAGGACTCTTATGGGGATAAGAAAAAGAAAAAGAATGCGTGAGCAGGACACGTCTCTGAATTAGGGGAAACAAGAACTAGACACAGCGTGAGCAGGACACGACTGGACTGGAGACCTCACTGGGGAGTAAAGGACTCAAACTGGGTAAAAGAAGAAGAAATTTCCAAAGGGAATAAACCCATTGGAAAGACTCAAGCTGACTCAAACTATCCACGAAGGATACTTCAGATAAAAATCCGGACTCGGACTGGGGAAAAGATTCACACATAACCTCCCTGTCGGGGAAACTACATATATTGGGGAAAACACCAATACAGCAAAAGGGTAAAATCACAACAGAAACTCCGTCGGGGAATGTCTAACAAAGAGACTCTCCAGGGGAAAATCTGGAAGAGGAGGTGTTACCGGCTACTGGGCAACAAGCTCAAAGAGACATGTGATCTAAACACCGGTTATTGGGTGAAAGAATCAACAAGCTCAGGAAGAATGAATATCTAAGACTGGTATAAGGGTGAGAGATATCAATCAACCACACATCTGAGAAAGACCTGAAAAAGGTACATCAACTCAGGAAAATCTGACTCCGCAGGGGACCAAGGTCATAATAGGGAGCAGAAAGAAAGGAACACCAGGGATACCGGGTTGTAGGTATGTAATAGGTGACTGACCGAAACGTGAATTGGTTTGTGTTCCAAAACACTCATCATCCTGGAAGAAAGCGAAAGCAAACTTGTTAAAGGACGAACATTCGATTCCACAAGGAATATGAATCTTACTCCGCTGGAGAAACAATCAAAAGATTTGACCCAGAGAGCGCATGAGATATATTATCTATTGCCGTCATAACGTAGATAATATACTCGCATGGAAGATTATCCATAACCGGGTTGTAGGTTGTTAAAGGATAAGTCATCCGAAATCGTGAATTGGTGTGTGTTCCAAAACACTCATCATCCTGGAAGAGAGCGAAAACAAACTTGTTAAAGGATGGACATTCGATTCCACAAGGAATACGAATCTTACTCAACTGGGGAAGAACAAAACTTCGACTGAAGAGTGCATGAGATATATTATCTATTGTCGTCATAACGTAGATAATATATCCGCATGGAAGATTATCCATAACCGGGTTGTAGGTTGTTAAAGGATAAATCGACCGAAAAGAAAGGCATCGGGATACCAAAACTAGGTATATAATAATGACCAATCCAGGGGAGAAACAATCATCAAAAGGGTAGATGAAAGATGACTCACTGGGGATATTGATAAAAAATCAATGATCCGGGGAACATATTACTGACAAACGGTGAAAGGACCCGCTAGGGATAAAATTGCTTGCTCGGAACAATTATCCACAAAAAGAGGGAATATCAAGACCGAATATTGGATAATGATAACCACCCAAAGAGTAACCGTCATCAACAGGGATGAGCACAAGGGTTAACTCTGCACAGGGGCAAAAGTAGGGTTTACAACTACCGGGTTGTAGGTAGAAAACCAACACAGTAGGACTTATAACTACCGGGTTGTAGGTAGAAAGCCAACAAATTCCGCTGAGGGAAAGGTGAATAATCAATGATTACTGAACAATATTCACGCAAATGAGGGATCAAACCTGCCAGATGACTGGGTAGGAAATCACAAACTCTGCTGAGGATAGATTGCTAAATCGAGACAATTATCCGAGCACACGGGGGAATATCAACATCGAATGTTGGATGAAGATAGACACCAAGGAAGGGATTACACCTACCGGTTAGTGAGTAGGAAACCATAAAATAGGACTTATAACTACCGGGTTGTAGGTAGAAGCCAAAGAAATCCGCTATGAACCACAAAGGTTACCTCTGCTAGGGGATGAAAGTAGGATTTACAACTACCGGGTGGTAGATAGAAAACCAAAGGGATAAGACTTACAGCTACCGGTTTGTAGGTAGAGGCCACAAATTCCACCGAGGATAATATGAATGAAATATTCATTTATCACGGGGAAGCACGAGAGACAGTTGAAAAAGGGGCGATTTAGGATCAAACTAAAAGGCCAACTGAATCAAGACTCGTCCTAATGAGGGAAAAACTCAAAAGGGAAACCCATCCCAATATATGTGTTGGGAGGTGTCGCAACCTGAAAAAATACAGTGCGAAAAAAAACAACCGGCGAAAGAAAAAGACAGAAGAGTCGCCACCGTGCGTTATTCATCCCAAAGGAGGGAAAGGAAACGCTCGAAGTAAACCTGAAAAAGGAAAGGACAAGACGGGGTCTCGCAACCAAATCTTGGGTTCGGGAGTCGGTTATACGAAGGGAAGGTATTAGCACCCCTACGCATCCGTAGTACTCTACGGGATCCACTTTTGTAGTTCTTGTCTAAAGGGTGTGGGTTTATCTTGTGCTGTTTACCAAAAAAAAGGGTTAAATGAAAATGACTCGCGCGGATGTCGCATCCACTGCATACGTATCTCATCTGAATATGAGAATCAGAGTCTTCGTAGCTCGGCTACCTATGGGTTGGGGGGATGTGTGCTCGCTAAGACATCGCGTCTTATGCCTACGTATCTCATCTGGCCTGAGAATTAGAGCAAAACGTAGTTCGGCTAACTACGGGGTTATGGATTGGGTTTTGGGCGAACAACGTTACTACGCAATCTACCAGATGCTCGACCTTTGGAGACTTACTCGCCTGTAGTAGAAGGAGTTAACGTGTTGCTTTGGGTTTTAGGGTTTGGGATGCTCAAGGGCAAAAAGGGCAGTCCTTGATGAAGGAACCGCACTACCTGCAGGGATACGAACACAAAACACAAAACATGTATCTTGAGGTAAACACAAAACATTGTCTCCTATCGAGGTCTTCCAGCTAGGAAAGCAGTAAAATGCGGGAAAAGGTAAAAAGTACCACACGGATAAAGATCCGAAGTAACAGCAACCAAGGGGACAAGAAACCCAGAGATCTCTCAAGCTGGTACCATCAAAGAAAAGTGAGTCAGTACAGGTAATCGGAATGAACCTCCAGGGGTTATCCCACAAATAAAGTGGGAAAACCATGCAAGTTATCCCTGCAAAAGTCACGTGCCTTCACAAAAACTCAACAAAAGGGTTAGTGAAACAAAATAGGGTAACCAAGAGTTGCCCTCAAATCAAAATGTAATCACATAAATCACGCCCTTTCAATTCACAAAAAGCTCATAAAAAGCAACCAAGGGTAGGAGGCCTAAACCTCTTGTCAAACACATGCATCAAAAAGGGTATCAAATTCACCCATAATACCCCATACATTCAGAGTATTCAACTTCAAAGCACAAAGGTAGTGAGAATAAGGGCAAACCTGATTGGAGAAGAAAAATCAAATGGCAGGGTTTGCTTGAGCTGAAAGTCTGTGAGTCAGAATGAACCTTTCAGAGTTGCCTGGAGGTTGCTGCAGAGTAGTTCCTAGGTTTACTTCTCTCAAAATCTTTCTCCTCTGGGTTTTGTTCCAAGGAAACCTCAGAGTGTTTTTGCTTCTCTCCAAAATCCCCCTTTTGTTCTGTGTTCTCTCAAGTGAAGCCTTGGTATTTATAGACTGAATTTCATGGTTTTTTGGGCTCAAATGAGAGAGACCCAAGTCCAAAATTTTTTTATTATATTTTATTTATTTAATTAATTAAGTAATTAATTAATTAAATTTTTTTTATTATTATTTTTTTTTTGTAAATTTTTTTTTTCGGATCTAATTCTGATTGACATGATGAAATGCAATATGAAATGCTAAATGAATGCATGAATGAGGAGGGCAAATTTTGGGGTGTTACAGCTGCCCCTGTTCAAACATCAGCTAACCCGAGTAGGATGAAAGCGAACAGCTTATCAGACAAACGGGGTGAGCTGTGATTGAATACCAAAGATAGACCGAAAATTTGCGCTCCGAGAACACCACAAAAACGCGGAAATACACTGCGCTGTTTATTTTTCTTCCGATCCTCTAGCTTAATCTGGAGTTTCGATCCTCTGGCTGAACCTATACTCAATTTAGTCCTCTGGTTGGATATTAATTTTGATCCTCGGGCTGGATACGATTTTGATCTTCTGGCTAGATCTTCTTCGATCTTCTGGCTAGATCTCCTCCGTTTCGATTCTCTGGCTGAATCTATTTCCTTTGATTCTCTGGCTGAATCTATTTTCGGTCTTCGGGCTAGACCTGACTTTGATCTTCTGGCTAGATCTGGAGTGTCGATCCTCTGGCTGAACCTATACTCAATTTAGTCCTCTGGTCGGATATTAATTTTGATCCTCGGGCTGGATACGATTTTGATCTTCTGGCTAGATCTTCTTCGATCTTCTGGCTAGATCTCCTTCGTTTCGATTCTCTGGCTGAATCTATTTCCTTTGATTCTCTGGCTGAATCTACTTCGATCTTCTGGCTAGATCTGAATTGTTGCGATTTTCGATGATAAATTCCCATCATTAGGATCCCGCATCTGAGGCATGCGTTGGTTGACCCTCTTTTGAAATCTACACCCAACCTTCATATTAGATATGCAGCTTCGAGCATATTACACTTTTGGGCTTTGTACAAATTCTTCGGGCTAGAACATGTTGTAACGACTCCTCAATTAGACTTGCTGGGGAAATAAAGCTTGTAGGCGACTTCATTGGGGAATCTTCAAATTGAGCCTTAGGCTGGCTTACTGGAACACGATTCTCAGGCTGAATCTTCGAAATGACCCTCAAGCTGGATCACTGGAACACGATTCTCAGGCTGAAACTTTGAAATGACCCTCAGGCTGGATCACTGGAACACGATTCTCAGGCTGAATCTTTGAAATGGACCCTCAAGCGGGATCACTGGAACACGATTCTCAGGCTGAATCTTCAAAATGACCCTCAGGCTGGATCACTCACGCTTGATCCTCTGGCTGGATCTTCAAAATGACCCTCAGGCTGGATCACTGGAACACGATTCTCAGGCTGAATCTTTGAAATGGACCCTCAGGCTGGATCACTGGAACACGATTCTCAGACTGAATCTTCAAAATGACCCTCAGGCTGGATCACTCACGCTTGATCCTCTGGCTGGATCTTCAAAATGACCCTCAGGCTGGATCACTCACGCTTGATCCTCTGGCTGGATCTCATGACCTTGGTTGTAAAGTAATTCTTCAGTCTGTTTGGAAGAACCTGTTTATCAGCTTATGTGTATGCTTGATATGATATGCATGCAAATGCAAATGTTATGCATGGTGTAAAAAGAAATCTGCTTGGGGAAGCAAACTCCGGTAGGGAACAGATCGCTGTATCAATCCTTGAATGCTCTGTGGGGAATGATCTGTCTGCCGGGACCAATGAGCCACCAAAAATAAATTGGCTGCTTGAAAAGTTGACCTTGCGGGGGGAGTATCAACTATGGAAACTTTGTTCGGCGAGGCTCTGTGAGGAGAGTCTGTGGGGAAAACACTTCCTGGGGAAATGTCGTAGGAAACGACCTTTGCTGGGGATATGAACTTGCTAATCGTCCTCTAGCTGGGGATTAGAACAAATCTGTTAGAAATAATCTGCTGGGGATGAGATGAACACTGGGAACACCACCCTCTTGTCCGTTGGGTATGCAACCACTCCGCTGTTGCTAGGAAGATACAGTCTGACACCGTCCACTCCGCTGGGGAGATATAGTCTGGATACTGTCAACTCTACTGGGGATAGACAGTCTGGATACTGTCAACTCTGTTGGGGAACATGCTCTGCTGAGGAGAGACTTTGTCAACCGCTTGGGGATGATGATTCATGACTTGGCATCCGGTTCCTGTGACCTGCAACCAAAAATACACGTATGCCTCGGGGGAATTACTCGGTTTGAATTCACCGTCCGGGATTAAGCACATTCAAAGCAATTTTAAATGTTTTCCTGTGCAAATCATCTGCAAAAGCCACCATTATGTTCATATGCAATATGTTTTATCAAAAATTCGGACATTTTTGCAAACAAACTGATAAATGAAAAATAAAGAGGCTCTTTAACTGAATTATTCGACTCTTACTGGGGAGAAAATTTGTGCCAGGAATAGGCGAGGGTATCAGGAAGTTGATCCCTGAAAAGAGGTGATCGCTATAAAAAAAAGAACTATCCTAATGGCAATGGGGATACGGGGTCCCACTGAGTTTCGACTCTGCTATGACTCGTATGTCCTCAAGACGCTCTGCTCATCTTGCTTTCTGAAGTGGATGATTAGTCGATCTTTAACCTTCGAAGATTGCCGAATTGAATGAAACGGTAATATAACACTGATGAACTCAGATCACAGTCATTCGCTTATTCCCTAACTTTTGCCTGGATCGCCCCCTTTTTCGGGTTTTCAATCCACCGGGATACCCATTTTTGCCTGAGCCGCCCTTTTGGGTTTTCGACTCACGGGGTGTACTCTTTTTTTTTTATATATCCCTAATTTTTGCCCGAACCTCTTTATTCTTTTTTTTTGGTTCGTCGGGATGCCCCTTTTTTGCTTGGACTATTCTTTTTACTGTCCAGCGGGTCTATTTTATGCGAAGTTTTTTTTTAACTGCGTCTGAGTTAATAGGGGACGGGAATCCTTCGCCCTCCATGGTTGTTAGCGTCAAAGCTCCGCCATAGAAAATCCTTTTAACCACGTACGGACCTGTCGCGGCGCGAAAAATACCCAAGCGTAAGGAACGCTCGAAATATAAACAAAACAGAGTCGCCACCGAACTTTATTTATTCCCAAAGAGGGAAAGGGGAAATATCGATAAAACCCACAAAATCAAAAAGAAATGGTCGTCGCAACCAAATCGGGTTCGGGAGTCGGTTATGCAAGGGGAAGGTATTAGCACCCCTCACATCCATCGTACTCGATGGGACCCATCTAGTTAGTTTCGTGTTAGAGTGTTAGCGTGATATCATTTGCGATCTTCTGATTATCGGGTGAGGAAAGAGAAAGAAAGAAAGGAAAGACTTAGGGTTTTTAATGTTAATGTGCCTGACAAGATTTCGCAATCCTGCTCCTACGTATCTCCAGGTGCTATGAAGAACTCAAGGCATACGTAGTTCTACCCAAAGAGAACTACTGGGTGGATTGCTTTTAAAGAGAGTGATGCTTGGATCATATTTGAGCGATTAAACCTTTACTTGTTGCTCGCTCTTGGAGGCTGAAGTCTTTGTTTGTTTCGCATCAAAATGGATGTTGCATACTCTTTTCTGAAAATGTTTTCAGAGTCGCACAGGGCGGAAAACAAGTTTGATGAGTTTGAGTTGATTTTAAGCGGAGACAAGCATCTAAGCAGGGAGCTCTACTGCAATACTCAGATGCTCGAAAAGGAAGAGGCCTAAGCCTAATCACTCTCTTTTCATCCAAAAGTTTATTATGAAAATGTATGACAAATTAGGCCAAAGTTCATTAACGGAAGACGATTAGTCAGACAGAGAGCTCTACAGCAGTGTCCAAATAATCGGGAAAGAGAAGGTCGATACCCAATCAATCTTTTTCTTCTATAAGAGAAATGACCCAATTCTGGTAATTACTGTATGTTAATATGGAAGACGAATGTTTGAACATTGAGCTCTACAGCAGTATCCTAACATTCGAAACAGAGAAAGTCTAAACTTAATCAATTTCTTCCATTTTTATTGTGAAAATATTTTTAAAATAGGGGGACGACTTGACGTTGGATCAAGTGTCAGAAGTTAACTTATGAAAATAATTTGGATGTGGCGGGGGTTTAGAAGTTTTTAACAGATGACAGTTTCTCGAATGACCGAGTAAGGCTACTCGTATCCAAGTAATTGAGGAGAGGAATCGAAGGCTCGAGACCATCTCCCTTTTCACCCTTTTTTGAAACGGTGTTTAAGTATGGTTAACAAGGTATTCAAGAGGCGTGCACCGATTATTACTTTATCTTTCAATTTTATAAAAAGATTTCCGCACTAACAACTTGACATTGGATCAAGTGTTTGATTCGATCTTAAAAGTTTTTGAATCGATTTTGGAGTTTTTGATTATTATTATTATAAAACATCTAATTCTAAAGTCAATTTTTATTCTTAGTTCTAAAAAAAGAAAAAAAAAATTAATCCTAATTCTAACACCTTTCTAAATTCTTTAAAAAAATCCTAATATTCTAAAGATTCTATAAAAAGGGTGATGTTCTAAAATTCTCAAATTATATTCTAATTTAAAAAATCTAAAATTTTACAAATAAAACTCTACTATTATCTTTTCTATTCTAGAACCTAATTCTAATGTCTAACAAAGATTATTTCTAACACTACATATTGAAATCTAGAATTAATAAAAATCAAAATTATTCTAAAAACCAGTAAATCTAAAAAAGCTAATCTAAGTTCCTAATTATCACTAAATGGTGTTTATTGAAGTTTTTTTTTCTAAAACTAGAGCTAAAATTATCTAATAGTAATTTAATTTATTACTAATTAATTCAAATAATAAATTGAAACAAAAATTATCAAATAAATAAATAATAAATAAAAACAGATTTTCTCCATCTGAAAAGACACAGGAGAATCATTATTTTGAACATAAATAAACTTGCACATGATAATACAACTATATGACACAAACATTCACTTATTTTATATGCTGGTAGTTCAAAAAAGTCTAAAATAAAAACATATATAGATCTAATTTGGATAAACTTCTTAGGAAACACTTTGTGGAAAAAAATATTAAAACAATTTTACTATAACTAAAAGTTCTTTCGTATGAGTTGAAATTTGTTGATGCATCTCAATTTTTGATAAACTCTCTAATTAAGTTCTATTGGAAAAATATAGGCTTACAAAAATATTATAGTAACTAAACCACCATAAAATCTAGGTTTTTTGTATAGCTTTGCAAGCAAGTAGCAGATGATGCAACCAAAATGGGAAAAGTTGAATTTTCAACTTAAAATCTATGTCAATGGTTTTTCGACACATGGCATGTGTTATGGAAAAATAAAATAAAATAAAGAATTTAAGCATGGCAAAGCAACATTATGCAACAGAGACCAAAGACAAATTCATTATTCTTCCTTCTCATTTTTGCTTTATTTCCCTCTTTCTAATCCTTAACCATTTTCATCTTTAAACATGTTTCACATAACACAACAAATAAAGACAATCAACAACAAGCAATCATCATAAAAAGCAAAGCAAACTCACGGTATGGCGGCGAGTGGCGGTGAGGGTGTCGAAAGTGACGGCGAATGGAGGTAGGTGTCGTTGTTGTTATGTTTCGATGCGTCGGACACGATTCTCGTCCGTGCGTAATGGATGGTTACGGATTCGATCTGAAAATTTTCCTTTTCTATTATTTTCTGTTTGTTTTCGGTTTGAAAATTGTGTTGTTAATGTGGTTGTTCTTAATGATGACGTTTGAAGAGAATGATGAGTCAAGGTAGATGGAAGTGAAGGATATGCATTATTGTGTGTGAGAGTTTTTCATGGTGTTATAAGCTATTTTGAAAGGATGTTGATGAAGGTGATAGAGGTAAAGAGGATTGTGTAGTGATAGAAGTTATGTTTATGGTTTTGTTGTGACTTGTAGCATGAAGGTGAATGGAGTTTAATGGTGTTGTTTTATGAAGTGGTTTATGGAACATTCATGTTGCAGAGAGGTGGGGTTTGGAGATGGAAAAAGTTCTTTTTTATGTAATAAAGTTTTGGTGTCCTTTTTAAGAAACTAACGTGATGGGGAAGTATCATTCAGTGAAGAAATTGTGTGTGGGTGAGAAGATGGCCGCGTAGACATATTTGTGTGGTCCAAATATTTTGCTTTTCTTCAAATTAAAGAAAGACACGTGTCCTTGCTTGTGTGGGTAACATTGAGATATTTTTTCTTAGCTTAAAAATACTAAAAATTAAGTGTTAATAATTTAAAATAAAATAAAAAGTACAAAAATAAAACCGAAATAAAAACGTAGAAAATTCTATTTAATTCCAACAATTATTTTGGTTAAAAAATAAAAATAAAAATAATCGAATAAAAAATGAATAAAAATCGGGCGAAAAAAATAATTTCCCGAAAAAAACTGAACGTGCAAAAATAATCCGCACGAAATAAACTTCTCAAAAATATACAGGTTTTTATCAAATTTTGAAATAAATAATGACCAGTTAAAAGGCTCAGACGAGAAAAAAATGCGACTGAAAAAGTAGTCGAAAAATTAAAATGAGCACACCAGGTTAAACTACACGGAACGTAGATTTAACAAAACTGACGTCTGAAAGCTCAATTTTGAAATTCTTCGCCCGCTAATTTGATGCACTATTTAAGAAACGATTCAACCTATCTGTTTGTAGGTCTGAAAATTTTATCTGGCTGATATTCCAAGCACCATGCGACACAAAATGCATGTTGTGACAAGTAGAAAATGCAAACTTATTGTGAGTGAACTGAATTGCTGACTGAATAATCATGAACAAATAATCAGATGTAACTTAATCACCCTTGGACCATTTACTGCTAATTCTCAAACACAAACAAACCCCTATAAAGATTTAGACGATGACAACACTCTTGATTATCATCTTCTGAACCTCTAAAACAATATGCAACAAAATGAATGATGCATTGAGATTTGAGAAATCAAATCTTTTGATTACTCAATCAACAGATGAGTGAATGAATATCACCAAGACTAGATAAAATGCCAGAATTCTTGACTTTTCATCTAAATCCTGATGAATGCTTTTAACTGATGAAATGCACGACAAAATGGATTGGTTCATGCTATGCTGATGCGAGTAAAAAACTCAGGGTGAAATTTAGGGTATGACAGCTGCCCCTATTTAAACATCTTTAACCGGAGGATATGAAGAACTCTTGTCTTCAAATCATCATGGTAAAAGATAGTTTAAATACCAAACAAACCCAAATTTTGCCCTTCTAATGTAGAAGAATGGTATGCTTATGATTATGACTGAATGCATTTGGATTTAAGAAATACTCTTGATTTCTTAATCAACAGACGATAATGCAAATGAATGCAACGAGATTTAAGAAATACTCTTGATTTCCTAATTGTCGGGCGATAGGGATGTAATGAAGTTTAAAAAGTACTCTTGACTCCTTAAAAAAATGAATACAAATGAATTAAGAAATACTCTTTTCTTCTCAATTATATGAATGAAAAATGATATGGATGTTAAGAAATACTCTTGACTCCTTACAAATGAATGAATTGAGAAATACTCTTGATCTCTTAATCATATGGCTGAATGAAAATGCAGATGAATTGAGAAATACTCTTGATCTCTTAATCATTAGATGATAAATGATATGAGAAATGCTCTTGATTTCTCAGATGCTATACAGGTTAAGAAGTACTCTTGACTTCTTAAATATGAAATGGTATGAGTTAAGAAATACTCTTGATTTCTTAATCATGAATGTAAATGAATTGAGAAATGCTCTTGATTTCTCAAATGAAATGCAAATGAATTAAGAAACAACTCTTGATTCCTTAATCACGAATGTGAATGAATTGAGAAATGCTCTCGATTTCTCAGATGACATGCAAATGAGTTAAGAAATACTCTTGATTTCTTAATCATGAATGTAAATGAAATATGTATGAGTTAAGAAATACTCTTGACTTCTTAATCATGAATGTAAATGAATTGAGAAATGCTCTTGATTTCTCAGATGAAATGCAAATGAATTAAGAAACACTCTTGATTCCTTAATCATGAATGTGAATGAATTGAGAAATGCTCTTGATTTCTCAGATGACATGCAAATGAGTTAAGAAATACTCTTGATTTCTTAATCATGAATGTAAATGAAATATGTATGAGTTAAGAAATACTCTTGATTTCTTAATCATGATAATGCATATGAATTAAGAAATACTCTTGATTCCTTAATCATGAATGTAAATGAGAAATGCTCTTGATTTCTTATATGACATGCAAATGACTGAGATGAGAGAGTCATGTTCAGTTGCTCTTGACTGACATTAGGTCTCTGGGATGGATCTGTTATAAGATAACATGCTCGACTGGTCTTCAGACGTTCTTCGTTGAAGGCAGACACTCCTGGGGGAATAAATGATCATATCTAGCTGCTCTTGGCTAAAGATGTCATATTCAACAACTCTTGGATGAACTATTGCATTCAACTGCTTTTGGTTGAAGCAAAACCACATAAAATAAAATAGTGTTCATCTACTCTTGGCTGAAACTAATGCATTCAACTGCTCTCGGTTGAAGCAAACTGCTTAAAATAAAATAGTATTCAGCTGCTCTTGGCTGAAACTAATGCATTCAACTACTCTTGGTTGATGCAAATTTCTGGGAAATAAACAAAAGACTTTCTTGGGGAATAACTACATATTCAGCTGCTCTTGGCTGACAGAAGACTCTTCTGGGGAATAAGAAGATCCCAGAGACTTGCTGGGGAGTTCATGAAATTTTGCTGGAGAAAATACAATGTTGGAGAAACTCTGTATGGAGATATCTATTGGGGAAACCAAGCAGAAATTCCGTTGACACCAGATTTCCAATGGGAGAACATCAATCACCTTGTTGGGGAATAAACTCGCCTTGAGAATAATCACTTAAAAATGATTGACTTCTGTAAGTGTTTACTGAAGAAAAGAATTGTTCTACTTTTAAGAAAAAAACTCTTGCATCTTGGTTTGCTGAGGATTACACTGAACCTTCTTGAGAGGTTGCTGAATTCGGTTGAGGTTTATGCATGATCTGTTTTTGTACATGATATGCAAAATGAATGTGAATGCATGAATATATTAGTTTATGCATTTTGTGGGTATCAAGCTCGGATTCCCCAACGTCTTGTCTTGAATAGCACTGACACCATGAAATAATTTTTTTTTGTTGTAAAAAAAACTCTGATTTCAGCTTTTCCGCCAAGCGGGCTTCAATGAGGACTTCTTGCCTCTGGAAGAAAATCCATTTCAAACTTGCTTTAGATTACAATGATCTAGGAAATGTCCCACGTCTTGTGAACCAGATGCATTATTGTAAACCAACAAAAATTCCTTTTATACTTTCAAAATCAAAACAAATTAAAGTTTTCAAAAGCTTTGTAGTTTCCACTATTTTAATGTTTTTATCTTATCAAAAATAAAAGCGACATTAAGCAGAAAAACAGAAATAATTGGTAAAGCAATGTTCAATTGAACAATTTTATTTGATGAGAAGAGTAACTCATACATGGGGTTCATGAAGATGTAAACCCCTCTAAGAGGAGATTACAGAGAAAGAAAGCAAGTAAATGGCAACAAAAATTTAACTGATTTTCCAATGAAATACAACTTTGCTACTTTCCCCTATGTCCTCTAGTCCTCATTACTTTGCTTCTGGAGATGGTAATTGGACTTTTCTCTTCCATCTGAGCTTTGTTGCAGTGTTGACTCATGTCGCTCCAGTATTATGCTTTTGGATATTCCCTAACTTTTGCGCGAACTGCTCCTTAAGAGTTTCAGTTCACCGGGAGATTTTACCCTTTTTTGCTTAAGTCGCCCTTTCAGGTTTTCGACTTACTGGGCTTAATTTTTTTGTTTATCCCTAATTTTTGCCTGAGTCGCCCTTTCGGGTTTTCAACTCACCGAGATGCTCATTTTTTTGCCTAAGTCGCCCTTTCGGGTTTTCAACTTAGCGAGCTTTTATTATCCATCTCTTTTTCTTAGGCATAATACTTTCTAACTGCATCAGAATTGACAGGGTGTGTCAACTCTTCTCCGTCCATGTTCGTGAGAACTAAAGCTCCACCAGAGAAAGCTTTCTTCACCACAAATGGTCCTTCATAGTTTGGAATCCACTTGCCACGTGAATCCTTCTGGAGGGAGATTATCTTTTTCAAAACTAGTTCACCTACATTAAACTCTCGAGGTCGGACCTTCTTGTCAAACGCCCGCTTGAGTCTCCTCTGATATAACTGACCATGACACAACGCTGTCATCCTCTTTTCCTCGATTAGATTGAGCTGGTCAAATCTGGTTTGAATCCATTCTGCTTCTTCTAATTCTGTCTCCATCAAGACTCTCAGTGAGGGGATCTCAACTTCTATCGGTAGCACAGCCTCCATGCCATAGACTAGTGAGAAAGAGGTTGCCCCTGTTGAAGTGCGAACAGCTGTTCGATATCCGTGCAAAGCAAAGGGTAGCATCTCGTGCCAATCTTTATAAGTTTTCACCATCTTCTGAATGATCTTCTTGATATTCTTGTTAGCTGCCTCTACAGCTCCGTTCATCTTTGGCCTATAAGGTGACGAGTTATGATGTTCAATCTTGAAATTCTCGCACAACTCCTTCATCATCTTATTATTCAGATTTGATCCATTATCAGTGATGATCTTGCTAGGAGTTCCGTAGCGACAAATTATCTCTTTCTTGATAAACCGAGTGACGACTTGCTTTGTCACATTGGCATAAGAAGCTGCTTCTACCCACTTAGTGAAGTAGTCAATGGCAACCAGAATGAACCGATGTCCATTTGCAGCTTTAGGCTCAATCATACCAATCATGTCTATGCCCCACATTGAGAATGGCCATGGAGCTGATAAAACATTCAGAGGAGTAGGTGGCACGTGCACCTTGTCAGCATAAATTTGGCACTTGTGGCATTTCCTGGCATAGTGGTAACAATCTGTTTCCATTGTCAACCAATAGTAACCAGCTCTAAGGATTTTCTTCGCCATTGCATGTCCGTTTGCATGAATGCCGAAAGAACCTTCGTGTATTTCTTTGATGAGTAGGTCGGCTTCGTGTCTATCCACGCATCTGAGCAGAACTAAATCAAAGTTTCTTTTGTATAGAACACCACCACTTAGGAAGAAATTGGCTGATAACTTTCTCAAGGTCTTTTTGTCTGTGATGGATACATCACTTGGATACTCGTGCTTCTCAAGATATTGTTTGATGTCATAAAACCACGGCTTGCCATCTGTTTCTGCTTCAACTGCCAAGCAATGTGCTGGCTCGTCTAGACGTTGAATTGTAATAACAGGTGATTCGTTAGCCCACTTGACCTTGAACATAGATGACAGAGTAGCCAAGGCATCGGCTAGCTGATTCTCCTCCCTAGGAATATGATGGAAATTAATCTCATCAAAGTAGGGGATTAGCTTCATGACATGCTCTCGGTATGGGATCAAATTGGGATGGCGGGTCTCCCAATCTCCTTTGATTTGATAGATGACAAGTGCTGAGTCTCCATACACCTCAAGAATCTTGATTCGTAGGTCAATAGCTGCTTCAATTCCCAAGATACATGCTTCATACTCCGCCATGTTATTGGTGCATTGGAAACATAACCTTGCCGTGAAGGGAAGATGAAAATCCTTTGGAGAAGTTATAACAGCCCCAATTCCGTTACCCAATGCATTTGAGGCACCATCAAACACGAGCGTCCATCGCGATCCTGGTTTGGGGCCTTCTTCCGGGCCTGGAATCTCATAGTCTCTTATGTACATCACGTCTTCATCTGGGAAGTCGAGTCTCATCGATTGATAGTCCTCCACTGGCTGGTGCGCAAGGTACTCTGATAACACACTACCTTTAATGGCCTTCTGAGTTACATACTGAATGTCATATTCTGATAACAACATTTGCCAACGAGCGATTCTGCCAGTTAATCCAGGTTTCTCGAAGATGTACTTGATGGGATCCATTTTGGATATTAACATTGTTGTATGACAAATCATATACTGTCTCAGACGACGAGCAGCCCATGCTAATGCACAACAAGTCTTTTCTAGCATGGAGTACCTGATTTCACATTCTGTAAACTTCTTGCTCAGGTAGTAGATAGCATGCTCTTTTCTACCCGTCTCATCGTGTTGCCCCAGTACACATCCCATGGATTCATCGAGTACTGTCAAATACATAATGAGAGGCCTTCCTGGAACTGGTGGCACTAAGATTGGTGGTTCTTGTAGATACTGTTTGATTTTATCGAATGCACTCTGGCAATCATCGTTCCACCTAACGGCTTGATCTTTTCTTAACAACTTGAATATTGGCTCGCAAGTGGCTGTCAGATGCGAGATGAATCTGGAAATATAGTTCAATCTGCCCAAGAAACCACGAACTTGCTTCTCTGTCCGAGGTGCTGGCATCTCTTGAATAGCTTTGACTTTGTCAGGATCGACTTCTATGCCTCTCTGGCTCACAATGAATCCTAGAAGCTTTCCAGATCTGACTCCAAAAGTGCATTTAGCAGGGTTTAAGCGCAGTCTGTATTTCCTCAATCTTACAAACAACTTCTTCAGATGAATAACATGCTCCTCTTCTGTCTGAGACTTGGCAATCATGTCATCCACATAGACTTCAATCTCCTTATGTATCATATCATGGAAAAGAGTCACCATGGCCCTTTGATAGGTTGCCCCAGCATTTTTCAGGCCGAAAGGCATTACCTTATAACAGAAAGTGCCCCATGGTGTAATGAAAGTTGTTTTCTCCATATCTTCGGGAGACATTTTAATCTGATTATATCCTGAGAATCCGTCCATGAAGGAGAATACAGAGAACTGAGCTGTGTTATCTACCAATACATCAATGTGAGGTAACGGAAAATCATCTTTGGGACTAGCTCTATTCAGGTCTCTGTAGTCTACACACATTCGAACTTTTCCATCTTTCTTCGGAACTGGCACAATATTAGCAATCCACTGTGGATAAGTTGCAACAGCTAGAAAACCTGCATCAAACTGCTTCTTGACCTCTTCTCTGATCTTGACAGCCATGTCTGGTCGAGTTCTTCTCAACTTCTGCTTGATGGGCGGGCATTCCGGCTTTAACGGCAGCTTGTGCACAACTATGTCGGTGTCGAGTCCTGGCATATCCTGATATGACCAAGCAAACACATCCACATATTCATGTAGTAGCTTGACTAGTTCCTCCTTCACATTTTTTTTCAAAGCAGTTCCGACCTTGACTTCCTTTCTATCCTCCTCAGTCCCCAGATTGATCACATCCACTGGTTCCTGATGAGTCTGAATCATCTTTTCCTCTTGTTTCAAAAGTCTGGTCAACTCCTCTGGGAGTTCGTAGTCTTCCTTACCATCCTCTTCAGCTTGGTTAATCGGGAGGTCGAAGTCATAGGGAATTATAACATTGTCGTGTTCAATGGATCCAGTTATTAATGATCTGCATGGAAATGATTTTTCTTTTTTTTAGAGGAAGATTTTGAAAAATGAAAGTGATGTGAAATAAAAATTGCCATTTTTTTTTGTTTATTTGTTTGTAAAAAAATAAAAATAAATTAAAAAGATGAAAGACAAGGATCTCAAAAAATGTGCTTTGTATTGATGATAAGGCTTAAATATTAACACAAAATGGGCCCTACAAATTATCCATGTACTCCATTCATCAATTCTACTTCCATCAATCTAGCATGGACCACTGTTAAAAGAGTCTTCAACTTGAACACATCCTTTATCAATCCATCGTCAGTTGAACTCTCTATAGCATTGACACCTGAACTATCATGTTTAGGCAAAGGATTGTTCCCCACATTTGGAACATCAGCAAAAGACAATATTTTCTGATCTATCAACTCTTGGACCCGGAGCTTGAACACTTTGCAATTCTCTGTTGTATGACCCTCTGAATTAGCATGAAAGGCACATCTAGCATTCTCATCATACCAAGGCTTATGCGGCTTCGGCATTGGAGGTAATGCCCTTGGCACGACAGTCCCATTCTGAATCAGATACGGTAGCAATTGAGTGTAAGTCATTGGGATAGGAGTGGTATTCACATTATTGTACTGTTGATATGGCCTCTGTTGATTTGGTCGTTGCTGCTGAACTGGACGTGGTTGATTATTCTGTTGAATTCTCTGTTGATGTTGAGGTGGAGGAGCCTGGAACTGAGGTTGTGGAGCTTGATATTGAGGAACAGGAACTTGATAGTGAGGTACCGGAGCTGGAATAGGAACAGGAGCAATTGGACGGTAAGGCATGGTTGGATATTGAGTAGCCACTACGTAAGGGTACTGATAATAAGGCACAGAAGCGGGAGCTTTGTATGGTGGTCTCCCCCTCTGAGAAGAAATGGCACTAGTCTCACCCTCCTTCCTCTTGAATCCGTTGAAAGGCTTCTTCAAGATTGGTTGACTGCTGGAACCTCCCTGGATTTTACCACTCTTCAGTCCTTCTTCTACTCTTTCTCCCACGATCACCATGTCAGAAAATCCTGTGGACACACTACTGATCAATCTTTCATAATATTGGCCCTGCAAGGTTCCCATGAAAATGTCAATCAATTCACGATCAACCAGCGGCGGGTGCACCCTTGCAGCCAATTCTCTCCAGCGTTGTGCGTATTCTTTAAAAGATTCATTGTCTTTCTGGGCCATACTCTGAAGCTGAGTACGGTTTGGTGCCATGTCAGTATTATATTTGTATTGCTTTGCGAATGCTTCAGCCAACTCATCCCAAGTGCGGATGTTGCTACATTCCAACTGCATGTACCAGTCCAAAGATGCCCCAGTTAGACTGTCCTGAAAGCAATGGATCATGAGCTTATCATCTCTGGCATAGGCAGCCATTTTTCTGCAATACATTTTCAAATGTATGTTAGGACATGTGAGTCCTTTGTATTTTTCAAATTCAGGCGCTTTGAATTTTGGAGGAATCACCACGTCTGGGACTAGACACATCTCCAAGGCACTTAAACGGGTTGAGTTATGTCCTTCCAAGATTCTTAGCTTTTCGGCCAGAGCACGACACATCAAGATAGCCTCAGAATCTTGGGCAGCAGTAGGGATGACCACTGGAGTAGCTCCATTGTAATTCTGCATTTCAAACTCGTCTTGGAGCTCTTCATCAGTGCGGGGCATGACTACTTGATTGACTATCGGAGGTCCTTGCGCAGCGACTCCATCAGCTACTCCAGAAGTATGCGCAGGTGGAGGAACATGAGTTCTTTCAGACGGTGGAACAAAACCTGGGGAAGGCCGTAGATAACGGGATTTGGAATAGGAACTGAAGGTCCTGACTGAAGAGCAACCCCTTGAACCAGAGCATCGTTCCTTGCAGCAGCGGCAACACGAGCCTCTTCTTCCCTTCTAGCCAGAGCTTGTATAGCCTCAAAGATCTGCTCGATCTTGCTTTTGACAGAGTCCATCTCCTCTCTGAAGGCAGCTTGTTCTTCTCTAACTACATCCATGATTCTTCTTGTGTTGGAGCGAGTAGCGTATGCACGTTGAGGAATCAGCTTGAACTACGGGACACGAGAAAAAATGGAATGAGTTTTTGTTTTGAGAAATGAAATGCATGATGCATATGTTAATGTACGTGGATTTAAAATGTCTTTTATGCTTATGTTCAATTTTATTTTCAGGGAACCGTGTTAGATTCCTTGTAACTTAGCAAGCATTCAAAGAGATCACGGGGAATAAAACAAGAATGGAACCAAACTTTTTTTTGTACAAAAGAAACTCAAAATCCTTCATTCATTCAATTCAAAATAGAGTACAAGGATTGAGTACAAAATATTCTTTCAAACATAAAGGAAAGTACAACATAAAAAAAAAAGGTCAAACTGCAGGCTTCTGTTTGTTGAGATCTTCCAACTCTCCTTTGAACCTTTTTATCATGTCTTCACAAAGATAAATAAATTCAGTCACTGAACGAGGGATGTTGTCATTGTCTATGTCTTCCAAAGCACATCTTAGCATCAAAGGCACATTTGTAGCCATGCCATTACAGAAGTCTATCAAACTGGCAAACTTGTCTCGATACTCATTTCTTTGTTCATGTAAAAACTGGATGGTTTCCTCGAAGGCTGCCAAACTAGCATTCACATTTGCCCTTGCGTTCATCCAATCTTCACCTTCTTGTAGCAAAGAGTCATGTCGGCCTTTCCAGTATCGTTCCCACTCATTAGCATTTTCAGCCTCCTGGCACTTTCCATTCCACATTTCAGGTGTAACCTGAGTAGCAGCCATAACACTCTCTTTACTGCGGCGTTCTCGTTCTTCCCTTTCTTTTGATTCACGGAGTGAAACACTGAGGTTGGCTATCTCAGCCTCAAGTGTCTCTCTTATCTCCTTCTTTTGTTTTGTGGCGAGCTTCCACCATTTCTCTTTCTCACGACAATCCCTCTCAGCCTCTTTCAGTTGGCTTTTGACGGTATTCAAACAGCTCTCAGCCTGATCTAACCCCTGTTTGAATCTTTTTCTTTTATATTCCTCCTTATCAGTCCTTTCCACATTTGCTTGAAGTTGTGTTTTCTTCCGCCCAAGCTCCCACTTATGATTATCCCTTTCTTCAGTAATCCGGAGAAGGTTCAACCGTAGCTCTTCATTCTCTTTTTCCAAACTTTGGATGACAACTTTGAGCTCTTTAGCTTCCTCCATAGTGACGTGAGTAGGTTCTGGAGGATTTATATGCATTGGAGGCTCATAAGGGTATGGTAGTTTGTCTTGAGAAGCTCTGGCTTGGACCCAACTTGTATATGGCCCTCTAGCTATACAATTCTTCTTTCCACGCTCCCTTTTTCCTTCTCTACGAACTTTAGTCCAGGCACGACCTATCCTCTTCACCAGATCAACGTCCTTCACTCCTTCTCCCAGCAAGAAACCTTCTAACAACTTGTCTTCTGGTTTGTCATTCATAGGAAACCCAAGTTGCCGCATAGCAAGCTCAGGATTGTAATTGATGCAACCTCGAGTTCCTATGAGTGGCACATTATGGAAGTTGCCACATTTGACGATTATGTCCACATCATCATAAACACGAGAGTACCAGGTGATGTCATTGGCAGTGAGAGACATGATTTTTTGAGACCACTTGAGGTTATCCTTGTTCTGAATAAAAGGCCCTTCACTTGGTAAGTGAGATAAGAACCATTTATACAGTAAAGGAGCGCAACACTGGATCATCCCCCCCTTCTTCTCATTTCTCCAATGGATAGAGTGATAAACATCTGCAAGCAAGGTAGGAATGGGATTCTTGAGCAAGAAAATGCGTATAGTAGTCATGTCCACGAAGTCATCAATGTTCGGGAACAAGACAATCCCATAGAGTATCAAGGCTAACACAGCATTGAAAGCGACCCAATCTTCTTTACTTTTGAAATCTGAAGCTTTTCCCACTAAGAACTTCAAAGTGAAACCTGAAGTGCCTCCTTTTGGTCCAAGATTAGCTTTCACTTCTGCTTTATCTAGACGTATAGCTGAACTTATTTGTTGATGTGTAGGAAGTTCCCCTAGACCGGTGTAAGGGATTTCATCCTTGATACTAATGTTTGCTATATGTGAGAACTCTTCCAATGTTGGCGCCAACTGGAAGTCCTGGAATGTGAAACACCGCAAGGGAGGATCATAGAATTGTGCCAAAGTGAAAATGGCCCAAGCATCCACCTCGGTGTTCATGATAGTCAACAGGTCACCATACTCAACACAAAAGTTGTTCCTTCTGATTTTTTTCACATCTGAGATCAACCCCTTAATCAATCCTAGCTTTGGATTCCTGAACTTGAATGAATAAGTACTTTTTTGATTGCTACCCATGTCTTCTGAATGCCTGCAATCAAACGAATCTTTAGGTCCCTTGAAAATATGCACATGTCATATGTGTTATGATTATGAAATGTTTTATGTTTATGTATGTACAGTTGGGTAGGTGATCATTGGAACATTTTAATTAATTACTTCATGGAGGAAAGGTTCCAGGAATAGGAAAACCAAATAGGTAGGCTCTAGGGTTTAAAAGGTTCCTAGAGTCATGGACCCAATTCAAGAATATTATCGTCAGAACGACTAATCGTAAGACAATAATATCTTAAAAAGGATCTATTCTAGGTTAGGTCTTTATATTAACCCAACGAGTCCTAAGTCTCGTAGGTCAATACTACACAACCAACGACTCCACGGTTCTAGACACGGTTCCCAGAGTCATGGATCACACCTGACAATATTATCGTCAAAACGACTACTCGTAAGACAACAATATCCTCAAAAATGATCTACTCTGAGTGAGGTCTTCGTATTAACCCAACGAGTCCTAAGTCTCATAGGTTAACACTACACAACCATCGGTCCTAAAAGCCATAGGTTCAGGGTTCTACAAAAGGTCCTCAGAATCATAGATCGAGGTTGAAAGTATCACCGCCAAAACGACTAATCGTAAGACAATAATACTTTCAAGGGATCTCATCTGAGTGGGGTTCTCGCATCAACCTAACGAGTCTGATGTCTCGCAGGTCAATACTACACAACCACCATCCTAACTTAAGTTTTTCTCATAGCTTGGGTATAAAGCTTTTCCTCACACAAATGCCAATAGTCCAGAAAGTTCCAATGATACCATATATCAATAATACAGTAATTGCAAATACAGGTAATAAAGGCATATATAGATAAAATAAATAAGAAGCAAGCAAACAGATAAAAGCGAACTCAAACACAAAACAAACTAAATTAGGGTTGACTCGCTTAGGAGAACTTTAGTCCCCAGCAGAGTCGCCAGCTGTCGCGGCGCGAAAAATACCCAAGCGTAAGGAACGCTCGAAATATAAACAAAACAGAGTCGCCACCGAACTTTATTTATTCCCAAAGAGGGAAAGGGGAAATATCGATAAAACCCACAAAATCAAAAAGAAATGGTCGTCGCAACCAAATCGGGTTCGGGAGTCGGTTATGCAAGGGGAAGGTATTAGCACCCCTCACATCCATCGTACTCGATGGGACCCATCTAGTTAGTTTCGTGTTAGAGTGTTAGCGTGATATCGTTTGCGATCTTCTAATTATCGGGTGAGGAAAGAGAAAGAAAGAAAGGAAAGACTTAGGGTTTTTAATGTTAATGTGCCTGACAAGATTTCGCAATCCTGCTCCTACGTATCTCCAGGTGCTATGAAGAACTCAAGGCATACGTAGTTCTACCCAAAGAGAACTACTGGGTGGATTGCTTTTAAAGAGAGTGATGCTTGGATCATATTTGAGCGATTAAACCTTTACTTGTTGCTCGCTCTTGGAGGCTGAAGTCTTTGTTTGTTTCGCATCAAAATGGATGTTGCATACTCTTTTCTGAAAATGTTTTCAGAGTCGCACAAGGGCGGAAAACAAGTTTGATGAGTTTGAGTTGATTTTAAGCGGAGACAAGCATCTAAGCAGGGAGCTCTACTGCAATACTCAGATGCTCGAAAAGGAAGAGGCCTAAGCCTAATCACTCTCTTTTCATCCAAAAGTTTATTATGAAAATGTATGACAAATTAGGCCAAAGTTCATTAACGGAAGACGATTAGTCAGACAGAGAGCTCTACAGCAGTGTCCAAATAATCGGGAAAGAGAAGGTCGATACCCAATCAATCTTTTTCTTCTATAAGAGAAATGACCCAATTCTGGTAATTACTGTATGTTAATATGGAAGACGAATGTTTGAACATTGAGCTCTACAGCAGTATCCTAACATTCGAAACAGAGAAAGTCTAAACTTAATCAATTTCTTCCATTTTTATTGTGAAAAGATTTTTAAAATAGGGGGACGACTTGACGTTGGATCAAGTGTCAGAAGTTAACTTATGAAAATAATTTGGATGTGGCGGGGGTTTAGAAGTTTTTAACAGATGACAGTTTCTCGAATGACCGAGTAAGGCTACTCGTATCCAAGTAATTGAGGAGAGGAATCGAAGGCTCGAGACCATCTCCCTTTTCACCCTTTTTTGAAACGGTGTTTAAGTATGGTTAACAAGGTATTCAAGAGGCGTGCACCGATTATTACTTTATCTTTCAATTTTATAAAAAGATTTCCGCACTAACAACTTGACATTGGATTAAGTGTTTGATTCGATCTTAAAAGTTTTTGAATCGATTTTGGAGTTTTTGATTATTATTATTATAAAACATCTAATTCTAAAGTCAATTTTTATTCTTAGTTCTAAAAAAAGAAAAAAAAATTAATCCTAATTCTAACACCTTTCTAAATTCTTTAAAAAAATCCTAATATTCTAAAGATTCTATAAAAAGGGTGATGTTCTAAAATTCTCAAATTATATTCTAATTTAAAAAATCTAAAATTTTACAAATAAAACTCTACTATTATCTTTTCTATTCTAGAACCTAATTCTAATGTCTAACAAAGATTATTTCTAACACTACATATTGAAATCTAGAATTAATAAAAATCAAAATTATTCTAAAAACCAGTAAATCTAAAAAAGCTAATCTAAGTTCCTAATTATCACTAAATGGTGTTTATTGAAGTTTTTTTTTCTAAAACTAGAGCTAAAATTATCTAATAGTAATTTAATTTATTACTAATTAATTCAAATAATAAATTGAAACAAAAATTATCAAATAAATAAATAATAAATAAAAACAGATTTTCTCCATCTGAAAAGACACAGGAGAATCATTATTTTGAACATAAATAAACTTGCACATGATAATACAACTATATGACACAAACATTCACTTATTTTATATGCTGGTAGTTCAAAAAAGTCTAAAATAAAAACATATATAGATCTAATTTGGATAAACTTCTTAGGAAACACTTTGTGGAAAAAAATATTAAAACAATTTTACTATAACTAAAAGTTCTTTCGTATGAGTTGAAATTTGTTGATGCATCTCAATTTTTTGATAAACTCTCTAATTAAGTTCTATTGGAAAAATATAGGCTTACAAAAATATTATAGTAACTAAACCACCATAAAATCTAGGTTTTTTTTATAGCTTTGCAAGCAAGTAGCAGATGATGCAACCAAAATGGGAAAAGTTGAATTTTCAACTTAAAATCTATGTCAATGGTTTTTCGACACATGGCATGTGTTATGGAAAAATAAAATAAAATAAAGAATTTAAGCATGGCAAAGCAACATTATGCAACAGAGACCAAAGACAAATTCATTATTCTTCCTTCTCATTTTTTGCTTTATTTCCCTCTTTCTAATCCTTAACCATTTTCATCTTTAAACATGTTTCACATAACACAACAAATAAAGACAATCAACAACAAGCAATCATCATAAAAAGCAAAGCAAACTCACGGTATGGCGGCGAGTGGCGGTGAGGGTGTCGAAAGTGACGGCGAATGGAGGTAGGTGTCGTTGTTGTTATGTTTCGATGCGTCGGACACGATTCTCGTCCGTGCGTAATGGATGGTTACGGATTCGATCTGAAAATTTTCCTTTTCTATTATTTTCTGTTTGTTTTCGGTTTGAAAATTGTGTTGTTAATGTGGTTGTTCTTAATGATGACGTTTGAAGAGAATGATGAGTCAAGGTAGATGGAAGTGAAGGATATGCATTATTGTGTGTGAGAGTTTTTCATGGTGTTATAAGCTATTTTGAAAGGATGTTGATGAAGGTGATAGAGGTAAAGAGGATTGTGTAGTGATAGAAGTTATGTTTATGGTTTTGTTGTGACTTGTAGCATGAAGGTGAATGGAGTTTAATGGTGTTGTTTTATGAAGTGGTTTATGGAACATTCATGTTGCAGAGAGGTGGGGTTTGGAGATGGAAAAAGTTCTTTTTTATGTAATAAAGTTTTGGTGTCCTTTTTAAGAAACTAACGTGATGGGGAAGTATCATTCAGTGAAGAAATTGTGTGTGGGTGAGAAGATGGCCGCGTAGACATATTTGTGTGGTCCAAATATTTTGCTTTTCTTCAAATTAAAGAAAGACACGTGTCCTTGCTTGTGTGGGTAACATTGAGATATTTTTTCTTAGCTTAAAAAATACTAAAAATTAAGTGTTAATAATTTAAAATAAAATAAAAAGTACAAAAATAAAACCGAAATAAAAACGTAGAAAATTCTATTTAATTCCAACAATTATTTTGGTTAAAAAATAAAAATAAAAATAATCGAATAAAAAATGAATAAAAATCGGGCGAAAAAAATAATTTCCCGAAAAAAACTGAACGTGCAAAAATAATCCGCACGAAATAAACTTCTCAAAAATATACAGGTTTTTATCAAATTTTGAAATAAATAATGACCAGTTAAAAGGCTCAGACGAGAAAAAAATGCGACTGAAAAAGTAGTCGAAAAATTAAAATGAGCACACCAGGTTAAACTACACGGAACGTAGATTTAACAAAACTGACGTCTGAAAGCTCAATTTTGAAATTCTTCGCCCGCTAATTTGATGCACTATTTAAGAAACGATTCAACCTATCTGTTTGTAGGTCTGAAAATTTTATCTGGCTGATATTCCAAGCACCATGCGACACAAAATGCATGTTGTGACAAGTAGAAAATGCAAACTTATTGTGAGTGAACTGAATTGCTGACTGAATAATCATGAACAAATAATCAGATGTAACTTAATCACCCTTGGACCATTTACTGCTAATTCTCAAACACAAACAAACCCCTATAAAGATTTAGACGATGACAACACTCTTGATTATCATCTTCTGAACCTCTAAAACAATATGCAACAAAATGAATGATGCATTGAGATTTGAGAAATCAAATCTTTTGATTACTCAATCAACAGATGAGTGAATGAATATCACCAAGACTAGATAAAATGCCAGAATTCTTGACTTTTCATCTAAATCCTGATGAATGCTTTTAACTGATGAAATGCACGACAAAATGGATTGGTTCATGCTATGCTGATGCGAGTAAAAAACTCAGGGTGAAATTTAGGGTATGACAGGACCCTCATAATTCGGTGTCCATTTGCCCCTGTGATCTGTGTTGGGAGGAAGAAATCTTTTGAGTACCAATTCACCGACTCGATACTCCCGAGAGCGCACTTTCTGACCAAATGCTTTCTTCATTCGTCTCTGACCGAGATACGTCAATTCTGGGTACGTAGTTCCAGCATAGCACCATTTCCCTGTTGGTTTGATTGATAACCAAAGCCGAGTCCCCGTATACATCCAGGGATTTAATCTGTATTTTGACGGCTTCCTCAAGTCTTAGGATACAAGCTTCGTATTCGGCTTCATTGTTGGTGCAGGGAAAAGTTATTCTGGCACCAAATGGCATATGAACCCCCTTCCGGTGTGATCAACACTACACCAACTCCGCGACCATTGACGTGGACCGCCCCATCAAACATCATAACCCATTTGGATTCAGGGTCAGGCCCCTCCTCCGGGAGTGGTTCCCCTCAATCTTTTGATTTGAGAAACATGATGTCCTCATCAGGAAAGTCAAACCTCATAGGTTGGTAATCATCAATCGGTTGCTCTGCAAGATAGTCTGACAAGACACTTCCCTTGATGGCTTTTTGTGAAGCGTATTGGATGTCATACTCTGTCAGTATCATTTGTCACCTAGTAACCTTTCCGGTAAGTGATGGCTTTTCAAAAAATATACTTGACTGGATCCATTTTTGATATCAATAGAGTCGTGTGAGTCAACATATATTGTCTTAGTCGGCGAGCAGCCCATGCCAAAGCGCGGCAAGTTTTCTCAAGCAATGAGTATCTTTGTTCACAGTCGGTAAACTTTTGCTAAGGTAGTATATTGCATGCTCTTTTCGACCTGACTCGTCATGCTGACCGAGCACACAACCCATTGACCTTTCTAACACAGTCAAGTACATGATCAACGGTCTTTCCTCTCGGCCTGTAGACTGGCCCCGATCTTGATCTCTTTCTTGTCGTCTTCGGTACCAACGTTGATGGTCTCAACCACCTCCTGATAAGGTGTAATAGCTCGGTCCTCCTGTTTCAACAATCTGGCTAACCCTTCAGGCAATTCACAATCTCCCTCAACCCCTTCTTCGGCTTGATAGATAGGATTGTCGAAGTCATACTTGGCCATAGCAGTGTCGTTAGCAGTGAGATCCGAGTGGTCGGCTCTGCATGATGGAGGATCATGCTTTACCTTAGAATGAGAGATTTTTTTTGAAAGAAAGGAAAAACGAAAAAAGAAACATTGCCATTTTTTTTGTAAAAGTAAAAAAAAAAAACTGAAAGAAAGAGAACACAAAATTGTTTGCAAAAGCCGTCCTTTATTGATGATAAAAATAATTGCGAAACGTAACTAAATGGATGGCCCTACAAATGAGCCGTTACACCTTGGGCAAAGTGTAAGACTTTATTATGCATGTAATAAAGGAAAACAATAAAAATCACTCTTTCAGTAGAGTAACCCGAACGGTTTTTTCAGACGACCAATTATCGAGCTTTTCTCCCGGGACACACGGGCGAATCCAGCTATCTAAGTCACAGTCGCTGTCAGCCTTGTCTTCATCTGCAGCATTGACGATGTGGGGAGAAACCAAACCCCCGCTGGAGAAAGTACCGGCTTCATTCTTCTGAGATCCCGGAGCATACCCCAATCCAAACTTGTCTTCTTTGATGACTGGCTCCACAAATTTGCCCCAGCCTTGGGCATTACCAGCTTCAACCACCTCGACAGCATTAATCCCCTGCCCGCCGTGAGCCGGCATCGGGTTCTGGATAACATTAGGCACCGGAGCAAAATTGATAGCCTGGGCATCTCTCAAATCTTGTACCTTTAACTAGAGAGCCTTGCAATTATCTGTAGTATGGCCATGTGCGTTGGAATGAAAAGCACATCTGGCGTTAACATCATAACCTCTAGGCAAATTATTGGGATCGATTGGTGGGGCCAGAGTTCTCAATGTAACCAGATTCATGTCAATCATCCTGGGAAGTAATACTGAATAAGGCATTGGGATTGGCTCGATGACCCGGTCCGTTTGCCTTGGACGTTGTTGGTAGTGTCTTTGCTGACCCGGATTACCTCCTTGTTGTTGATTGTTGTACCTGGGTTGTTGTTGCGGATGACATTGCGGTTGAGGAACAAGTGTTGGAATAGTGACTGCGGCCACTTGATCTTGATAATAATTAGGGCGTCCTCTACCCCTGCCTTTGCCGGCATACACAGCGCTTGTCTCGCCTTCTTTTCTTCGCTGACCGTTACCAGCAAACGGTCTCTTGGGACCTGATGAGTTGGAAGCACTATTGTCTTGAATTCGGCCCATCTTCAACAGACTCTCGATTCTTTCTCCAGCAATTACTATCTCTGCAAAGCTGATTGACGGGCAAGCAGCCAATCTCTCAATATAATTGCCTTGAAGAGTGTTCATGAACATGTCCGCCATCTTCCTTTCAGACATAGGGGGTTGGACGGACGCAGCAATCTGTCTCCAACGCTGAGCATACTCTCTAAAGGTTTCCTTGGCAGTCTGAGACATACCTTGCAACAAAGTCCGATTTGGAGCCATGTCCAAGTTGTATTGATATTGCTTGATAAAACCCTCTGCCAAGTCTTTCCAGCTCTTGATGGTAGTACGAGACAAATGAGAATACCATTCACGAGAAGCTCCAGTTAGACTGTCTTCAAAATAGTACATCCACAGCTTTTCATCTTCCGTGTGAGCTCCCAACCTTCCCAGATAAGATTGGAGATGAGTGCGTGGGCAAGAAGCCCCGTTGTATTTCTCAAAAGTAGGGGGTTTGAACTTGTGAGGAATCCTTACTCCCTGAACCAGACCAAGATTTGTGACATCAAAGCCTAAGGAATTTTGAGACTCCAAAGATTTGAGCTTCTCAGCAAGCTCATCCATACGACGAGTGGTCTCGAGGGCCTCGTCGTGCAAAGAAAATTGATCACACTGATAATCTTCAGTAACGGGGCGCCCGTTGATCCGAATTCCTTGATTCACATTGTACCTTCCGCCAATACCATTTCCAACATTCCCTGTGTTGCCAACATTACCCGGGTTTCCATCAGCATTTGCGTTACCCGCGTTACCAGTGTTCACAGGGTTATCAGCATTCCCAGGGTTACCAGGGTTTCCCTCAGCATTTGGTATCTCCAAATCTGGATTGGGCCTCGGTTGCTCAACCAATTCCCTCAGCTTTTCTTGGCCTGCTGCCATACCAGTCATCAATGTCATGAACTGATCCATCCTTTCACGCATATCAGCCAGCTCTTTCTGTACTTGGTCCATCGCTAGTTGTGGACGATTTTCCTTTGTCGGGTACCTGTGGACTCGCTTGGGACCAATAACTGCCTGATACAGGGAACAAACATTAGACACTGCGGTGACACATGCAAAATAGACAAGGGTTAATATGCATGGTATGCGATGCACTGCTTGTTCAGTTTTAAGGCACCCCCGTTTTGAAAGGGAATACCCTGCAAATGAATAAGCATGAGATGTTGGATGCAAATATGCAGATGATGTTATGCAATGCAAAGGCATGTCAATCAGAATTGCTGTATCCGCTTGAACATCTGTCAAGTTGCACTGTCTGGAGAGAAATTAAGAGCACACCAAACAAAGGTCATGGGATGGATCATGTTATCCTTAATATCAACCACCCATTTTGGTGGATTATGGTTTACATCTTATCAACACCCGAGTTTCATTGATATTAAGGATGCCTGATCGGATCAACCATGAATCAAGGGTTTGTTGCAAGTCACGAGCATGGAGTTTAGGTTAAGAACCACCCAAAAGGAGTGTACTAAGGTTTAAACCTGCCAAACATGTTCTACAAAAGGTTCCCATAGTCATAATCCCATCTTTCGGATATTATCAGAGGAACGACTACTCGTATTCCAACAATATTCTCAAGAGAGACTCTTATGAGTGTAGTATCGCGTAACAATCGTATTAAATCTTACACTTGAACGACTTTCGCACTACGTCCTACGAATAGGCCAAGATGGGTTTGGTAAACTAAGGTCCTTGGCTTCTTAGGTCTATATTGGAACAAGTAATGTCTAACCACAACTTACTTATGTGACATTATTGATCTCAACACGACCTCCACCAAGTGAATGGGCTTGCAAGTCAACTCGCTAAGGAATACTCCACACAAGTTGACAGGACTATGCCATTCTCCTATCTTAAGTGCACTCGAGTTCGGGTATAGAACTCATCTCACAAAGATCACCAAGCAGCCATAGCCAGCCAACAGATAAAGCAATGATATATACACCATGCAATAAGGTAAAGCAGGTAAATAAATAACTGTACAAAAGCATGAACACCCAATAAACAAACAAACTACAAACGCTAGGAGGGACTCGCTTAAGGAAGGTGGACCAGCAAGAGGTCAACTTCTCGTTTCCCCAGCAGAGTCGCCAGCTGTCGCAACCTGAAAAAATACAGTGCGAAAAAAAACAACCGGCGAAAGAAAAAGACAGAAGAGTCGCCACCGTGCGTTATTCATCCCAAAGGAGGGAAAGGAAACGCTCGAAGTAAACCTGAAAAAGGAAAGGACAAGACGGGGTCTCGCAACCAAATCTTGGGTTCGAGAGTCGGTTATGCGAAGGGAAGGTATTAGCACCCCTACGCATCCGTAGTACTCTACGGGATCCACTTTTGTAGTTCTTGTCTAAAGGGTGTGGGTTTATCTTGTGTTGTTTACCAAAAAAAAAGGTTAAATGAAAATGACTCGCGCGGATGTCGCATCCACTGCATACGTATCTTATCTGAATATGAGAATCAGAGTCTTCGTAGCTCGGCTACCTATGGGTTGGGGGGATGTGTGCTCGCTAAGACATCGCGTCTTATGCCTACGTATCTCATCTGGCCTGAGAATCAGAGCAAAACGTAGTTCGGCTAACTACGGGGTTATGGATTGGGTTTTGGGCGAACAACGTTACTACGCAATCTACCGGATGCTCGACCTTTGGAGACTTACTCGCCTGTAGTAGAAGGAGTTAACGTGTTGCTTTGGGTTTTAGGGTTTGGGATGCTCAAGGGAAAAAAGGGCAGTCCTTGATGAAGGAACCGCACTACCTGCAGGGATACGAACACAAAACACAAAACATGTATCTTGAGGTAAACACAAAACATTGCCTCTTATCGAGGTCTTCCAGCTAGGAAAGCAGTAAAATGCGGGAAAAGGTAAAAAGTACCACACGGATAAAGATCCGAAGTAACAGCAACCAAGGGGACAAGAAACCCAGAGATCTCTCAAGCTGGTACCATCAAAGAAAAATGAGTCAGTACAGGTAATCGGAATGAACCTCCAGGGGTTATCCCACAAATAAAGTGGGAAAACCATGCAAGTTATCCCTGCAAAAGTCACGTGCCTTCACAAAAACTCAACAAAAGGGTTAGTGAAACAAAATAGGGTAACCAAGAGTTGCCCTCAAATCAAAATGTAATCACATAAATCATGCCCTTTCAATTCACAAAAAGCTCGTAAAAAGCAACCAAGGGTAGGAGGCCTAAACCTCTTGTCAAACACATGCATCAAAAAGGGTATCAAATTCACCCATAATACCCCATACATTCAGAGTATTCAACTTCAAAGCACAAAGGTAGTGAGAATAAGGGCAAACCTGATTGGAGAAGAAAAATCAAATGGCAGGATTTGCTTGAGCTGAAAGTCTGTGAGTCAGAATGAACCTTTCAGAGTTGCCTGGAGGTTGCTGCAGAGTAGTTCCTAGGTTTCCTTCTCTCAAAATCTTTCTCCTCAGGGTTTTGTTCCAAGGAAACCTCAGAGTGTTTTTGCTTCTCTCCAAAATCCCCCTTTTGTTCTGTGTTCTCTCAAGTGAAGCCTTGGTATTTATAGACTGAATTTCATGGTTTTGGGGGCTCAAATGAGAGAGACCCAAGTCCAAATTTTTTTTATTATATTTTATTTATTTAATTAATTAATTAATTAAAAAAAATTTATTATTATTATTTTTTTTTGTAATTTTTTTTTCGGATCTAATTCTGATTGACATGATGAAATGCAATATGAAATGCTAAATGAATGCATGAATGAGCAGGGCAAATTTTGGGGTGTTACAGCTGCCCCTGTTCAAACATCAGCTAACCCGAGTAGGATGAAAGCGAACAGCTTATTAGACAAACGGGGTGAGCTATGATTGAATACCAAAGATAGACCGAAAATTTGCGCTCCGAGAACACCACAAAAACGCGGAAATACACTGCGATGTTTATTTTTCTTCCGATCATCTAGCTTAATCTGGAGTTTCGATCCTCTGGCTGAACCTATACTCAATTTAGTCCTCTGGTTGGATATTAATTTTGATCCTCGGGCTGGATACGATTTTGATCTTCTGGCTAGATCTTCTTCGATCTTCTGGCTAGATCTCCTCCGTTTCGATTCTCTGGCTGAATCTATTTCCTTTGATTCTCTGGCTGAATCTATTTTCGGTCTTCGGGCTAGACCTGACTTTGATCTTCTGGCTAGATCTGGAGTGTCGATCCTCTGGCTGAACCTATACTCAATTTAGTCCTCTGGTCGGATATTAATTTTGATCCTCGGGCTGGATACGATTTTGATCTTCTGGCTAGATCTTCTTCGTTTCGATTCTCTGGCTGAATCTATTTCCTTTGATTCTCTGGCTGAATCTACTTCGATCTTCTGGCTATATCTGAATTGTTGCGATTTTCGATGATAAATTCCCATCATTAGGATCCCGCATCTGAGGCATGCGTTGGTTGACCCTCTTTTGAAATCTACACCCAACCTTCATATTAGATATGCAGCTTCGAGCATATTACACTTTTGGGCTTCGTACAAATTCTTCGGGCTAGAACATGTTGTAACGACTCCTCAATTAGACTTGCTGGTGAAATAAAGCTTGTAGGCGACTTCATTGGGGAATCTTCAAATTGAGCCTTAGGCTGGCTTACTGGAACACGATTCTCAGGCTGAATCTTCGAAATGACCCTCAAGCTGGATCACTGGAACACGATTCTCAGGCTGAAACTTTGAAATGACCCTCAGGCTGGATCACTGGAACACGATTCTCAGGCTGAATCTTTGAAACGGACCCTCAAGCTGGATCACTGGAACACGATTCTCAGGCTGAATCTTCAAAATGACCCTCAGGCTGGATCACTCACGCTTGATCCTCTGGCTGGATCTTCAAAATGACCCTCAGGCTGGATCACTGGAACACGATTCTCAGGCTGAATCTTTGAAATGGACCCTCAGGCTGGATCACTGGAACACGATTCTCAGACTGAATCTTCAAAATGACCCTCAGGCTGGATCACTCACGCTTGATCCTCTGGCTGGATCTTCAAAATGACCCTCAGGCTGGATCACTCACGCTTGATCCTCTGGCTGGATCTCATGACCTTGGTTGTAAAGTAATTCTTCAGTCTGCTTGGAAGAACCTGTTTATCAGCTTATGTGTATGCTTGATATGATATGCATGCAAATGCAAATGTTATGCATGGTGTAAAAAGAAATCTGCTTGGGGAAGCAAACTCCGGTAGGGAACAGATCGCTGTATCAATCCTTGAATGCTCTGTGGGGAATGATCCGTCTGCCGGGACCAATGAGCCACCAAAAATAAATTGGCTGCTTGAAAAGTTGACCTTGCGGGGGGAGTATCAACTATGGAAACTTTGTTCGGCGAGGCTCTGTGAGGAGAGTCTGTGGGGAAAACACTTCCTGGGGAAATGTCGTAGGAAACGACCTTTGCTGGGGATATGAACTTGCTAATCGTCCTCTAGCTGGGGATTAGAACAAATCTGTTAGAAATAATCTGCTGGGGATGAGATGAACACTGGGAACACCACCCTCTTGTCCGTTGGGTATGCAACCACTCCGCTGTTGCTAGGAAGATACAGTCTGACACCGTCAACTCCGCTGGGGAGATATAGTCTGGATACTGTCAACTCTACTGGGGATAGACAGTCTGGATACTGTCAACTCTGTTGGGGAACATGCTCTGCTGAGGAGAGACTTTGTCAACCGCTTGGGGACGAGGATTCATGACTTGGCATCCGGTTCCTGTGACCTGCAACCAAAAATACACGTATGCCTCGGGGGAATTACTCGGTTTGAATTCACCGTCCGGGATTAAGCACATTCAAAGCAATTTTAAATGTTTTCCTGTGCAAATCATCTGCAAAAGCCACCATTATGTTCATATGCAATATGTTTTATCAAAAATTCGGACATTTTTGCAAACAAACTGATAAATGAAAAATAAAGAGGCTCTTTAACTGAATTATTCGACTCTTACTGGGGAGAAAATTTGTGCCAGGAATAGGCGAGGGTATCAGGAAGTTGATCCCTGAAAAGAGGTGATCGCTATAAAAAAAAGAACTATCCTAATGGCAATGGGGATACGGGGTCCCACTGAGTTTCGACTCTGCTATGACTCGTATGTCCTCAAGACGCTCTGCTCATCTTGCTTTCTGAAGTGGATGATTAGTCGATCTTTAACCTTCGAAGATTGCCGGATTGAATGAAACGGTAATATAACACTGATGAACTCAGATCACAGTCATTCGCTTATTCCCTAACTTTTGCCTGGATCGCCCCCTTTTTCGGGTTTTCAATCCACCGGGATACCCATTTTTGCCTGAGCCGCCCTTTTGGGTTTTCGACTCACCGGGTGTACTCTTTTTTTTTATATATCCCTAATTTTTGCCCGAACCTCTTTATTCTTTTTTTTTTGGTTCGTCGGGATGCCCCTTTTTTGCTTGGACTATTCTTTTTACTGTCCAGCGGGTCTATTTTATGCGAAGTTTTTTTTTTAACTGCGTCTGAGTTAATAGGGGACGGGAATCCTTCGCCCTCCATGGTTGTTAGCGTCAAAGCTCCGCCATAGAAAATCCTTTTAACCACGTACGGACCCTCATAATTCGGTGTCCATTTGCCCCTGTGATCTGTGTTGGGAGGAAGAAATCTTTTGAGTACCAATTCACCGACTCGATACTCCCGAGAGCGCACTTTCTGACCAAATGCTTTCTTCATTCGTCTCTGACCGAGATACGTCAACTCTGGGTACGTAGTTCCAGCATAGCACCATTTCCCTGTTGGTTTGATTGATAACCAAAGCTGAGTCCCCATATACATCCAGGGATTTAATCTGTATTTTGACGGCTTCCTCAAGTCTTAGGATACAAGCTTCGTATTCGGCTTCATTGTTGGTGCAGGGAAAAGTTATTCTGGCACCAAATGGCATATGAACCCCCTTCCGGTGTGATCAACACTACACCAACTCCGCGACCATTGACGTTGACCGCCCCATCAAACATCATAACCCATTTGGATTCAGGGTCAGGCCCCTCCTCCGGGAGTGGTTCCCCTCAATCTTTTGATTTGAGAAACATGATGTCCTCATCAGGAAAGTCAAACCTCATAGGTTGGTAATCATCAATCGGTTGCTCTGCAAGATAGTCTGACAAGACACTTCCCTTGATGGCTTTTTGTGAAGCGTATTGGATGTCATACTCTGTCAGTATCATTTGTCACCTAGTAACCTTTCCGGTAAGTGATGGCTTTTCAAAAAATATACTTGACTGGATCCATTTTTGATATCAATAGAGTCGTGTGAGTCAACATATATTGTCTTAGTCGGCGAGCAGCCCATGCCAAAGCGCGGAAAGTTTTCTCGAGCAATGAGTATCTTTGTTCACAGTCGGTAAACTTTTGCTAAGGTAGTATATTGCATGCTCTTTTCGACCTGACTAGTCATGCTGACCGAGCACACAACCCATTGACCTTTCTAACACAGTCAAGTACATGATCAACGGTCTTTCTTCTCGGCCTGTAGACTGGCCCCGATCTTGATCTCTTTCTTGTCGTCTTCGGTACCAACGTTGATGGTCTCAACCACCTCCTGATAAGGTGTAATAGCTCGGTCCTCCTGTTTCAACAATCTGGCTAACCCTTCAGGCAATTCACAATCTCCCTCAACCCCTTCTTCGGCTTGATAGATAGGATTGTCGAAGTCATACTTGGCCATAGCAGTGTCGTTAGTAGTGAGATCCGAGTGGTCGGCTCTGCATGATGGAGGATCATGCTTTACCTTAGAATGAGAGATTTTTTTTGAAAGAAAGGAAAAACGAAAAAAGAAACATTGCCATTTTTTTTGTAAAAGTAAAAAAAAAAACCGAAAGAAAGAGAACACAAAATTGTTTGCAAAAGCCGTCCTTTATTGATGATAAAAATAATTGCGAAACGTAACTAAATGGATGGCCCTACAAATGAGCCGTTACACCTTGGGCAAAGTGTAAGACTTTATTATGCATGTAATAAAGGAAAACAATAAAAAACACTCTTTCAGTAGAGTAACCCGAACGATTTTTTCAGACGACCAATTGTCGAGCTTTTCTCCCGGGACACACGGGCGAATCCAGCTATCTAAGTCACAGTCGCTGTCAGCCTTGTCATCATCTACAGCATTGACGATGTGGGGAGAAACCAAACCCCCGCTGGAGAAAGTACCGGCTTCATTCTTCTAAGATCCCGGAGCATACCCCAATCCAAACTTGTCTTCTTTGATGACTGGCTCCACAAATTTGCCCCAGCCTTGGGCATTACCAGCTTCAACCACCTCGACAGCATTAATCCCCTGCCCGCCGTGAGCCGGCATCGGGTTCTGGATAACATTAGGCACCGGAGCAAAATTGATAGCCTGGGCATCTCTCAAGTCTTGTACCTTTAACTGGAGAGCCTTGCAATTATCTGTAGTATGGCCAGGTGCGTTGGAATGAAAAGCACATCTGGCGTTGACATCATAACCTCTAGGCAAATTATTGGGATCGATTGGTGGGGCCAGAGTTCTCAATGTAACCAGATTCATGTCAATCATCCTGGGAAGTAATACTGAATAAGGCATTGGGATTGGCTCGATGACCCGGTCCGTTTGCCTTGGACGTTGTTGGTAGTGTCTCTGCTGACCCGGATTACCTCCTTGTTGTTGATTGTTGTACCTGGGTTGTTGTTGCGGATGACATTGCGGTTGAGGAACAGGTGTTGGAATAGTGACTGCGGCCACTTGATCTTGATAATAATTAGGGCGTCCTCTACCCCTGCCTTTGTCGGCATACACAGCGCTTGTCTCGCCTTCTTTTCTTCGCTGACCGTTACCAGCAAACGGTCTCTTGGGACCTGATGAGTTGGAAGCACTATTGTCTTGAATTCGGCCCATCTTCAACAGACTCTCGATTCTTTCTCCAGCAATTACTATCTCTGCAAAGCTGATTGACGGGCAAGCAGCCAATCTCTCAATATAATTGCCTTGAAGAGTGTTCATGAACATGTCCGCCATCTCCCTTTCAGACATAGGGGGTTGGACGGACGCAACAATCTGTCTCCAACGCTGAGCATACTCTCTAAAGGTTTCCTTGGCAGTCTGAGACATACCTTGCAACAAAGTCCGATTTGGAGCCATGTCCAAGTTGTATTGATATTGCTTGATAAAAGCCTCTGCCAAGTCTTTCCATCTCTTGATGGTAGTACGAGACAAATGAGAATACCATTCACGAGAAGCTCCAGTTAGACTGTCTTCAAAATAGTACATCCACAGCTTTTCATCTTCCGTGTGAGCTCCCAACCTTCCCAGATAAGATTGGAGATGAGTGCGTGGGCAAGAAGCCCCGTTGTATTTCTCAAAAGTAGGGGGTTTGAACTTGTGAGGAATCCTTACTCCCTGAACCAGACCAAGATTTGTGACATCAAAGCCTAAGGAATTTTGAGACTCCAAAGATTTGAGCTTCTCAGCAAGCTCATCCATACGACGAGTGGTCTCGAGGGCCTCGTCGTGCAAAGAAAATTGATCACACTGATAATCTTCAGTAACGGGGCGCCCGTTGATCCGAATTCCTTGATTCACATTGTACCTTCCGCCAATACCATTTCCAACATTCCCTGTGTTGCCAACATTACCCGGGTTTCCATCAGCATTTGCGTTACCCGCGTTACCAGTGTTCACAGGGTTATCAGCGTTCCCAGGGTTACCAGGGTTTCCCTCAGCATTTGGTATCTCCAAATCTGGATTGGGCCTCGGTTGCTCAACCAATTCCCTCAGCTTTTCTTGGCCTGCTGCCATACCAGTCATCAATGTCATGAACTGATCCATCCTTTCACGCATATCAGCCAGCTCTTTCTGTACTTGGTCCATCGCTAGTTGTGGACGATTTTCCTTTGTCGGGTACCTGTGGACTCGCTTGGGACCAATAACTGCCTGATACAGGGAACAAACATTAGACACTGCGGTGACACATGCAAAACAGACAAGGGTTAATATGCATGGTATGCGATGCACTGCTTGTTCAGTTTTAAGGCACCCCCGTTTTGAAAGGGAATACCCTGCAAATGAATAAGCATGAGATGTTGGATGCAAATATGCAGATGATGTTATGCAATGCAAAGGCATGTCAATCAGAATTGCTGTATCCGCTTGAACATCTGTCAAGTTGCACTGTCTGGAGAGAAATTAAGAGCACACCAAACAAAGGTCATGGGATGGATCATGTTATCCTTAATATCAACCACCCATTTTGGTGGATTATGGTTTACATCTTATCAACACCCGAGTTTCATTGATATTAAGGATGCCTGATCGGATCAACCATGAATCAAGGGTTTGTTGCAAGTCACGAGCATGGAGTTTAGGTTAAGAACCACCCAAAAGGAGTGTACTAAGGTTTAAACCTGCCAAACATGTTCTACAAAAGGTTCCCATAGTCATAATCCCATCTTTCGGATATTATCAGAGGAACGACTACTCGTATTCCAACAATATTCTCAAGAGAGACTCTTATGAGTGTAGTATCGCGTAACAATCGTATTAAATCTTACACTTGAACGACTTTCGCACTACGTCCTACGAATAGGCCAAGATGAGTTTGGTAAACTAAGGTCCTTGGCTTCTTAGGTCTATATTGGAACAAGTAATGTCTAACCACAACTTACTTATGTGACATTATTGATCTCAACACGACCTCCACCAAGTGAATGGGCTTGCAAGTCAACTCGCTAAGGAATACTCCACACAAGTTGACAGGACTATGCCATTCTCCTATCTTAAGTGTGTAAGACCCCAATTTTGGCCCTAAGATCCCTCATGGCCCATATCATATCATATCATATCATGGCCTCAAGGATCATTGCATGCCCTAGCTTGCCTCCTAGTGGGTAGGTTGCCTTGTGAGTGTGGTTCTTGATCACCAAGCATGCTTTGCACTTGTATATCTTTGCCTTTCATTTGTTTACTAACCGAAAAGTACAAAAATATTGTCAGCTAACCATGTTACTTGCAGATGAAGCAATCATCAGCCAATTAGGTCAAAATCAGTCAAAGTCAGTCATTGCAGTGGATGGTGGCCATTCTTGCAGAATTTGGGCACCATGATCAATCATCAAGAGTTCATACATGTTGTGATATCATTTGGAATCAAAATCTCAAGGAATTAGGGTTTGGAATTCACCAGAACATGCTTCAGTCAAGCAAAACCCTAGAAAAGTCAAACTTGGTCAACTGTGGATTTAATCAGTGATTTGATGATGGGAATTGGTTTGAGGGAGCTCATTCATGTCCATATAGGCCTCATATATCATGTCAAACACCATCATGGAAGAATTTGAAGTCAAACAGAAAATTTTCCAAAATAGAAAGTTGACCTGTAATTCAAATTTGCCAAAAATGGAAACTTCTTGATCCTAATCTTGCATCATGATACAAGCTCCAAATGAATTTTTGCCCAACATGAAAGTTGAAGATATTGTTCTCCCATTTCCAAAAAGTCCAAGAACACTCAATTCCCATGTATGGTTTGCAAGATATGATCAAATCATTTTCAAAAATTCTTGAACTTCAAAAGGCCATATCTCTCAAACCATTTGGCCAAATTTGGTGGGGTTTTTTCCTACAAGTCATATTTGATCCCCTCTTTCCAAAAATGTCATCCTCATTCACCAAAACTTCACCATTCAAAATGGCCTTTTTGGACTTGCATTATTTAATTTCAAGTGAAGTTAAAATTTGACTTTTCCAAATATTGATTTTTAAGCATTTTGGCCAATTGGAAACATTTTGAAATGTTATTTGAAGCATGTTTGAAGCCCATTTCGTGCAGACCCATACCCCTCTTGCAAGCTTAGTGGTCTTTTAGCAATTTTTGGCAAACATGTCATTTTAACCAAATTTTGGATTACAACTTAAACTAATGATGCTTAGCTTCCTAAACAGCAAATATATAGCATATTTTCTGTCATTTCCAACCCTAGAGCTAGCAGCCACACAGAAAACGAAAAAAGTTCTCACTCTTTCAAAGATTCTCATTTTTCTTCCTTTGAACTTTCTGCTAAGAAATCTCCAAGAATTCGAGTGTGTTTGGTTTTACCATCATCCATCAACCTCTGCTAGGCCTTTGCAAGCAACAACACCCAGCTGGAACAGCATTTTCGTGTTCTGTTTTTCCAAGCTTCAACAATGGCAGACCATGTTTTGAGCTGGAATCCACGCTGTTGAGCTACAAGTCACTCTCCATCCATCATTTCAAACCACAAAGAGCATCTGTTTTGGGCATTTGCAACAAGAGGAGCACTGAATCGACACTGTTCTCAAAGTTTGGTAAGTTTTCGAACTCATTCATTTCCTAAATCGTGCCATGCTTTAGATAGTTTATGCTTTGCTGATTCCAATGAACCTTGAACCATTGAAAATGATTGAGTGATGTGGGAGAAATCGGGTTTTTAAGTTTCACATTCAAATTTGTTCTTGTTTATTTCTCATGTGTTGGCTCGATTTAATGATTATGGTTGTTGGATTAGGCATGTATGTTGTTTGCTGATCATAATGCTATGCTGTATGTCCATTTCTGGGAAAATTTTTGAATCGATTCTGGTGAAGGAGACGAAGCACTGTAGCAAACCCTAAAACATTTTCCAGTTTTTCATTTTCAAATGCGTTTGGCTGCTGTTGTCGTTTGTTTGCATGAACCTTCACTGTTCCATTGCCATGCTGCTAATCGCTGCTTGCCACGCTTATAAACGCTGCGCACCGTTTCACTAACATTTCCAAGGAATTACAAGATTGCCACCGTGCCCTATTATTTTAATTAATCATGTTTTATTCCATTTATTTTCTCAATAATCATTTCATTTTGTTACTCAATTTACAAAAATCATAACTCATCCATTTCAATTCCAAAATTCATGAAAATTTTTGCATTATGTTCTGCTTGATGTCTAGTATTTTGTCATGATTTTTGCTGATTTTTTGGATGGATAGATTTTTAATGGCATTAGGGTTTTTGCTCATGTATCAATATTTTGTACCTTTTGCCAAATCATTTGTGAAATTGTGATGCATTATCCATTTGACCTGAAATTTTTTGTACACAAACTAGACTCATCCATGGTGATTTTGATATAGAGTTTGTGAATTTATCTTATCTGGTCATTGAGTTATGAATTTTTGAATTAGGGTGTGACAATTTGTGTCACACCAATGATATGCAACTTCATGATTTTTGATACCATGCTTCCTGACCTCCAATTGATGTGAATTTTTGCATGAACCTACTCTTGTATGTCTAGTTTACATGTGAATTTTCTTGGAATTATTTGAAGCATTTCCTAATTGTTTGAGATTTTCTCCCCTGTTTGACCAAAATGTTGACTTTTGATGATACATGTTGCCATTTCATTTGTGAAATTCTCATACTTTATTAGATGGACATGAAATTTTGCATGAGATAACTAGACATCCTAAGCTTTGCCATGGTTTTAGTCCCATTCATTTATCATACACCATCTCTGATTTATGATTTTTCTAAGTTGATGCATGTTTGGTTGACTTCTTTGAGCATGTTCAAAATTGCTTTGACTTTCTGATTTTCATTGACTGCCTTCCACTTGTCCAAATGAGATGAAATTTGACAGGATTACCATGCTATGTGTTAGGATTGTTCATGATTTATTTGGTGATTTTTGGAAATGTTTGAGTTGACTTTTGATGCAAGTCTTGCTGTTGACTTCTATGAGCTATCATTTGCCATGCTTTGATTTCTTTTGCTTATGAAATGATGATGATGCATGACATGAACATGAACTCAATTGGGTTTGCTTCTTAAATGTTTAAACCTGATTTTGGTTGACTATCACATGCTGTTTTGACTTTCTCATTCTATTTTGACCCTAGGCTTGTCCTAGTGGTCTTGTTGCTTATGTTTGAGCTCATTGTTTCAGGTTAAGCAACAAGTGCTTCAAAGAAATCATTATAACTTGATTGAGCTTGATTGTTTATCATGAGCTAACCCCTTTGTTTTGTAGGTGGCTTGACTCATATGATTTGAGTCTTGTGCTTTGCACATTCATCTGATTGTGTTGACTGTTAATTCTATTCTCATTTTGCTTTGACCTTTGAACTGTGTACTGATTCTGTTTGACTATTTCAGGTACCATTAGTTGCTTAGTTCTTTGAACTTGCTTTGCTTTGCTATTTAGCAAATTTGCATTGAGGTATAATCCCTTTTCTTCATGTAGTCTGGAAGACCTGGCCTGTTATTTGGCCAGGCAACTGTCTGAAGTCCTCCTTAAGAGGCAATGCTTGTGTGTGTTTACTTTTGTCCCAAGCAGGAAAAGTTCTTCAAATAAGGCAATTGATGGATATAAGAGATATGTAATCTATCTCCCATTATTCTGTGAGTCTTCTCCTTGCTCCCATTACATGGTTGTAGCATTGAGATACAAACCCAAGATCTATAGAGTCTTATCTGTGGAGAGAGTTCCTACTTTCTGAACTCCCACACTTTCTGATATATTTAATGCTCTCCCTGATCAGGGATAAGAGCAATGAGGCACACCCCTCATATCCTTTCATCTGCTTCACCTTAGCCCCTCAATGGCAAGGTTAAGAGCACCATTGAACCTATTCCAGTTGGCTTCAATGCCTAACCCTCTTGTATGAGCCTCCTTGTTTGGTTATAGTGTGTGCTGATTGCTTTCATTGATTGATCACTTGCTTCATATACACATGTTTGCTTGCATGCTTTGTGCACTCATCATCATTTATTGCTCATTAATGCATGATCATTACATTTGTCTTTGTGACATATCATTGTTGTTTACCCATTGAGGACAGTTGTAAGACCATTTATTGGCCATTGTTCCTATGATATGGAAGTGAGTTGTAAGACCATTTCATTGGCCACTCATCTTATCTTTGCTTGATGCATTTGTTTGATTGTATGTGAGGATGCAATTATAAGTCCCTGCAAGTTGGCATTTGTATTCCTAGGACCATACTGTGGAGGTTAGAGTAAGCCCAGACAGATTGGCATCTGACATCCCTGTTTTGCTTTTCCTTGTTTATGTGAGGATGCAATTGTAAGTCCCTGCAAGTTGGCATTTGCTTTCCTATGATCATATGTTGGATATTGGTATAAGTCCAGACAGATTGGCATCCGGTATCCATTCTTTTATTTCTTTGTTGAGGAGATTAGTGTAAGTCCATTGAGTGGCCTCTGATATCCATTTCTGTTTTGGGAGATTGGTGTAAATCCATCTATTGGTATCCGGTATCCGCTTTTTGTTTGTGAGATTGGAGTAAGACCATTGAGTGGCATCCGGTATCATTTGTTTGCTTATTTTATTATTGCTTATTGCCCATTCCAAAGGACACACTTGAGTCATCTTCTATATGATTTCAAGAAGTGAACCTTCTAAGAAGTTTTACAATCCATCTCCATCCATTCATCCTCATTATGTCCTAAACCTTTTCACACTTTAATTTCAAACTTGAGATAGATATTGTGCAAACATCTTCATGTTTTCAAATTAAAAACCTGGACCCAAGTCCTTGACTTTTTTCAAACTCCATTTCATAATACTTCTTTCAAATCAATCTTAATCATACTTTGACTCCATTTTCATAATCACAATCAATTAACTTCACCCATTCACTTGTTTTGGCTTTGTCCATTGTTAATCTTTTCATGCATTAGCCATAGGTTTCAATTATCTTTGTGGTTGATGTAAACCTCGCCTTATCCTTAGTGAGTCGACTATAAGACTTCCGTACTGAAAACAGGGTTAACCCCTCTAGTACGTCGAAGCGATCCTCGCAGGGTGGATGTTGGTCTTGGTCGAGTTTTCTCCCATTGATAATGAAGAGCCTCAGTGCTATTGTTTAAAATTGAATCCACCAACTTTTGGAAATCTTTTAGCCGAACTACGGCGTTTTGATCCTTACCTTTGATGGAAGGTACGTAGGCAACGGGTTCATCCGTTCAAACCCAATAAAAATTGTATATTCTTTTCTTATCATCCCAATCATGTTCGCACAATATTTATGTCATAACAAATAACAATTTTATACAACAAGCGTGAAAAGGGCTCCCTAGGAGTACCTAGGACGTAGTGGGTGCCTAACACCTTCCCATTGCGTAATTTACCCCTTACCCAGACTCTCTGATCTTTTTATTAGTTTTCTACGTGTAAAACTTCTTAGGCTTTTGTTCGCTTTTTAGCCAGTCCTTTGGATAAATAAAAGTGCGGTGGCGACTCGAAAATTCATTGTATCTCTTGCTTATGATTTAATCGATAGATCATATAGCGACGAATACACCGCTACAGAAAAGTGGCGACTCTGCTGGGGAACTCTCACCAGAATCCTTGGTGGTATTGCCTAATTTTCACCCTTGTTGTGCTATTTTATTATCTGTTATATGACACATTTTTGTACAATTTGGGATGACTGTATTGATTGTAATGTGTGAATTGCTTGATATACAATTGCTGTTTGCTTTGGTGATCTGTGAGATGAGTTCTATACCCGAACTCGAGTGCACTCTAGGATAGGAGAATGGCATAGTCTTGTTGACTGGTGTGGAGTATTCCTTAGCCAGTTGACTTGCGAGCCCATTCACTTGGTGGAGGTCATGTTGAACTAATAATGTCACACAAGTTATTTGTGGTTAGGCATTATTCTTTCAATCATGTTCCGCAGAAGCCAAGGACCTTAGTTTACCAAACCCATCTTGGCCTATTTTTAGGACCGTAGTGCGGAGGTCGTTCAGATGTCAGTTCTGATACGATTGTTACGCGATACTACACTCATAAGAGTTTCTCTTGAGAATATTCTTGGAATACGAGTATTCGTTCCTCCGATAATATTCGAAAGATGGAACGATGATTATGGGAACCTCTGATAGAACATGTCTGGCAGGTTTAAACCCTAGTACACTCCCTTTGGGTGGTTCTTAACCGAGACTCCATGCTCGTGACTCTCAGCAAACCCGTGATTCGTGGTTGAGTCGTTCAGACACCGTTAATATCAATGGATCCCGGATCAGGTGTAAAACCTAAAATCCATCAAAGCGGATGGTTGATATTAAGGGTGTTCGAGCCGGTTCATGTACCGTTAATATCAATGGAACTTGGGTGTCGATAAGGTGAAAACCTAAATCCACCAAAATGGATGATTGATATTAGGGATACATAGAGCTTTCCCATGACCTTTGTTTGGTGTGCTTTGCTTGATCCTTGAGTGTGTTTGTTGCATTCATACATTCATGCATTCATCTGCATCCATATCATCAGAAAAAAAACTGAAAATTTTCAAGGAACTCAAAGGAGTTTATTTGCAAAAATTTTCAAACATGAAAAAACCGGGAAAATTTTTTCACCTGATATATCTGATGAGATATTCTCATATATGATCAAAATGCTTAAATATTTCAAAGTTTGCAAATAAAACCCTCGAGTTCCTTTGAAATAAAAAACAAGCATATGCATAAACACTTCATGCATCATTTGCATAAGCAGGTGTTTTGTTCCGGTCTCCCGTCCTGTGGTTTGACCCTGCGATCTTCATTTATTTTGGAGATGCACTTCGCCGGTATTATACCAGAGCCATCTCTGCCAGATTGATGGATCATCTTGAGCAAGAGAATTGTGAACTCAGAGCGATATTTTGCCAGACTAAGTACTGTTGATGGATTTATTCCTGGTTAACCGATCCCGGGCTGGCATTGGCTACTGTTCTGGGGCATGCAATGAGCAAGGTTTGTTCACCAGTGGAGGATTCATCCATGCTGATCAACCTGAAGAAGAGGAAGCTGCTGCTATCATTGAAGAAGATGCGGAAGATGAGAACAATTTTGTTATTCCTGGTGGTGTCTGCCACAATTGGGTCGCTGTGGATGTTCCTACAGTTATCCATAGATCAGAGTAAATTGTTCACTTTGTTTAAAACCCTTCTCCCATGCCAAAAGGAGAAGTGATGACATTGTTGGCAGCATTTTAATGCAATGATATTTCATTCAATTGATGCATTGTTAAACATTTGTTTTTCCATTTGTTTTCACTTTTTGCTTTTGCATGAAATCAGTGATCACAAAAAACCCTGAAAAACAAATAAAATATTTTTCATCTGCATAAATGATTTGCTTGTTTAAAATTCAAAAGCTTTTCATTATCCAGAATCATTATGCAGGGATTTCTAAACCCATTGAACATAATGATCCAACACCATCTCCCAATCTTGAATTCCTTGTATCTGAGGCAGAGGAAGATGATGTTGAAGGGGATTCCTGATGAGATTACCCGTCTTCTCGAGCACGAGAAGCTCATTCAGCTGTATCATGAGAATCAGCAAAACAGTCAAACTGGGGCATTGCATAATGCAATCAATCAAAAAAAAAAAAAAAAAAAGGGTGGAAAAATGAATGAAAAATCAAAAATCAGCAAATTTTTTTCAAGATTTCTTCAAAAGAAAAAAATTATACCCTCAAGTCCCTAGTTGACTGATGCTGAATGGATTCAAAGTCGTTACGACCAATTGAATTTGATCGAAGAGAAGCGATTAACTGCCATGTGCCATGGTCAGTTATATCAGCAGAGAATGAAGAAAGCATTCGACAAGAAGGTCAAGCCTCGTGTGTTTAGAGAAGGTGACCTCGTGCTCAAGAAAGTTTTGTCTTTCGCGCCCGATTCCAGGGGCAAGTGGACTCCAAACTACGAGGGTCCATATGTTGTTAAGAGAACCTTTTCAGGCGGTGCTTTGATGCTTACAACAATGGATGGGGAGGATTTCACTCGTCCTGTGAATTTAGATGCAGTTAAGAAATACTTTGCCTAAAAAAAAAGTATATGCAAATGAAAAAAAAACAGAATAGCTCGCTAAGTTGAAAACCCGAAAGGGCGGCTTAGGCAAAAATGAGCGTCTCGGTGGAGAATCCGCAAGGGTAATCCAGGCAAAAAGTAGAGACTTGAAAGAAGAAGAATATATTTGCATCCCGCTAGATTGAGTACCTCACTCTGGGGCAATCTAGGCAAAAATTAGGGATTTGGCAAGTAACTGCATCCTGACAAGACTTTCTGGTTCATCAGTCGTCATTTCGTCAGAAGATTCTCGATTCGTCGTCAACTGAAGCTTCGGATACATCGAGATTCAAATTGGTAGAGAAAGGATCATTATGTTCAATGTAGCCCTCTTCCAATATATATCACTGATTTCAAATTTGTACAGATCTATGGAGTCTTGCCATTTGCAGGCTACCATTCTATCAAATCAATTTGAGCTTTTTTATCCAATTATTTGCACTCTTATTTGTTTCAATTCAACAAATGTTTTGCATGTTTTAATTGATAAAATGTCATTGTTTTAAACAAATCAAATTTTTCAAAATTGTTGTTTTAAACAAAGTGAACATTCACAAGATTGAAAGGATACTCAAGAATATCTCAGTGCTCTCCCGAGGGTGGCATGATCTCCAACAGGTAAGACATGTGTTCATATTCCTGGTTTGGTTGTATCTTCTTTCTTCAGACCTTTGTTGGGGTTGTTCCTCAAACAAAGTTGTTATTGGGGTTGTTCCCCAGTATAGTCGCAAGTAGAGTGTTGTTGAAGACTTCGTTTTCTCCAGCAGCAATCTTCCCTAGCATGGGTGTTTTTCTTGTAGAAGTTTCGGCGGTTGATAGTTTGTCATCTTGGTGCCCCGTCACTTTCTCCAGTGGGTTGATATCCCCAGACTTTATTTGTCTCCTCAACACAGTCACAAGTAGAGCTGTTGTTGATATCTCCATCGGAGTCGCGAGCAGAGTTGTTGTCACTCTTCCCAGTGCAGTTGCCAGCGGAGTTGCCTGTTTCCTCAGCACGATTGTTTCCTTTTGAAAGGCTTGGTAAGTCAGTGGTTTGATACCCGGTACTTTACCTTTTCCCCGGCGAAGTCGTCTGCGGAATTGTTGTTATCTCTCCATCAGAGTTATTCTCTTCAGCAGAGCAGGATTTATTTTCCTACTCAGTGGTTGATTTGGGTTGATATCCCAGTATTTTCATCCATCTTTTCCTCAGCATAGTCTGCAGAATATTTGCTGTGGCAGTTTTTGCCTGTTGAATACTCCTTCAATCCCCAATATGGTTGGATGATGGCTTTGGCCTCCAGTGAACGGATTGATTTCCTGACTGCTTGTGATCCCCAGTAGAGTGGCTTATATTGCAGAATCTACTCGTTGTGATCAGTTTGCTATGTATATTCTCCCCGAGTGGATTGGTTTGTTGCAGAATTTACTTGTTTGATCTGTCCTCCCTCAGTGGTTTGTTCCCCAAGAGAGTAGCCGACAGTTTTCCCTAGTAGAGTTGCTTATGCAGTTAGATTCTATCTGGATGATATCATCCTCCCTCAGTGGGTTGTTCCCCAGCGGAGTTATGTGGAGTTGCTTCTACAGCAGTTCGTGCTTGTGCAATGCATTTTTTGTTTCTCAGTCGACACTGGGATCCCATGCAGATATCCTGGATTTTCTCTTGTTCCCCGACAGATTCGTCTTGGTGGCTGTCTTTTGCCCGTTGTGACTTTCTGTATCCTGATTGGGTTGTTTCCCGATATCTCTGATTCTCTGCTTCTTCAGCAGTACTCGCAGATCTTTGCTTTGTAGCATGTAGATCTCCGCAGATTGGCTCTCCAGTTGGTTTTTCCCCTGGAAATATAATACCGGACGTCCGATTCCTGGACCTGTTTGTGTTAGAACTGTCTGTTTTGTCAGCATTCATCAAACATAAATCACGCATATTCATGCATACTCATAAACATTCAGATATTCATGTTGCATTTCTTGCCATATATCCTTTGTTTGTTGTTCCCTGCTTTCGGGTGATATAGATCTCTTTACAGATCTCCCCAAGCAGATGTCGGGTGTTTAAAATCTCTCCATATAGAGTCAACCCCGTAAGCAGAAATGTTTGCCTTTCCTTCTGCAGTTCCCCACTGAGATATATCCTCGTGGATGACGGTTTCTTCCGTTTCCTCCCAACACATATATTGGGATGGATTTTCCTATTTGAGATACATCCTCATTAGGACATGTCTTGATTCAGTCCGTCTTTTCGGATTATTCCCGAATTGGCTATTTGTCACAAGTCTTGTGTTTCCCAGTGGGTTGTTCCCCAGTGGAATTTTTTCGGGCCTCTACCCTCATACCGGTAGTTATAAGTCTTATTTTTCCTGGCTTCTTGGCAGAATTTGTGGTTATACACCTTTTATTCCCCAACCAGGTTTGTTGGTTTTCTACCTAGTAGTCGGTAGTTGTAAATCCTACCTTTCCTGCTTTCCAGCAGTTCATGGTTTGTTATAAACCCTATTTTGGTTTCCCGTGCGGATTTGTGATTTGTTCTATCCCCACGCGGAGTTGTTGGTTTTCTACCCCGTATTCGGTAGATGTAAACCCTAAATTTGTGGTTATCTCCATCTAGTTCTTGATGTTGAGTTTCCTTTGCTCGGATAAGTTGCTCAGATAAGCACTTATATCCCCAGCAAATCTTTTGTGGATAATTGCCGTATGCTAGCAATTTTATCCCCAGTGGGTCCTTTCACCTTTTGTCAGTGATTGCGTTCCCCGGATATTTGATTGTCATCATTATATCCCTAGCCTGTTGTTGTGGATAATTGATGTTTATGCAATTCATCCCTGGATCATTGATTTTCACCATTGAATCCTCAGCAAATCGCCTTTCATTTACCCTTTTGTTGGTAATGTTTGTTGCTCTCCTTTGATTGGTCATCATTATATACCTAGTTTGGTGTCCCGATGCCTTTCTTTTCGGTTGATTTATCCTTTATTAACCCAGTAACCGGTTGTGGATAATCTTCCATGCGAGTGTATTATTCACGGTCTGCCGGTAATGAATAATATATCTCATGCACTCTTCAATCGAAACCTTTGTGTTTCCCTGGTCGAGTAAGATTCGTTATTTCCCTTTGCGGAGTCGAATATTTGTTTTGTTGGATAATTGCCGGATGCTTGCAATTTATCCCTTTGAGTTGTCTTTCGTTTACCCGGATGCTTGGTATCGATTGTCTCTCTTTTTGGTTAGTCACCTATTATATACTTCGGTATCTCTGGTGTCTTTTCCTTTCGAGTATATTATTCACGGCCTGCCGGTAATGAATAATATATCTCATGCACTCTTCAATCGAAACCTTTGTGTTTCCCTGGTCGAGTAAGATTCGTTATTTCCCTTTGCGGAGTCGAATATTTGTTTTGTTGGATAATTGCCGGATGCTTGCAATTTATCCCTTTGAGTTGTCTTTCGTTTACCCGGATGCTTGGTATCGATTGTCTCTCTTTTTGGTTAGTCACCTATTATATACTTCGGTATCTCTGGTGTCTTTTCCTTTCGAGTATATTATTCACGGTCTGCCGGTAATGAATAATATATCTCATGCACTCTTCAGTCGAAGCCTTTTGTGTTTCCTCAGTCGAGTAAGATTCGTTATTTCCCTTTGGGGAATCGAATATTTCTTTGTTGTTGGATAATTGCCGGATGCTTGCAATTTATCCCTTTGAGTTGTCTTTCGTTTACCCGGATGCTTGGTATCGATTGTCTCTCTTTTTGGTTAGTCACCTATTATATACTTCGGTATCTCTGGTGTCTTTTCCTTTCGAGTATATTATTCACGGTCTGCCGGTAATGAATAATATATCTCATGCACTCTTCAGTCGAAGCCTTTTGTGTTTCCCTGGTCGAGTAAGATTCGTTATTTCCCTTTGCGGAGTCGAATATTTGTTTTGTTGGATAATTGTCGGATGCTTGCAATTTATCCCTTTGAGTTGTCTTTCGTTTACCCGGATGCTTGGTATCGATTGTCTCTCTTTTTGGTTAGTCACCTATTATATACTTCGGTATCTCTGGTGTCTTTTCCTTTCGAGTATATTATTCACGGCCTGCCGGTAATGAATAATATATCTCATGCACTCTTCAGTCGAAGCCTTTTGTGTTTCCCTGGTCGAGTAAGATTCGTTATTTCCCTTTGCGGAGTCGAATATTTGTTTTGTTGGATAATTGTCGGATGCTTGCAATTTATCCCTTTGAGTTGTCTTTCGTTTACCCGGATGCTTGGTATCGATTGTCTCTCTTTTTGGTTAGTCACCTATTATATACTTCGGTATCTCTGGTGTCTTTTCCTTTCGAGTATATTATTCACGGTCTGCCGGTAATGAATAATATATCTCATGCACTCTTCAGTCGAAGCCTTTTGTGTTTCCCTAGTCGAGTAAGATTCGTTATTTCCCTTTGGGGAATCGAATATTTCTTTGTTGTTGGATAATTGCCGGATGCTTGCAATTTATCCCTTTGGTTTGTCTTTCGTTTACCCGGATGCTTGGTATCGATTGTCTCTCTTTTTGGTTAGCCACCTATTATATACTTCGGTATCTTTGGTGTCTTTTCCTTTCGAGTATATTATTCACGGTCTGCCGGTAATGAATAATATGTCTCATGCGCTCTTTAGTTGGAATCCTTTGTTGATTTTCCCCAGCTGAGCAAGATTCGTATTCTTTGTAGAATCGAATATCCATCCTTTAACCAGTTTGTGTTCTGGATGATGAGTGTTTTGGCATATATACCAATTCACGTTTTCGGTAGGTCACCTATTATATACCCAGTAACCGGTATCTCTGGTGTTTCTTACCATGCGAGTTTATTATTCACGGTCTGCCGGTAATAGATAATATATCTCATGCGAGTACTCTTATCCACGGTCTGCCGGTAATGGATATTGTATCTCATGCACTCTTTGGGTTTGTGTCCCCAGTCAAGTAAGATTCGTTTTCCCGTCGCGGATTCGAATGTCCATCCTGTAAGTTGATTTGCTTTTTCAAGCCCTCCTTTCGGATGATGAGTGTCTTGGCATATATACCAATTCACGTTTCGGTCGGTCACCTATTATATACCCAGTAACCGGTATCCCTGGTGTTCCTTCCTTTCTGCTCCCTATTATGACCTCGGTCCCTTGTGGAGTCAGATTTTCCTGAGTTTATGTACCTTTTTCAGGTCTTTCTCAGATGTTGGTTGATTGATATCTCTCACCCTTATACCGGTCTTAGATATTCATTCTTCCTGAGTTTGTTACCTTTGTACCGGTAACACCTCTTTCTTTGGTGTTTCCTCAATGAAGTTCCTGTTGCTTCTTCCCGGGAGTCAGCTTGTGTCTCTCCAATGGATGTTGTTCCTTTGGAATTGTCTTTTCCCCAGTTTGAGTCTTTCACTCCCCAGTGAGGTCTCCAGTTTGATTTCTGTTATTCCCTAACCAGAGTCGTGTCTTGTTCACGCATTTTCTTTTCTCTTACTATCCCCAACAAGAGTCTTGTTAGAGTCTCTGTTCCTGGTGAGCGTATTACTCTGATGGATCGTCTTTTCTTCTGTGTGAACCATATTCCCCACAGAATTTGTGTTTTTTGCATACATACATTTGCATCATGAGGTCTCTTAGGGACCAAAATTTGTCTCATTACTGTTATTTAAGCCCATTCTACCGCGTCGAGATGAAGATTTCTAAACTTCATTTCTCCGGCTAGAATGACCTTAAATAGGGGCATCTGTAAGACCCCAATTTTGGCCCTAAGATCCCTCATGGCCCATATCATATCATATCATGGCCTCAAGGATCATTGCATGCCCTAGCTTCCCTCCTAGTGGGTAGGTTGCCTTGTGAGTGTGGTTCTTGATCACCAAGCATGCTTTGCACTTGTATATCTTTGCCTTTCATTTGTTTACTAACTGAAAAGTACAAAAATATTGTCAGCTAACCATGTTACTTGCAGATGAAGCAATCATCAGCCAATTAGGTCAAAATCAGTCAAAGTCAGTCATTGCAGTGGATGGTGGCCATTCTTGCAGAATTTGGGCACCATGATCAATCATCAAGAGTTCATACATGTTGTGATATCATTTGGAATCAAAATCTCAAGGAATTAGGGTTTGGAATTCACCAGAACATGCTTCAGTCAAGCAAAACCCTAGAAAAGTCAAACTTGGTCAACTGTGGATTTAATCAGTGATTTGATGATGGGAATTGGTTTGAGGGAGCTCATTCATGTCCATATAGGCCTCATATATCATGTCAAACACCATCATGGAAGAATTTGAAGTCAAACAGAAAATTTTCCAAAATAGAAAGTTGACCTGTAATTCAAATTTGCCAAAAATGGAAACTTCTTGATCCTAATCTTGCATCATGATACAAGCTCCAAATGAATTTTTGCCCAACATGAAAGTTGAAGATCTTGTTCTCCCATTTCCAAAAAGTCCAAGAACACTCAATTCCCATGTATGGTTTGCAAGATATGATCAAATCATTTTCAAAAATTCTTGAACTTCAAAAGGCCATATCTCTCAAACCATTTGGCCAAATTTGGTGGGGTTTTTTCCTACAAGTCATATTTGATCCCCTCTTTCCAAAAATGTCATCCTCATTCACCAAAACTTCACCATTCAAAATGGCCTTTTTGGACTTGCATTATTTAATTTCAAGTGAAGTTAAAATTTGACTTTTCCAAATATTGATTTTTAAGCATTTTGGCCAATTGGAAACATTTTGAAATGTTATTTGAAGCATGTTTGAAGCCCATTTCGTGCAGACCCATACCCCTCTTGCAAGCTTAGTGGTCTTTTAGCAATTTTTGGCAAACATGTCATTTTAACCAAATTTTGGATTACAACTTAAACTAATGATGCTTAGCTTCCTAAACAGCAAATATATAGCATATTTTCTGTCATTTCCAACCCTAGAGCTAGCAGCCACACAGAAAACGAAAAAAGTTCTCACTCTTTCAAAGATTCTCATTTTTCTTCCTTTGAACTTTCTGCTAAGAAATCTCCAAGAATTCGAGTGTGTTTGGTTTTACCATCATCCATCAACCTCTGCTAGGCCTTTGCAAGCAACAACACCCAGCTGGAACAGCATTTTCGTGTTCTGTTTTTCCAAGCTTCAACAATGGCAGACCATGTTTTGAGCTGGAATCCACGCTGTTGAGCTACAAGTCACTCTCCATCCATCATTTCAAACCACAAAGAGCATCTGTTTTGGGCATTTGCAACAAGAGGAGCACTGAATCGACACTGTTCTCAAAGTTTGGTAAGTTTTCGAACTCATTCATTTCCTAAATCGTGCCATGCTTTAGATAGTTTATGCTTTGCTGATTCCAATGAACCTTGAACCATTGAAAATGATTGAGTGATGTGGGAGAAATCGGGTTTTTAAGTTTCACATTCAAATTTGTTCTTGTTTATTTCTCATGTGTTGGCTCGATTTAATGATTATGGTTGTTGGATTAGGCATGTATGTTGTTTGCTGATCATAATGCTATGCTGTATGTCCATTTCTGGGAAAATTTTTGAATCGATTCTGGTGAAGGAGACGAAGCACTGTAGCAAACCCTAAAACATTTTCCAGTTTTTCATTTTCAAATGCGTTTGGCTGCTGTTGTCGTTTGTTTGCATGAACCTTCACTGTTCCATTGCCATGCTGCTAATCGCTGCTTGCCACGCTTATAAACGCTGCGCACCGTTTCACTAACATTTCCAAGGAATTACAAGATTGCCATCGTGCCCTATTATTTTAATTAATCATGTTTTATTCCATTTATTTTCTCAATAATCATTTCATTTTGTTACTCAATTTACAAAAATCATAACTCATCCATTTCAATTCCAAAATTCATGAAAATTTTTGCATTATGTTCTGCTTGATGTCTAGTATTTTGTCATGATTTTTGCTGATTTTTTGGATGGATAGATTTTTAATGGCATTAGGGTTTTTGCTCATGTATCAATATTTTGTACCTTTTGCCAAATCATTTGTGAAATTGTGATGCATTATCCATTTGACCTGAAATTTTTTGTACACAAACTAGACTCATCCATGGTGATTTTGATATAGAGTTTGTGAATTTATCTTATCTGGTCATTGAGTTATGAATTTTTGAATTAGGGTGTGACAATTTGTGTCACACCAATGATATGCAACTTCATGATTTTTGATACCATGCTTCCTGACCTCCAATTGATGTGAATTTTTGCATGAACCTACTCTTGTATGTCTAGTTTACATGTGAATTTTCTTGGAATTATTTGAAGCATTTCCTAATTGTTTGAGATTTTCTCCCCTGTTTGACCAAAATGTTGACTTTTGATGATACATGTTGCCATTTCATTTGTGAAATTCTCATACTTTATTAGATGGACATGAAATTTTGCATGAGATAACTAGACATCCTAAGCTTTGCCATGGTTTTAGTCCCATTCATTTATCATACACCATCTCTGATTTATGATTTTTCTAAGTTGATGCATGTTTGGTTGACTTCTTTGAGCATGTTCAAAATTGCTTTGACTTTCTGATTTTCATTGACTGCCTTCCACTTGTCCAAATGAGATGAAATTTGACAGGATTACCATGCTATGTGTTAGGATTGTTCATGATTTATTTGGTGATTTTTGGAAATGTTTGAGTTGACTTTTGATGCAAGTCTTGCTGTTGACTTCTATGAGCTATCATTTGCCATGCTTTGATTTCTTTTGCTTATGAAATGATGATGATGCATGACATGAACATGAACTCAATTGGGTTTGCTTCTTAAATGTTTAAACCTGATTTTGGTTGACTATCACATGCTGTTTTGACTTTCTCATTCTATTTTGACCCTAGGCTTGTCCTAGTGGTCTTGTTGCTTATGTTTGAGCTCATTGTTTCAGGTTAAGCAACAAGTGCTTCAAAGAAATCATTATAACTTGATTGAGCTTGATTGTTTATCATGAGCTAACCCCTTTGTTTTGTAGGTGGCTTGACTCATATGATTTGAGTCTTGTGCTTTGCACATTCATCTGATTGTGTTGACTGTTAATTCTATTCTCATTTTGCTTTGACCTTTGAACTGTGTACTGATTCTGTTTGACTATTTCAGGTACCATTAGTTGCTTAGTTCTTTGAACTTGCTTTGCTTTGCTATTTAGCAAATTTGCATTGAGGTATAATCCCTTTTCTTCATGTAGTCTGGAAGACCTGGCCTGTTATTTGGCCAGGCAACTGTCTGAAGTCCTCCTTAAGAGGCAATGCTTGTGTGTGTTTACTTTTGTCCCAAGCAGGAAAAGTTCTTCAAATAAGGCAATTGATGGATATAAGAGATATGTAATCTATCTCCCATTATTCTGTGAGTCTTCTCCTTGCTCCCATTACATGGTTGTAGCATTGAGATACAAACCCAAGATCTATAGAGTCTTATCTGTGGAGAGAGTTCCTACTTTCTGAACTCCCACACTTTCTGATATATTTAATGCTCTCCCTGATCAGGGATAAGAGCAATGAGGCACACCCCTCATATCCTTTCATCTGCTTCACCTTAGCCCCTCAATGGCAAGGTTAAGAGCACCATTGAACCTATTCCAGTTGGCTTCAATGCCTAACCCTCTTGTATGAGCCTCCTTGTTTGGTTATAGTGTGTGCTGATTGCTTTCATTGATTGATCACTTGCTTCATATACACATGTTTGCTTGCATGCTTTGTGCACTCATCATCATTTATTGCTCATTAATGCATGATCATTACATTTGTCTTTGTGACATATCATTGTTGTTTACCCATTGAGGACAGTTGTAAGACCATTTATTGGCCATTGTTCCTATGATATGGAAGTGAGTTGTAAGACCATTTCATTGGCCACTCATCTTATCTTTGCTTGATGCATTTGTTTGATTGTATGTGAGGATGCAATTATAAGTCCCTGCAAGTTGGCATTTGTATTCCTAGGACCATACTGTGGAGGTTAGAGTAAGCCCAGACAGATTGGCATCTGACATCCCTGTTTTGCTTTTCCTTGTTTATGTGAGGATGCAATTGTAAGTCCCTGCAAGTTGGCATTTGCTTTCCTATGATCATATGTTGGATATTGGTATAAGTCCAGACAGATTGGCATCCGGTATCCATTCTTTTATTTCTTTGTTGAGGAGATTAGTGTAAGTCCATTGAGTGGCCTCTGATATCCATTTCTGTTTTGGGAGATTGGTGTAAATCCATCTATTGGTATCCGGTATCCGCTTTTTGTTTGTGAGATTGGAGTAAGACCATTGAGTGGCATCCGGTATCATTTGTTTGCTTATTTTATTATTGCTTATTGCCCATTCCAAAGGACACACTTGAGTCATCTTCTATATGATTTCAAGAAGTGAACCTTCTAAGAAGTTTTACAATCCATCTCCATCCATTCATCCTCATTATGTCCTAAATCTTTTCACACTTTAATTTCAAACTTGAGATAGATATTGTGCAAACATCTTCATGTTTTCAAATTAAAAACCTGGACCCAAGTCCTTGACTTTTTTCAAACTCCATTTCATAATACTTCTTTCAAATCAATCTTAATCATACTTTGACTCCATTTTCATAATCACAATCAATTAACTTCACCCATTCACTTGTTTTGGCTTTGTCCATTGTTAATCTTTTCATGCATTAGCCATAGGTTTCAATTATCTTTGTGGTTGATGTAAACCTCGCCTTATCCTTAGTGAGTCGACTATAAGACTTCCGTACTGAAAACAGGGTTAACCCCTCTAGTACGTCGAAGCTATCCTCGCAGGGTGGATGTTGGTCTTGGTCGAGTTTTCTCCCATTGATAATGAAGAGCCTCAGTGCTATTGTTTAAAATTGAATCCACCAACTTTTGGAAATCTTTTAGCCGAACTACGGCGTTTTGATCCTTACCTTTGATGGAAGGTACGTAGGCAACGGGTTCATCCGTTCAAACCCAATAAAAATTGTATATTCTTTTCTTATCATCCCAATCATGTTCGCACAATATTTATGTCATAACAAATAACAATTTTATACAACAAGCGTGAAAAGGGCTCCCTAGGAGTACCTAGGACGTAGTGGGTGCCTAACACCTTCCCATTGCGTAATTTACCCCTTACCCAGACTCTCTGATCTTTTTATTAGTTTTCTACGTGTAAAACTTCTTAGGCTTTTGTTCGCTTTTTAGCCAGTCCTTTGGATAAATAAAAGTGCGGTGGCGACTCGAAAATTCATTGTATCTCTTGCTTATGATTTAATCGATAGATCATATAGCGACGAATACACCGCTACAAAGTGCACTCGAGTTCGGGTATAGAACTCATCTCACAAAGATCACCAAGCAGCCATAGCCAGCCAACAGATAAAGCAATGATATATACACCATGCAATAAGGTAAAGCAGGTAAATAAATAACTGTACAAAAGCATGAACACCCAATAAACAAACAAACTACAAACGCTAGGAGGGACTCGCTTAAGGAAGGTGGACCAGCAAGAGGTCAACTTCTCGTTTCCCCAGCAGAGTCGCCAGCTGTCGCAACCTGAAAAAATACAGTGCGAAAAAAAACAACCGGCGAAAGAAAAAGACAGAAGAGTCGCCACCGTGCGTTATTCATCCCAAAGGAGGGAAAGGAAACGCTCGAAGTAAACCTGAAAAAGGAAAGGACAAGACGGGGTCTCGCAACCAAATCTTGGGTTCGAGAGTCGGTTATGCGAAGGGAAGGTATTAGCACCCCTACGCATCCGTAGTACTCTACGGGATCCACTTTTGTAGTTCTTGTCTAAAGGGTGTGGGTTTATCTTGTGCTGTTTACCAAAAAAAAAGGGTTAAATGAAAATGACTCGCGCGGATGTCGCATCCACTGCATACGTATCTCATCTGAATATGAGAATCAGAGTCTTCGTAGCTCGGCTACCTATGGGTTGGGGGGATGTGTGCTCGCTAAGACATCGCGTCTTATGCCTACGTATCTCATCTGGCCTGAGAATCAGAGCAAAATGTAGTTCGGCTAACTACGGGGTTATGGATTGGGTTTTGGGCGAACAACGTTACTACGCAATCTACCGGATGCTCGACCTTTGGAGACTTACTCGCCTGTAGTAGAAGGAGTTAACGTGTTGCTTTGGGTTTTAGGGTTTGGGATGCTCAAGGGAAAAAAGGGCAGTCCTTGATGAAGGAACCGCACTACCTGCAGGGATACGAACACAAAACACAAAACATGTATCTTGAGGTAAACACAAAACATTGCCTCCTATCGAGGTCTTCCAGCTAGGAAAGCAGTAAAATGCGGGAAAAGGTAAAAAGTACCACACGGATAAAGATCCGAAGTAACAGCAACCAAGGGGACAAGAAACCCAGAGATCTCTCAAGCTGGTACCATCAAAGAAAAATGAGTCAGTACAGGTAATCGGAATGAACCTCCAGGGGTTATCCCACAAATAAAGTGGGAAAACCACGCAAGTTATCCCTGCAAAAGTCACGTGCCTTCACAAAAACTCAACAAAAGGGTTAGTGAAACAAAATAGGGTAACCAAGAGTTGCCCTCAAATCAAAATGTAATCACATAAATCATGCCCTTTCAATTCACAAAAAGCTCGTAAAAAGCAACCAAGGGTAGGAGGCCTAAACCTCTTGTCAAACACATGCATCAAAAAGGGTATCAAATTCACCCATAATACCCCATACATTCAGAGTATTCAACTTCAAAGCACAAAGGTAGTGAGAATAAGGGCAAACCTGATTGGAGAAGAAAAATCAAATGGCAGGATTTGCTTGAGCTGAAAGTCTGTGAGTCAGAATGAACCTTTCAGAGTTGCCTGGAGGTTGCTGCAGAGTAGTTCCTAGGTTTCCTTCTCTCAAAATCTTTCTCCTCAGGGTTTTGTTCCAAGGAAACCTCAGAGTGTTTTTGCTTCTCTCCAAAATCCCCCTTTTGTTCTGTGTTCTCTCAAGTGAAGCCTTGGTATTTATAGACTGAATTTCATGGTTTTGGGGGCTCAAATGAGAGAGACCCAAGTCCAATTTTTTTTTATTATATTTTATTTAATTAATTAATTAATTAATTAAAATTTTTTTATTATTATTTTTTTTTTGTAATTTTTTTTTTCGGATCTAATTCTGATTGACATGATGAAATGCAATATGAAATGCTAAATGAATGCATGAATGAGGAGGGCAAATTTTGGGGTGTTACAGCTGCCCCTGTTCAAACATCAGCTAACCCGAGTAGGATGAAAGCGAACAGCTTATCAGACAAACGGGGTGAGCTATGATTGAATACCAAAGATAGACCGAAAATTTGCGCTCCGATAACACCACAAAAACGCGGAAATACACTGCGATGTTTATTTTTCTTCCGATCCTCTGGCTTAATCTGGAGTTTCGATCCTCTGGCTGAACCTATACTCAATTTAGTCCTCTGGTTGGATATTAATTTTGATCCTCGGGCTGGATACGATTTTGATCTTCTGGCTAGATCTTCTTCGATCTTCTGGCTAGATCTCCTCCGTTTCGATTCTCTGGCTGAATCTATTTCCTTTGATTCTCTGGCTGAATCTATTTTCGGTCTTCGGGCTAGACCTGACTTTGATCTTCTGGCTAGATCTGGAGTGTCGATCCTCTGGCTGAACCTATACTCAATTTAGTCCTCTGGTCGGATATTAATTTTGATCCTCGGGCTGGATACGATTTTGATCTTCTGGCTAGATCTTCTTCGTTTCGATTCTCTGGCTGAATCTATTTCCTTTGATTCTCTGGCTGAATCTACTTCGATCTTCTGGCTATATCTGAATTGTTGCGATTTTCGATGATAAATTCCCATCATTAGGATCCCGCATCTGAGGCATGCGTTGGTTGACCCTCTTTTGAAATCTACACCCAACCTTCATATTAGATATGCAGCTTCGAGCATATTACACTTTTGGGCTTCGTACAAATTCTTCGGGCTAGAACATGTTGTAACGACTCCTCAATTAGACTTGCTGGGGAAATAAAGCTTGTAGGCGACTTCATTGGGGAATCTTCAAATTGAGCCTTAGGCTGGCTTACTGGAACACGATTCTCAGGCTGAATCTTCGAAATGACCCTCAAGCTGGATCACTGGAACACGATTCTCAGGCTGAAACTTTGAAATGACCCTCAGGCTGGATCACTGGAACACGATTCTCAGGCTGAATCTTTGAAATGGACCCTCAAGCTGGATCACTGGAACACGATTCTCAGGCTGAATCTTCAAAATGACCCTCAGGCTGGATCACTCACGCTTGATCCTCTGGCTGGATCTTCAAAATGACCCTCAGGCTGGATCACTGGAACACGATTCTCAGGCTGAATCTTTGAAATGGACCCTCAGGCTGGATCACTGGAACATGATTCTCAGGCTGAATCTTCAAAATGACCCTCAGGCTGGATCACTCACGCTTGATCCTCTGGCTGGATCTTCAAAATGACCCTCAGGCTGGATCACTCACGCTTGATCCTCTGGCTGGATCTCATGACCTTGGTTGTAAAGTAATTCTTCAGTCTGCTTGGAAGAACCTGTTTATCAGCTTATGTGTATGCTTGATATGATATGCATGCAAATGCAAATGTTATGCATGGTGTAAAAAGAAATCTGCTTGGGGAAGCAAACTCCGGTAGGGAACAGATCGCTGTATCAATCCTTGAATGCTCTGTGGGGAATGATCCGTCTGCCGGGACCAATGAGCCACCAAAAATAAATTGGCTGCTTGAAAAGTTGACCTTGCGGGGGGAGTATCAACTATGGAAACTTTGTTCGGCGAGGCTCTGTGAGGAGAGTCTGTGGGGAAAACACTTCTTGGGGAAATGTCGTAGGAAACGACCTTTGCTGGGGATATGAACTTGCTAATCGTCCTCTAGCTGGGGATTAGAACAAATCTGTTAGAAATAATCTGCTGGGGATGAGATGAACACTGGGAACACCACCCTCTTGTCCGTTGGGTATGCAACCACTCCGCTGTTGCTAGGAAGATACAGTCTGACACCGTCAACTCCGCTGGGGAGATATAGTCTGGATACTGTCAACTCTACTGGGGATAGACAGTCTGGATACTGTCAACTCTGTTGGGGAACATGCTCTGCTGAGGAGAGACTTTGTCAACCGCTTGGGGACGAGGATTCATGACTTGGCATCCGGTTCCTGTGACCTGCAACCAAAAATACACGTATGCCTCGGGGGAATTACTCGGTTTGAATTCACCGTCCGGGATTAAGCATATTCAAAGCAATTTTAAATGTTTTCCTGTGCAAATCATCTGCAAAAGCCACCATTATGTTCATATGCAATATGTTTTATCAAAAATTCGGACATTTTTGCAAACAAACTGATAAATGATAAATAAAGAGGCTCTTTAACTGAATTATTCGACTCTTACTGGGGAGAAAATTTGTGCCAGGAATAGGCGAGGGTATCAGGAAGTTGATCCCTGAAAAGAGGTGATCGCTATAAAAAAAAGAACTATCCTAATGGCAATGGGGATACGGGGTCCCACTGAGTTTCGACTCTGCTATGACTCGTATGTCCTCAAGACGCTCTGCTCATCTTGCTTTCTGAAGTGGATGATTAGTCGATCTTTAACCTTCGAAGATTGCCGGATTGAATGAAACGGTAATATAACACTGATGAACTCAGATCACAGTCATTCGCTTATTCCCTAACTTTTGCCTGGATCGCCCCCTTTTTCGGGTTTTCAATCCACCGGGATACCCATTTTTGCCTGAGCCGCCCTTTTGGGTTTTCGACTCACCGGGTGTACTTTTTTTTTTTTATATATCCCTAATTTTTGCCCGAACCTCTTTATTCTTTTTTTTTTGGTTCGTCGGGATGCCCCTTTTTTGCTTGGACTATTCTTTTTACTGTCCAGCGGGTCTATTTTATGCGAAGTTTTTTTTTTAACTGCGTCTGAGTTAATAGGGGACGGGAATCCTTCGCCCTCCATGGTTGTTAGCGTCAAAGCTCCGCCATAGAAAATCCTTTTAACCACGTACGGACCCTCATAATTCGGTGTCCATTTGCCCCTGTGATCTGTGTTGGGAGGAAGAAATCTTTTGAGTACCAATTCACCGACTCGATACTCCCGAGAGCGCACTTTCTGACCAAATGCTTTCTTCATTCGTCTCTGACCGAGATACGTCAATTCTGGGTACGTAGTTCCAGCATAGCACCATTTCCCTGTTGGTTTGATTGATAACCAAAGCTGAGTCCCCATATACATCCAGGGATTTAATCTGTATTTTGACGGCTTCCTCAAGTCTTAGGATACAAGCTTCGTATTCGGCTTCATTGTTGGTGCAGGGAAAAGTTATTCTGGCACCAAATGGCATATGAACCCCCTTCCGGTGTGATCAACACTACACCAACTCCGCGACCATTGACGTTGACCGCCCCATCAAACATCATAACCCATTTGGATTCAGGGTCAGGCCCCTCCTCCGGGAGTGGTTCCCCTCAATCTTTTGATTTGAGAAACATGATGTCCTCATCAGGAAAGTCAAACCTCATAGGTTGGTAATCATCAATCGGTTGCTCTGCAAGATAGTCTGACAAGACACTTCCCTTGATGGCTTTTTGTGAAGCGTATTGGATGTCATACTCTGTCAGTATCATTTGTCACCTAGTAACCTTTCCGGTAAGTGATGGCTTTTCAAAAATATACTTGACTGGATCCATTTTTGATATCAATAGAGTCGTGTGAGTCAACATATATTGTCTTAGTCGGCGAGCAGCCCATGCCAAAGCGCGGAAAGTTTTCTCGAGCAATGAGTATCTTTGTTCACAGTCGGTAAACTTTTGCTAAGGTAGTATATTGCATGCTCTTTTCGACCTGACTAGTCATGCTGACCGAGCACACAACCCATTGACCTTTCTAACACAGTCAAGTACATGATCAACGGTCTTTCTTCTCGGCCTGTAGACTGGCCCCGATCTTGATCTCTTTCTTGTCGTCTTCGGTACCAACGTTGATGGTCTCAACCACCTCCTGATAAGGTGTAATAGCTCGGTCCTCCTGTTTCAACAATCTGGCTAACCCTTCAGGCAATTCACAATCTCCCTCAACCCCTTCTTCGGCTTGATAGATAGGATTGTCGAAGTCATACTTGGCCATAGCAGTGTCGTTAGTAGTGAGATCCGAGTGGTCGGCTCTGCATGATGGAGGATCATGCTTTACCTTAGAATGAGAGATTTTTTTTGAAAGAAAGGAAAAACGAAAAAAGAAACATTGCCATTTTTTTTGTAAAAGTAAAAAAAAAAACCGAAAGAAAGAGAACACAAAATTGTTTGCAAAAGCCGTCCTTTATTGATGATAAAAATAATTGCGAAACGTAACTAAATGGATGGCCCTACAAATGAGCCGTTACACCTTGGGCAAAGTGTAAGACTTTATTATGCATGTAATAAAGGAAAACAATAAAAAACACTCTTTCAGTAGAGTAACCCGAACGGTTTTTTCAGACGACCAATTGTCGAGCTTTTCTCCCGGGACACACGGGCGAATCCAGCTATCTAAGTCACAGTCGCTGTCAGCCTTGTCATCATCTACAGCATTGACGATGTGGGGAGAAACCAAACCCCCGCTGGAGAAAGTACCGGCTTCATTCTTCTAAGATCCCGGAGCATACCCCAATCCAAACTTGTCTTCTTTGATGACTGGCTCCACAAATTTGCCCCAGCCTTGGGCATTACCAGCTTCAACCACCTCGACAGCATTAATCCCCTGCCCGCCGTGAGCCGGCATCGGGTTCTGGATAACATTAGGCACCGGAGCAAAATTGATAGCCTGGGCATCTCTCAAGTCTTGTACCTTTAACTGGAGAGCCTTGCAATTATCTGTAGTATGGCCAGGTGCGTTGGAATGAAAAGCACATCTGGCGTTGACATCATAACCTCTAGGCAAATTATTGGGATCGATTGGTGGGGCCAGAGTTCTCAATGTAACCAGATTCATGTCAATCATCCTGGGAAGTAATACTGAATAAGGCATTGGGATTGGCTTGATGACCCGGTCCATTTGCCTTGGACGTTGTTGGTAGTGTCTCTGCTGACCCGGATTACCTCCTTGTTGTTGATTGTTGTACCTGGGTTGTTGTTGCGGATGACATTGCGGTTGAGGAACAGGTGTTGGAATAGTGACTGCGGCCACTTGATCTTGATAATAATTAGGGCGTCCTCTACCCCTGCCTTTGTCGGCATACACAGCGCTTGTCTCGCCTTCTTTTCTTCGCTGACCGTTACCAGCAAACGGTCTCTTGGGACCTGATGAGTTGGAAGCACTATTGTCTTGAATTCGGCCCATCTTCAACAGACTCTCGATTCTTTCTCCAGCAATTACTATCTCTGCAAAGCTGATTGACGGGCAAGCAGCCAATCTCTCAATATAATTGCCTTGAAGAGTGTTCATGAACATGTCCGCCATCTCCCTTTCAGACATAGGGGGTTGGACGGACGCAACAATCTGTCTCCAACGCTGAGCATACTCTCTAAAGGTTTCCTTGGCAGTCTGAGACATACCTTGCAACAAAGTCCGATTTGGAGCCATGTCCAAGTTGTATTGATATTGCTTGATAAAAGCCTCTGCCAAGTCTTTCCATCTCTTGATGGTAGTACGAGACAAATGAGAATACCATTCACGAGAAGCTCCAGTTAGACTGTCTTCAAAATAGTACATCCACAGCTTTTCATCTTCCGTGTGAGCTCCCAACCTTCCCAGATAAGATTGGAGATGAGTGCGTGGGCAAGAAGCCCCGTTGTATTTCTCAAAAGTAGGGGGTTTGAACTTGTGAGGAATCCTTACTCCCTGAACCAGACCAAGATTTGTGACATCAAAGCCTAAGGAATTTTGAGACTCCAAAGATTTGAGCTTCTCAGCAAGCTCATCCATACGACGAGTGGTCTCGAGGGCCTCGTCGTGCAAAGAAAATTGATCACACTGATAATCTTCAGTAACGGGGCGCCCGTTGATCCGAATTCCTTGATTCACATTGTACCTTCCGCCAATACCATTTCCAACATTCCCTGTGTTGCCAACATTACCCGGGTTTCCATCAGCATTTGCGTTACCCGCGTTACCAGTGTTCACAGGGTTATCAGCGTTCCCAGGGTTACCAGGGTTTCCCTCAGCATTTGGTATCTCCAAATCTGGATTGGGCCTCGGTTGCTCAACCAATTCCCTCAGCTTTTCTTGGCCTGCTGCCATACCAGTCATCAATGTCATGAACTGATCCATCCTTTCACGCATATCAGCCAGCTCTTTCTGTACTTGGTCCATCGCTAGTTGTGGACGATTTTCCTTTGTCGGGTACCTGTGGACTCGCTTGGGACCAATAACTGCCTGATACAGGGAACAAACATTAGACACTGCGGTGACACATGCAAAACAGACAAGGGTTAATATGCATGGTATGCGATGCACTGCTTGTTCAGTTTTAAGGCACCCCCGTTTTGAAAGGGAATACCCTGCAAATGAATAAGCATGAGATGTTGGATGCAAATATGCAGATGATGTTATGCAATGCAAAGGCATGTCAATCAGAATTGCTGTATCCGCTTGAACATCTGTCAGGTTGCACTGTCTGGAGAGAAATTAAGAGCACACCAAACAAAGGTCATGGGATGGATCATGTTATCCTTAATATCAACCACCCATTTTGGTGGATTATGGTTTACATCTTATCAACACCCGAGTTTCATTGATATTAAGGATGCCTGATCGGATCAACCATGAATCAAGGGTTTGTTGCAAGTCACGAGCATGGAGTTTAGGTTAAGAACCACCCAAAAGGAGTGTACTAAGGTTTAAACCTGCCAAACATGTTCTACAAAAGGTTCCCATAGTCATAATCCCACCTTTCGGATATTATCAGAGGAACGACTACTCGTATTCCAACAATATTCTCAAGAGAGACTCTTATGAGTGTAGTATCGCGTAACAATCGTATTAAATCTTACACTTGAACGACTTTCGCACTACGTCCTACGAATAGGCCAAGATGGGTTTGGTAAACTAAGGTCCTTGGCTTCTTAGGTCTATATTGGAACAAGTAATGTCTAACCACAACTTACTTATGTGACATTATTGATCTCAACACGACCTCCACCAAGTGAATGGGCTTGCAAGTCAACTCGCTAAGGAATACTCCACACAAGTTGACAGGACTATGCCATTCTCCTATCTTAAGTGTGTAAGACCCCAATTTTGGCCCTAAGATCCCTCATGGCCCATATCATATCATATCATATCATGGCCTCAAGGATCATTGCATGCCCTAGCTTGCCTCCTAGTGGGTAGGTTGCCTTGTGAGTGTGGTTCTTGATCACCAAGCATGCTTTGCACTTGTATATCTTTGCCTTTCATTTGTTTACTAACCGAAAAGTACAAAAATATTGTCAGCTAACCATGTTACTTGCAGATGAAGCAATCATCAGCCAATTAGGTCAAAATCAGTCAAAGTCAGTCATTGCAGTGGATGGTGGCCATTCTTGCAGAATTTGGGCACCATGATCAATCATCAAGAGTTCATACATGTTGTGATATCATTTGGAATCAAAATCTCAAGGAATTAGGGTTTGGAATTCACCAGAACATGCTTCAGTCAAGCAAAACCCTAGAAAAGTCAAACTTGGTCAATTGTGGATTTAATCAGTGATTTGATGATGGGAATTGGTTTGAGGGAGCTCATTCATGTCCATATAGGCCTCATATATCATGTCAAACACCATCATGGAAGAATTTGAAGTCAAACAGAAAATTTCCCAAAATAGAAAGTTGACCTGTAATTCAAATTTGCCAAAAATGGAAACTTCTTGATCCTAATCTTGCATCATGATACAAGCTCCAAATGAATTTTTGCCCAACATGAAAGTTGAAGATCTTGTTCTCCCATTTCCAAAAAGTCCAAGAACACTCAATTCCCATGTATGGTTTGCAAGATATGATCAAATCATTTTCAAAAATTCTTGAACTTCAAAAGGCCATATCTCTCAAACCATTTGGCCAAATTTGGTGGGGTTTTTTCCTACAAGTCATATTTGATCCCCTCTTTCCAAAAATGTCATCCTCATTCACCAAAACTTCACCATTCAAAATGGCCTTTTTGGACTTGCATTATTTAATTTCAAGTGAAGTTAAAATTTGACTTTTCCAAATATTGATTTTTAAGCATTTTGGCCAATTGGAAACATTTTGAAATGTTATTTGAAGCATGTTTGAAGCCCATTTCGTGCAGACCCATACCCCTCTTGCAAGCTTAGTGGTCTTTTAGCAATTTTTGGCAAACATGTCATTTTAACCAAATTTTGGATTACAACTTAAACTAATGATGCTTAGCTTCCTAAACAGCAAATATATAGCATATTTTCTGTCATTTCCAACCCTAGAGCTAGCAGCCACACAGAAAACGAAAAAAGTTCTCACTCTTTCAAAGATTCTCATTTTTCTTCCTTTGAACTTTCTGCTAAGAAATCTCCAAGAATTCGAGTGTGTTTGGTTTTACCATCATCCATCAACCTCTGCTAGGCCTTTGCAAGCAACAACACCCAGCTGGAACAGCATTTTCGTGTTCTGTTTTTCCAAGCTTCAACAATGGCAGACCATGTTTTGAGCTGGAATCCACGCTGTTGAGCTACAAGTCACTCTCCATCCATCATTTCAAACCACAAAGAGCATCTGTTTTGGGCATTTGCAACAAGAGGAGCACTGAATCGACACTGTTCTCAAAGTTTGGTAAGTTTTCGAACTCATTCATTTCCTAAATCGTGCCATGCTTTAGATAGTTTATGCTTTGCTGATTCCAATGAACCTTGAACCATTGAAAATGATTGAGTGATGTGGGAGAAATCGGGTTTTTAAGTTTCACATTCAAATTTGTTCTTGTTTATTTCTCATGTGTTGGCTCGATTTAATGATTATGGTTGTTGGATTAGGCATGTATGTTGTTTGCTGATCATAATGCTATGCTGTATGTCCATTTCTGGGAAAAATTTTGAATCGATTCTGGTGAAGGAGACGAAGCACTGTAGCAAACCCTAAAACATTTTCCAGTTTTTCATTTTCAAATGCGTTTGGCTGCTGTTGTCGTTTGTTTGCATGAACCTTCACTGTTCCATTGCCATGCTGCTAATCGCTGCTTGCCACACTTATAAACGCTGCGCACCGTTTCACTAACATTTCCAAGGAATTACAAGATTGCCACCGTGCCCTATTATTTTAATTAATCATGTTTTATTCCATTTATTTTCTCAATAATCATTTCATTTTGTTACTCAATTTACAAAAATCATAACTCATCCATTTCAATTCAAAAATTCATGAAAATTTTTGCATTATGTTCTGCTTGATGTCTAGTATTTTGTCATGATTTTTGCTGATTTTTTGGATGGATAGATTTTTAATGGCATTAGGGTTTTCGCTCATGTATCAATATTTTGTACCTTTTGCCAAATCATTTGTGAAATTGTGATGCATTATCCATTTGACATGAAATTTTTTGTACACAAACTAGACTCATCCATGGTGATTTTGATATAGAGTTTGTGAATTTATCTTATCTGGTCATTGAGTTATGAATTTTTGAATTAGGGTGTGACAATTTGTGTCACACCAATGATATGCAACTTCATGATTTTTGATACCATGCTTCCTGACCTCCAATTGATGTGAATTTTTGCATGAACCTACTCTTGTATGTCTAGTTTACATGTGAATTTTCTTGGAATTATTTGAAGCATTTCCTAATTGTTTGAGATTTTCTCCCCTGTTTGACCAAAATGTTGACTTTTGATGATACATGTTGCCATTTCATTTGTGAAATTCTCATACTTTATTAGATGGACATGAAATTTTGCATGAGACAACTAGACATCCTAAGCTTTGCCATGGTTTTAGTCCCATTCATTTATCATACACCATCTCTGATTTATGATTTTTCTAAGTTGATGCATGTTTGGTTGACTTCTTTGAGCATGTTCAAAATTGCTTTGACTTTCTGATTTTCATTAACTGCCTTCCACTTGTCCAAATGAGATGAAATTTGACAGGCTTACCATGCTATGTGTTAGGATTGTTCATGATTTATTTGGTGATTTTTGGAAATGTTTGAGTTGACTTTTGATGCAAGTCTTGCTGTTGACTTCTATGAGCTATCATTTGCCATGCTTTGATTTCTTTTGCTTATGAAATGATGATGATGCATGACATGAACATGAACTCAATTGGGTTTGCTTCTTAAATGTTTAAACCTGATTTTGGTTGACTATCACATGCTGTTTTGACTTTCTCATTCTATTTTGACCCTAGGCTTGTCCTAGTGGTCTTGTTGCTTATGTTTGAGCTCATTGTTTCAGGTTAAGCAACAAGTGCTTCAAAGAAATCATTATAACTTGATTGAGCTTGATTGTTTATCATGAGCTAACCCCTTTGTTTTGTAGGTGGCTTGACTCATATGATTTGAGTCTTGTGCTTTGCACATTCATCTGATTGTGTTGACTGTTAATTCTATTCTCATTTTGCTTTGACCTTTGAACTGTGTACTGATTCTGTTTGACTATTTCAGGTACCATTAGTTGCTTAGTTCTTTGAACTTGCTTTGCTTTGCTATTTAGCAAATTTGCATTGAGGTATAATCCCTTTTCTTCATGTAGCCTGGAAGACCTGGCCTGTTATTTGGCCAGGCAACTGTCTGAAGTCCTCCTTAAGAGGCAATGCTTGTGTGTGTTTACTTTTGTCCCAAGCAGGAAAAGTTCTTCAAATAAGGCAATTGATGGATATAAGAGATATGTAATCTATCTCCCATTATTCTGTGAGTCTTCTCCTTGCTCCCATTACATGGTTGTAGCATTGAGATACAAACCCAAGATCTATAGAGTCTTATCTGTGGAGAGAGTTCCTACTTTCTGAACTCCCACACTTTCTGATATATTTAATGCTCTCCCTGATCAGGGATAAGAGCAATGAGGCACACCCCTCATATCCTTTCATCTGCTTCACCTTAGCCCCTCAATGGCAAGGTTAAGAGCACCATTGAACCTATTCCAGTTGGCTTCAATGCCTAACCCTCTTGTATGAGCCTCCTTGTTTGGTTATAGTGTGTGCTGATTGCTTTCATTGATTGATCACTTGCTTCATATACACATGTTTGCTTGCATGCTTTGTGCACTCATCATCATTTATTGCTCATTAATGCATGATCATTATATTTGTCTTTGTGACATATCATTGTTGTTTACCCATTGAGGACAGTTGTAAGACCATTTATTGGCCATTGTTCCTATGATATGGAAGTGAGTTGTAAGACCATTTCATTGGCCACTCATCTTATCTTTGCTTGATGCATTTGTTTGATTGTATGTGAGGATGCAATTATAAGTCCCTGCAAGTTGGCATTTGTATTCCTAGGACCATACTGTGGAGGTTAGAGTAAGCCCAGACAGATTGGCATCTGACATCCCTGTTTTGCTTTTCCTTGTTTATGTGAGGATGCAATTGTAAGTCCCTGCAAGTTGGCATTTGCTTTCCTATGATCATATGTTGGATATTGGTATAAGTCCAGACAGATTGGCATCCGGTATCCATTCTTTTATTTCTTTGTTGAGGAGATTAGTGTAAGTCCATTGAGTGGCCTCTGATATCCATTTCTGTTTTGGGAGATTGGTGTAAATCCATCTATTGGTATCCGGTATCCGCTTTTTGTTTGTGAGATTGGAGTAAGACCATTGAGTGGCATCCGGTATCATTTGTTTGCTTATTTTATTATTGCTTATTGCCCATTCCAAAGGACACACTTGAGTCATCTTCTATATGATTTCAAGAAGTGAACCTTCTAAGAAGTTTTACAATCCATCTCCATCCATTCATCCTCATTATGTCCTAAACCTTTTCACACTTTAATTTCAAACTTGAGATAGATATTGTGCAAACATCTTCATGTTTTCAAATTAAAAACCTGGACCCAAGTCCTTGACTTTTTTCAAACTCCATTTCATAATACTTCTTTCAAATCAATCTTAATCATACTTTGACTCCATTTTCATAATCACAATCAATTAACTTCACCCATTCACTTGTTTTGGCTTTGTCCATTGTTAATCTTTTCATGCATTAGCCATAGGTTTCAATTATCTTTGTGGTTGATGTAAACCTCGCCTTATCCTTAGTGAGTCGACTATAAGACTTCCGTACTGAAAACAGGGTTAACCCCTCTAGTACGTCGAAGCTATCCTCGCAGGGTGGATGTTGGTCTTGGTCGAGTTTTCTCCCATTGATAATGAAGAGCCTCAGTGCTATTGTTTAAAATTGAATCCACCAACTTTTGGAAATCTTTTAGCCGAACTACGGCGTTTTGATCCTTACCTTTGATGGAAGGTACGTAGGCAACGGGTTCATCCGTTCAAACCCAATAAAAATTGTATATTCTTTTCTTATCATCCCAATCATGTTCGCACAATATTTATGTCATAACAAATAACAATTTTATACAACAAGCGTGAAAAGGGCTCCCTAGGAGTACCTAGGACGTAGTGGGTGCCTAACACCTTCCCATTGCGTAATTTACCCCTTACCCAGACTCTCTGATCTTTTTATTAGTTTTCTACGTGTAAAACTTCTTAGGCTTTTGTTCGCTTTTTAGCCAGTCCTTTGGATAAATAAAAGTGCGGTGGCGACTCGAAAATTCATTGTATCTCTTGCTTATGATTTAATCGATAGATCATATAGCGACGAATACACCGCTACAAAGTGCACTCGAGTTCGGGTATAGAACTCACCTCACAAAGATCACCAAGCAGCCATAGCCAGCCAACAGATAAAGCAATGATATATACACCATGCAATATGGTAAAGCAGGTAAATAAATAACTGTACAAAAGCATGAACACCCAATAAACAAACAAACTACAAACGCTAGGAGGGACTCGCTTAAGGAAGGTGGACCAGCAAGAGGTCAACTTCTCGTTTCCCCAGCAGAGTCGCCAGCTGTCGCAACCTGAAAAAATACAGTGCGAAAAAAAACAACCGGCGAAAGAAAAAGACAGAAGAGTCGCCACCGTGCGTTATTCATCCCAAAGGAGGGAAAGGAAACGCTCGAAGTAAACCTGAAAAAGGAAAGGACAAGACGGGGTCTCGCAACCAAATCTTGGGTTCGAGAGTCGGTTATGCGAAGGGAAGGTATTAGCACCCCTACGCATCCGTAGTACTCTACGGGATCCACTTTTGTAGTTCTTGTCTAAAGGGTGTGGGTTTATCTTGTGCTGTTTACCAAAAAAAAAGGGTTAAATGAAAATGACTCGCGCGGATGTCGCATCCACTGCATACGTATCTCATCTGAATATGAGAATCAGAGTCTTCGTAGCTCGGCTACCTATGGGTTGGGGGGATGTGTGCTCGCTAAGACATCGCGTCTTATGCCTACGTATCTCATCTGGCCTGAGAATCAGAGCAAAACGTAGTTCGGCTAACTACGGGGTTATGGATTGGGTTTTGGGCGAACAACGTTACTACGCAATCTACCGGATGCTCGACCTTTGGAGACTTACTCGCCTGTAGTAGAAGGAGTTAACGTGTTGCTTTGGGTTTTAGGGTTTGGGATGCTCAAGGGAAAAAAGGGCAGTCCTTGATGAAGGAACCGCACTACCTGCAGGGATACGAACACAAAACACAAAACATGTATCTTGAGGTAAACACAAAACATTGCCTCCTATCGAGGTCTTCCAGCTAGGAAAGCAGTAAAATGCGGGAAAAGGTAAAAAGTACCACACGGATAAAGATCCGAAGTAACAGCAACCAAGGGGACAAGAAACCCAGAGATCTCTCAAGCTGGTACCATCAAAGAAAAATGAGTCAGTACAGGTAATCGGAATGAACCTCCAGGGGTTATCCCACAAATAAAGTGGGAAAACCACGCAAGTTATCCCTGCAAAAGTCACGTGCCTTCACAAAAACTCAACAAAAGGGTTAGTGAAACAAAATAGGGTAACCAAGAGTTGCCCTCAAATCAAAATGTAATCACATAAATCATGCCCTTTCAATTCACAAAAAGCTCGTAAAAAGCAACCAAGGGTAGGAGGCCTAAACCTCTTGTCAAACACATGCATCAAAAAGGGTATCAAATTCACCCATAATACCCCATACATTCAGAGTATTCAACTTCAAAGCACAAAGGTAGTGAGAATAAGGGCAAACCTGATTGGAGAAGAAAAATCAAATGGCAGGATTTGCTTGAGCTGAAAGTCTGTGAGTCAGAATGAACCTTTCAGAGTTGCCTGGAGGTTGCTGCAGAGTAGTTCCTAGGTTTCCTTCTCTCAAAATCTTTCTCCTCAGGGTTTTGTTCCAAGGAAACCTCAGAGTGTTTTTGCTTCTCTCCAAAATCCCCCTTTTGTTCTGTGTTCTCTCAAGTGAAGCCTTGGTATTTATAGACTGAATTTCATGGTTTTGGGGGCTCAAATGAGAGAGACCCAAGTCCAATTTTTTTTATTATATTTTATTTAATTAATTAATTAATTAATTAAAATTTTTTTATTATTATTTTTTTTTTTGTAATTTTTTTTTTCGGATCTAATTCTGATTGACATGATGAAATGCAATATGAAATGCTAAATGAATGCATGAATGAGGAGGGCAAATTTTGGGGTGTTACAGCTGCCCCTGTTCAAACATCAACTAACCCGAGTAGGATGAAAGCGAACAGCTTATCAGACAAACGGGGTGAGCTATGATTGAATACCAAAGATAGACCGAAAATTTGCGCTCCGATAACACCACAAAAACGCGGAAATACACTGCGATGTTTATTTTTCTTCCGATCCTCTGGCTTAATCTGGAGTTTCGATCCTCTGGCTGAACCTATACTCAATTTAGTCCTCTGGTTGGATATTAATTTTGATCCTCGGGCTGGATACGATTTTGATCTTCTGGCTAGATCTTCTTCGATCTTCTGGCTAGATCTCCTCCGTTTCGATTCTCTGGCTGAATCTATTTCCTTTGATTCTCTGGCTGAATCTATTTTCGGTCTTCGGGCTAGACCTGACTTTGATCTTCTGGCTAGATCTGGAGTGTCGATCCTCTGGCTGAACCTATACTCAATTTAGTCCTCTGGTCGGATATTAATTTTGATCCTCGGGCTGGATACGATTTTGATCTTCTGGCTAGATCTTCTTCGTTTCGATTCTCTGGCTGAATCTATTTCCTTTGATTCTCTGGCTGAATCTACTTCGATCTTCTGGCTATATCTGAATTGTTGCGATTTTCGATGATAAATTCCCATCATTAGGATCCCGCATCTGAGGCATGCGTTGGTTGACCCTCTTTTGAAATCTACACCCAACCTTCATATTAGATATGCAGCTTCGAGCATATTACACTTTTGGGCTTCGTACAAATTCTTCGGGCTAGAACATGTTGTAACGACTCCTCAATTAGACTTGCTGGGGAAATAAAGCTTGTAGGCGACTTCATTGGGGAATCTTCAAATTGAGCCTTAGGCTGGCTTACTGGAACACGATTCTCAGGCTGAATCTTCGAAATGACCCTCAAGCTGGATCACTGGAACACGATTCTCAGGCTGAAACTTTGAAATGACCCTCAGGCTGGATCACTGGAACACGATTCTCAGGCTGAATCTTTGAAATGGACCCTCAAGCTGGATCACTGGAACACGATTCTCAGGCTGAATCTTCAAAATGACCCTCAGGCTGGATCACTCACGCTTGATCCTCTGGCTGGATCTTCAAAATGACCCTCAGGCTGGATCACTGGAACACGATTCTCAGGCTGAATCTTTGAAATGGACCCTCAGGCTGGATCACTGGAACATGATTCTCAGGCTGAATCTTCAAAATGACCCTCAGGCTGGATCACTCACGCTTGATCCTCTGGCTGGATCTTCAAAATGACCCTCAGGCTGGATCACTCACGCTTGATCCTCTGGCTGGATCTCATGACCTTGGTTGTAAAGTAATTCTTCAGTCTGCTTGGAAGAACCTGTTTATCAGCTTATGTGTATGCTTGATATGATATGCATGCAAATGCAAATGTTATGCATGGTGTAAAAAGAAATCTGCTTGGGGAAGCAAACTCCGGTAGGGAACAGATCGCTGTATCAATCCTTGAATGCTCTGTGGGGAATGATCCGTCTGCCGGGACCAATGAGCCACCAAAAATAAATTGGCTGCTTGAAAAGTTGACCTTGCGGGGGGAGTATCAACTATGGAAACTTTGTTCGGCGAGGCTCTGTGAGGAGAGTCTGTGGGGAAAACACTTCCTGGGGAAATGTCGTAGGAAACGACCTTTGCTGGGGATATGAACTTGCTAATCGTCCTCTAGCTGGGGATTAGAACAAATCTGTTAGAAATAATCTGCTGGGGATGAGATGAACACTGGGAACACCACCCTCTTGTCCGTTGGGTATGCAACCACTCCGCTGTTGCTAGGAAGATACAGTCTGACACCGTCAACTCCGCTGGGGAGATATAGTCTGGATACTGTCAACTCTACTGGGGATAGACAGTCTGGATACTGTCAACTCTGTTGGGGAACATGCTCTGCTGAGGAGAGACTTTGTCAACCGCTTGGGGACGAGGATTCATGACTTGGCATCCGGTTCCTGTGACCTGCAACCAAAAATACACGTATGCCTCGGGGGAATTACTCGGTTTGAATTCACCGTCCGGGATTAAGCACATTCAAAGCAATTTTAAATGTTTTCCTGTGCAAATCATCTGCAAAAGCCACCATTATGTTCATATGCAATATGTTTTATCAAAAATTCGGACATTTTTGCAAACAAACTGATAAATGAAAAATAAAGAGGCTCTTTAACTGAATTATTCGACTCTTACTGGGGAGAAAATTTGTGCCAGGAATAGGCGAGGGTATCAGGAAGTTGATCCCTGAAAAGAGGTGATCGCTATAAAAAAAAAGAACTATCCTAATGGCAATGGGGATACGGGGTCCCACTGAGTTTCGACTCTGCTATGACTCGTATGTCCTCAAGACGCTCTGCTCATCTTGCTTTCTGAAGTGGATGATTAGTCGATCTTTAACCTTCGAAGATTGCCGGATTGAATGAAACGGTAATATAACACTGATGAACTCAGATCACAGTCATTCGCTTATTCCCTAACTTTTGCCTGGATCGCCCCCTTTTTCGGGTTTTCAATCCACCGGGATACCCATTTTTGCCTGAGCCGCCCTTTTGGGTTTTCGACTCACCGGGTGTACTCTTTTTTTTTTATATATCCCTAATTTTTGCCCGAACCTCTTTATTCTTTTTTTTTTGGTTCGTCGGGATGCCCCTTTTTTGCTTGGACTATTCTTTTTACTGTCCAGCGGGTCTATTTTATGCGAAGTTTTTTTTTAACTGCGTCTGAGTTAATAGGGGACGGGAATCCTTCGCCCTCCATGGTTGTTAGCGTCAAAGCTCCGCCATAGAAAATCCTTTTAACCACGTACGGACCCTCATAATTCGGTGTCCATTTGCCCCTGTGATCTGTGTTGGGAGGAAGAAATCTTTTGAGTACCAATTCACCGACTCGATACTCCCGAGAGCGCACTTTCTGACCAAATGCTTTCTTCATTCGTCTCTGACCGAGATACGTCAATTCTGGGTACGTAGTTCCAGCATAGCACCATTTCCCTGTTGGTTTGATTGATAACCAAAGCTGAGTCCCCATATACATCCAGGGATTTAATCTGTATTTTGACGGCTTCCTCAAGTCTTAGGATACAAGCTTCGTATTCGGCTTCATTGTTGGTGCAGGGAAAAGTTATTCTGGCACCAAATGGCATATGAACCCCCTTCCGGTGTGATCAACACTACACCAACTCCGCGACCATTGACGTTGACCGCCCCATCAAACATCATAACCCATTTGGATTCAGGGTCAGGCCCCTCCTCCGGGAGTGGTTCCCCTCAATCTTTTGATTTGAGAAACATGATGTCCTCATCAGGAAAGTCAAACCTCATAGGTTGGTAATCATCAATCGGTTGCTCTGCAAGATAGTCTGACAAGACACTTCCCTTGATGGCTTTTTGTGAAGCGTATTGGATGTCATACTCTGTCAGTATCATTTGTCACCTAGTAACCTTTCCGGTAAGTGATGGCTTTTCAAAAAATATACTTGACTGGATCCATTTTTGATATCAATAGAGTCGTGTGAGTCAACATATATTGTCTTAGTCGGCGAGCAGCCCATGCCAAAGCGCGGAAAGTTTTCTCGAGCAATGAGTATCTTTGTTCACAGTCGGTAAACTTTTGCTAAGGTAGTATATTGCATGCTCTTTTCGACCTGACTAGTCATGCTGACCGAGCACACAACCCATTGACCTTTCTAACACAGTCAAGTACATGATCAACGGTCTTTCTTCTCGGCCTGTAGACTGGCCCCGATCTTGATCTCTTTCTTGTCGTCTTCGGTACCAACGTTGATGGTCTCAACCACCTCCTGATAAGGTGTAATAGCTCGGTCCTCCTGTTTCAACAATCTGGCTAACCCTTCAGGCAATTCACAATCTCCCTCAACCCCTTCTTCGGCTTGATAGATAGGATTGTCGAAGTCATACTTGGCCATAGCAGTGTCGTTAGCAGTGAGATCCGAGTGGTCGGCTCTGCATGATGGAGGATCATGCTTTACCTTAGAATGAGAGATTTTTTTTGAAAGAAAGGAAAAACGAAAAAAGAAACATTGCCATTTTTTTTGTAAAAGTAAAAAAAAAACCGAAAGAAAGAGAACACAAAATTGTTTGCAAAAGCCGTCCTTTATTGATGATAAAAATAATTGCGAAACGTAACTAAATGGATGGCCCTACAAATGAGCCGTTACACCTTGGGCAAAGTGTAAGACTTTATTATGCATGTAATAAAGGAAAACAATAAAAATCACTCTTTCAGTAGAGTAACCCGAACGGTTTTTTCAGACGACCAATTGTCGAGCTTTTCTCCCGGGACACACGGGCGAATCCAGCTATCTAAGTCACAGTCGCTGTCAGCCTTGTCTTCATCTGCAGCATTGACGATGTGGGGAGAAACCAAACCCCCGCTGGAGAAAGTACCGGCTTCATTCTTCTGAGATCCCGGAGCATACCCCAATCCAAACTTGTCTTCTTTGATGACTGGCTCCACAAATTTGCCCCAGCCTTGGGCATTACCAGCTTCAACCACCTCGACAGCATTAATCCCCTGCCCGCCGTGAGCCGGCATCGGGTTCTGGATAACATTAGGCACCGGAGCAAAATTGATAGCCTGGGCATCTCTCAAATCTTGTACCTTTAACTGGAGAGCCTTGCAATTATCTGTAGTATGGCCAGGTGCGTTGGAATGAAAAGCACATCTGGCATTAACATCATAACCTCTAGGCAAATTATTGGGATCGATTGGTGGGGCCAGAGTTCTCAACGTAACCAGATTCATGTCAATCATCCTGGGAAGTAATACTGAATAAGGCATTGGGATTGGCTCGATGACCCGGTCCGTTTGCCTTGGACGTTGTTGGTAGTGTCTCTGCTGACCCGGATTACCTCCTTGTTGTTGATTGTTGTACCTGGGTTGTTGTTGCGGATGACATTGCGGTTGAGGAACAGGTGTTGGAATAGTGACCGCGGCCACTTGATCTTGATAATAATTAGGGCGTCCTCTACCCCTGCCTTTGCCGGCATACACAACGCTTGTCTCGCCTTCTTTTCTTCGCTGACCGTTACCAGCAAACGGTCTCTTGGGACCTGATGAGTTGGAAGCACTATTGTCTTGAATTCGGCCCATCTTCAACAGACTCTCGATTCTTTCTCCAGCAATTACTATCTCTGCAAAGCTGATTGACGGGCAAGCAGCCAATCTCTCAATATAATTGCCTTGAAGAGTGTTCATGAACATGTCCGCCATCTCCCTTTCAGACATAGGGGGTTGGACGGACGCAGCAATCTGTCTCCAACGCTGAGCATACTCTCTAAAGGTTTCCTTGGCAGTCTGAGACATACCTTGCAACAAAGTCCGATTTGGAGCCATGTCCAAGTTGTATTGATATTGCTTGATAAAAGCCTCTGCCAAGTCTTTCCAGCTCTTGATGGTAGTACGAGACAAATGAGAATACCATTCACGAGAAGCTCCAGTTAGACTGTCTTCAAAATAGTACATCCACAGCTTTTCATCTTCCGTGTGAGCTCCCAACCTTCCCAGATAAGATTGGAGATGAGTGCGTGGGCAAGAAGCCCCGTTGTATTTCTCAAAAGTAGGGGGTTTGAACTTGTGAGGAATCCTTACTCCCTGAACCAGACCAAGATTTGTGACATCAAAGCCTAAGGAATTTTGAGACTCCAAAGATTTGAGCTTCTCAGCAAGCTCATCCATACGACGAGTGGTCTCGAGGGCCTCGTCGTGCAAAGAAAATTGATCACACTGATAATCTTCAGTAACGGGGCGCCCGTTGATCCGAATTCCTTGATTCACATTGTACCTTCCGCCAATACCATTTCCAACATTCCCTGTGTTGCCAACATTACCCGGGTTTCCATCAGCATTTGCGTTACCCGCGTTACCAGTGTTCACAGGGTTATCAGCGTTCCCAGGGTTACTAGGGTTTCCCTCAGCATTTGGTATCTCCAAATCTGGATTGGGCCTCGGTTGCTCAACCAATTCCCTCAGCTTTTCTTGGCCTGCTGCCATACCAGTCATCAATGTCATGAACTGATCCATCCTTTCACGCATATCAGCCAGCTCTTTCTGTACTTGGTCCATCGCTAGTTGTGGACGATTTTCCTTTGTCGGGTACCTGTGGACTCGCTTGGGACCAATAACTGCCTGATACAGGGAACAAACATTAGACACTGCGGTGACACATGCAAAACAGACAAGGGTTAATATGCATGGTATGCGATGCACTGCTTGTTCAGTTTTAAGGCACCCCCGTTTTGAAAGGGAATACCCTGCAAATGAATAAGCATGAGATGTTGGATGCAAATATGCAAATGATGTTATGCAATGCAAAGGCATGTCAATCAGAATTGCTGTATCCGCTTGAACATCTGTCAGGTTGCACTGTCTGGAGAGAAATTAAGAGCACACCAAACAAAGGTCATGGGATGGATCATGTTATCCTTAATATCAACCACCCATTTTGGTGGATTATGGTTTACATCTTATCAACACCCGAGTTTCATTGATATTAAGGATGCCTGATCGGATCAACCATGAATCAAGGGTTTGTTGCAAGTCACGAGCATGGAGTTTAGGTTAAGAACCACCCAAAAGGAGTGTACTAAGGTTTAAACCTGCCAAACATGTTCTACAAAAGGTTCCCATAGTCATAATCCCATCTTTCGGATATTATCAGAGGAACGACTACTCGTATTCCAACAATATTCTCAAGAGAGACTCTTATGAGTGTAGTATCGCGTAACAATCGTATCAAATCTTACACTTGAACGACTTTCGCACTACGTCCTACGAATAGGCCAAGATGGGTTTGGTAAACTAAGGTCCTTGGCTTCTTAGGTCTATATTGGAACAAGTAATGTCTAACCACAACTTACTTATGTGACATTATTGATCTCAACACGACCTCCACCAAGTGAATGGGCTTGCAAGTCAACTCGCTAAGGAATACTCCACACAAGTTGACAGGACTATGCCATTCTCCTATCTTAAGTGCACTCGAGTTCGGGTATAGAACTCATCTCACAAAGATCACCAAGCAGCCATAGCCAGCCAACAGATAAAGCAATGATATATACACCATGCAATAAGGTAAAACAGGTAAATAAATAACTGTACAAAAGCATGAACACCCAATAAACAAACAAACTACAAACGCTAGGAGGGACTCGCTTAAGGAAGGTGGACCAGCAAGAGGTCAACTTCTCGTTTCCCCAGCAGAGTCGCCAGCTGTCGCAACCTGAAAAAATACAGTGCGAAAAAAAACAACCGGCGAAAGAAAAAGACAGAAGAGTCGCCACCGTGCGTTATTCATCCCAAAGGAGGGAAAGGAAACGCTCGAAGTAAACCTGAAAAAGGAAAGGACAAGACGGGGTCTCGCAACCAAATCTTGGGTTCGAGAGTCGGTTATGCGAAGGGAAGGTATTAGCACCCCTACGCATCCGTAGTACTCTACGGGATCCACTTTTGTAGTTCTTGTCTAAAGGGTGTGGGTTTATCTTGTGCTGTTTACCAAAAAAAAAGGGTTAAATGAAAATGACTCGCGCGGATGTCGCATCCACTGCATACGTATCTCATCTGAATATGAGAATCAGAGTCTTCGTAGCTCGGCTACCTATGGGTTGGGGGGATGTGTGCTCGCTAAGACATCGCGTCTTATGCCTACGTATCTCATCTGGCCTGAGAATCAGAGCAAAACGTAGTTCGGCTAACTACGGGGTTATGGATTGGGTTTTGGGCGAACAACGTTACTACGCAATCTACCGGATGCTCGACCTTTGGAGACTTACTCGCCTGTAGTAGAAGGAGTTAACGTGTTGCTTTGGGTTTTAGGGTTTGGGATGCTCAAGGGAAAAAAGGGCAGTCCTTGATGAAGGAACCGCACTACCTGCAGGGATACGAACACAAAACACAAAACATGTATCTTGAGGTAAACACAAAACATTGCCTCCTATCGAGGTCTTCCAGCTAGGAAAGCAGTAAAATGCGGGAAAAGGTAAAAAGTACCACACGGATAAAGATCCGAAGTAACAGCAACCAAGGGGACAAGAAACCCAGAGATCTCTCAAGCTGGTACCATCAAAGAAAAATGAGTCAGTACAGGTAATCGGAATGAACCTCCAGGGGTTATCCCACAAATAAAGTGGGAAAACCACGCAAGTTATCCCTGCAAAAGTCACGTGCCTTCACAAAAACTCAACAAAAGGGTTAGTGAAACAAAATAGGGTAACCAAGAGTTGCCCTCAAATCAAAATGTAATCACATAAATCATGCCCTTTCAATTCACAAAAAGCTCGTAAAAAGCAACCAAGGGTAGGAGGCCTAAACCTCTTGTCAAACACATGCATCAAAAAGGGTATCAAATTCACCCATAATACCCCATACATTCAGAGTATTCAACTTCAAAGCACAAAGGTAGTGAGAATAAGGGCAAACCTGATTGGAGAAGAAAAATCAAATGGCAGGATTTGCTTGAGCTGAAAGTCTGTGAGTCAGAATGAACCTTTCAGAGTTGCCTGGAGGTTGCTGCAGAGTAGTTCCTAGGTTTCCTTCTCTCAAAATCTTTCTCCTCAGGGTTTTGTTCCAAGGAAACCTCAGAGTGTTTTTGCTTCTCTCCAAAATCCCCCTTTTGTTCTGTGTTCTCTCAAGTGAAGCCTTGGTATTTATAGACTGAATTTCATGGTTTTGGGGGCTCAAATGAGAGAGACCCAAGTCCAATTTTTTTTATTATATTTTATTTAATTAATTAATTAATTAATTAAAATTTTTTTATTATTATTTTTTTTTTGTAATTTTTTTTTTCGGATCTAATTCTGATTGACATGATGAAATGCAATATGAAATGCTAAATGAATGCATGAATGAGGAGGGCAAATTTTGGGGTGTTACAGCTGCCCCTGTTCAAACATCAGCTAACCCGAGTAGGATGAAAGCGAACAGCTTATCAGACAAACGGGGTGAGCTATGATTGAATACCAAAGATAGACCGAAAATTTGCGCTCCGATAACACCACAAAAACGCGGAAATACACTGCGATGTTTATTTTTCTTCCGATCCTCTGGCTTAATCTGGAGTTTCGATCCTCTGGCTGAACCTATACTCAATTTAGTCCTCTGGTTGGATATTAATTTTGATCCTCGGGCTGGATACGATTTTGATCTTCTGGCTAGATCTTCTTCGATCTTCTGGCTAGATCTCCTCCGTTTCGATTCTCTGGCTGAATCTATTTCCTTTGATTCTCTGGCTGAATCTATTTTCGGTCTTCGGGCTAGACCTGACTTTGATCTTCTGGCTAGATCTGGAGTGTCGATCCTCTGGCTGAACCTATACTCAATTTAGTCCTCTGGTCGGATATTAATTTTGATCCTCGGGCTGGATACGATTTTGATCTTCTGGCTAGATCTTCTTCGTTTCGATTCTCTGGCTGAATCTATTTCCTTTGATTCTCTGGCTGAATCTACTTCGATCTTCTGGCTATATCTGAATTGTTGCGATTTTCGATGATAAATTCCCATCATTAGGATCCCGCATCTGAGGCATGCGTTGGTTGACCCTCTTTTGAAATCTACACCCAACCTTCATATTAGATATGCAGCTTCGAGCATATTACACTTTTGGGCTTCGTACAAATTCTTCGGGCTAGAACATGTTGTAACGACTCCTCAATTAGACTTGCTGGGGAAATAAAGCTTGTAGGCGACTTCATTGGGGAATCTTCAAATTGAGCCTTAGGCTGGCTTACTGGAACACGATTCTCAGGCTGAATCTTCGAAATGACCCTCAAGCTGGATCACTGGAACACGATTCTCAGGCTGAAACTTTGAAATGACCCTCAGGCTGGATCACTGGAACACGATTCTCAGGCTGAATCTTTGAAATGGACCCTCAAGCTGGATCACTGGAACACGATTCTCAGGCTGAATCTTCAAAATGACCCTCAGGCTGGATCACTCACGCTTGATCCTCTGGCTGGATCTTCAAAATGACCCTCAGGCTGGATCACTGGAACACGATTCTCAGGCTGAATCTTTGAAATGGACCCTCAGGCTGGATCACTGGAACATGATTCTCAGGCTGAATCTTCAAAATGACCCTCAGGCTGGATCACTCACGCTTGATCCTCTGGCTGGATCTTCAAAATGACCCTCAGGCTGGATCACTCACGCTTGATCCTCTGGCTGGATCTCATGACCTTGGTTGTAAAGTAATTCTTCAGTCTGCTTGGAAGAACCTGTTTATCAGCTTATGTGTATGCTTGATATGATATGCATGCAAATGCAAATGTTATGCATGGTGTAAAAAGAAATCTGCTTGGGGAAGCAAACTCCGGTAGGGAACAGATCGCTGTATCAATCCTTGAATGCTCTGTGGGGAATGATCCGTCTGCCGGGACCAATGAGCCACCAAAAATAAATTGGCTGCTTGAAAAGTTGACCTTGCGGGGGGAGTATCAACTATGGAAACTTTGTTCGGCGAGGCTCTGTGAGGAGAGTCTGTGGGGAAAACACTTCCTGGGGAAATGTCGTAGGAAACGACCTTTGCTGGGGATATGAACTTGCTAATCGTCCTCTAGCTGGGGATTAGAACAAATCTGTTAGAAATAATCTGCTGGGGATGAGATGAACACTGGGAACACCACCCTCTTGTCCGTTGGGTATGCAACCACTCCGCTGTTGCTAGGAAGATACAGTCTGACACCGTCAACTCCGCTGGGGAGATATAGTCTGGATACTGTCAACTCTACTGGGGATAGACAGTCTGGATACTGTCAACTCTGTTGGGGAACATGCTCTGCTGAGGAGAGACTTTGTCAACCGCTTGGGGACGAGGATTCATGACTTGGCATCCGGTTCCTGTGACCTGCAACCAAAAATACACGTATGCCTCGGGGGAATTACTCGGTTTGAATTCACCGTCCGGGATTAAGCACATTCAAAGCAATTTTAAATGTTTTCCTGTGCAAATCATCTGCAAAAGCCACCATTATGTTCATATGCAATATGTTTTATCAAAAATTCGGACATTTTTGCAAACAAACTGATAAATGAAAAATAAAGAGGCTCTTTAACTGAATTATTCGACTCTTACTGGGGAGAAAATTTGTGCCAGGAATAGGCGAGGGTATCAGGAAGTTGATCCCTGAAAAGAGGTGATCGCTATAAAAAAAAAGAACTATCCTAATGGCAATGGGGATACGGGGTCCCACTGAGTTTCGACTCTGCTATGACTCGTATGTCCTCAAGACGCTCTGCTCATCTTGCTTTCTGAAGTGGATGATTAGTCGATCTTTAACCTTCGAAGATTGCCGGATTGAATGAAACGGTAATATAACACTGATGAACTCAGATCACAGTCATTCGCTTATTCCCTAACTTTTGCCTGGATCGCCCCCTTTTTCGGGTTTTCAATCCACCGGGATACCCATTTTTGCCTGAGCCGCCCTTTTGGGTTTTCGACTCACCGGGTGTACTCTTTTTTTTTTATATATCCCTAATTTTTGCCCGAACCTCTTTATTCTTTTTTTTTTGGTTCGTCGGGATGCCCCTTTTTTGCTTGGACTATTCTTTTTACTGTCCAGCGGGTCTATTTTATGCGAAGTTTTTTTTTTAACTGCGTCTGAGTTAATAGGGGACGGGAATCCTTCGCCCTCCATGGTTGTTAGCGTCAAAGCTCCGCCATAGAAAATCCTTTTAACCACGTACGGACCCTCATAATTCGGTGTCCATTTGCCCCTGTGATCTGTGTTGGGAGGAAGAAATCTTTTGAGTACCAATTCACCGACTCGATACTCCCGAGAGCGCACTTTCTGACCAAATGCTTTCTTCATTCGTCTCTGACCGAGATACGTCAATTCTGGGTACGTAGTTCCAGCATAGCACCATTTCCCTGTTGGTTTGATTGATAACCAAAGCTGAGTCCCCATATACATCCAGGGATTTAATCTGTATTTTGACGGCTTCCTCAAGTCTTAGGATACAAGCTTCGTATTCGGCTTCATTGTTGGTGCAGGGAAAAGTTATTCTGGCACCAAATGGCATATGAACCCCCTTCCGGTGTGATCAACACTACACCAACTCCGCGACCATTGACGTTGACCGCCCCATCAAACATCATAACCCATTTGGATTCAGGGTCAGGCCCCTCCTCCGGGAGTGGTTCCCCTCAATCTTTTGATTTGAGAAACATGATGTCCTCATCAGGAAAGTCAAACCTCATAGGTTGGTAATCATCAATCGGTTGCTCTGCAAGATAGTCTGACAAGACACTTCCCTTGATGGCTTTTTGTGAAGCGTATTGGATGTCATACTCTGTCAGTATCATTTGTCACCTAGTAACCTTTCCGGTAAGTGATGGCTTTTCAAAAAATATACTTGACTGGATCCATTTTTGATATCAATAGAGTCGTGTGAGTCAACATATATTGTCTTAGTCGGCGAGCAGCCCATGCCAAAGCGCGGAAAGTTTTCTCGAGCAATGAGTATCTTTGTTCACAGTCGGTAAACTTTTGCTAAGGTAGTATATTGCATGCTCTTTTCGACCTGACTAGTCATGCTGACCGAGCACACAACCCATTGACCTTTCTAACACAGTCAAGTACATGATCAACGGTCTTTCTTCTCGGCCTGTAGACTGGCCCCGATCTTGATCTCTTTCTTGTCGTCTTCGGTACCAACGTTGATGGTCTCAACCACCTCCTGATAAGGTGTAATAGCTCGGTCCTCCTGTTTCAACAATCTGGCTAACCCTTCAGGCAATTCACAATCTCCCTCAACCCCTTCTTCGGCTTGATAGATAGGATTGTCGAAGTCATACTTGGCCATAGCAGTGTCGTTAGCAGTGAGATCCGAGTGGTCGGCTCTGCATGATGGAGGATCATGCTTTACCTTAGAATGAGAGATTTTTTTTGAAAGAAAGGAAAAACGAAAAAAGAAACATTGCCATTTTTTTTGTAAAAGTAAAAAAAAAACCGAAAGAAAGAGAACACAAAATTGTTTGCAAAAGCCGTCCTTTATTGATGATAAAAATAATTGCGAAACGTAACTAAATGGATGGCCCTACAAATGAGCCGTTACACCTTGGGCAAAGTGTAAGACTTTATTATGCATGTAATAAAGGAAAACAATAAAAATCACTCTTTCAGTAGAGTAACCCGAACGGTTTTTTCAGACGACCAATTGTCGAGCTTTTCTCCCGGGACACACGGGCGAATCCAGCTATCTAAGTCACAGTCGCTGTCAGCCTTGTCTTCATCTGCAGCATTGACGATGTGGGGAGAAACCAAACCCCCGCTGGAGAAAGTACCGGCTTCATTCTTCTGAGATCCCGGAGCATACCCCAATCCAAACTTGTCTTCTTTGATGACTGGCTCCACAAATTTGCCCCAGCCTTGGGCATTACCAGCTTCAACCACCTCGACAGCATTAATCCCCTGCCCGCCGTGAGCCGGCATCGGGTTCTGGATAACATTAGGCACCAGAGCAAAATTGATAGCCTGGGCATCTCTCAAATCTTGTACCTTTAACTGGAGAGCCTTGCAATTATCTGTAGTATGGCCAGGTGCGTTGGAATGAAAAGCACATCTGGCATTAACATCATAACCTCTAGGCAAATTATTGGGATCGATTGGTGGGGCCAGAGTTCTCAACGTAACCAGATTCATGTCAATCATCCTGGGAAGTAATACTGAATAAGGCATTGGGATTGGCTCGATGACCCGGTCCGTTTGCCTTGGACGTTGTTGGTAGTGTCTCTGCTGACCCGGATTACCTCCTTGTTGTTGATTGTTGTACCTGGGTTGTTGTTGCGGATGACATTGCGGTTGAGGAACAGGTGTTGGAATAGTGACCGCGGCCACTTGATCTTGATAATAATTAGGGCGTCCTCTACCCCTGCCTTTGCCGGCATACACAACGCTTGTCTCGCCTTCTTTTCTTCGCTGACCGTTACCAGCAAACGGTCTCTTGGGACCTGATGAGTTGGAAGCACTATTGTCTTGAATTCGGCCCATCTTCAACAGACTCTCGATTCTTTCTCCAGCAATTACTATCTCTGCAAAGCTGATTGACGGGCAAGCAGCCAATCTCTCAATATAATTGCCTTGAAGAGTGTTCATGAACATGTCCGCCATCTCCCTTTCAGACATAGGGGGTTGGACGGACGCAGCAATCTGTCTCCAACGCTGAGCATACTCTCTAAAGGTTTCCTTGGCAGTCTGAGACATACCTTGCAACAAAGTCCGATTTGGAGCCATGTCCAAGTTGTATTGATATTGCTTGATAAAAGCCTCTGCCAAGTCTTTCCAGCTCTTGATGGTAGTACGAGACAAATGAGAATACCATTCACGAGAAGCTCCAGTTAGACTGTCTTCAAAATAGTACATCCACAGCTTTTCATCTTCCGTGTGAGCTCCCAACCTTCCCAGATAAGATTGGAGATGAGTGCGTGGGCAAGAAGCCCCGTTGTATTTCTCAAAAGTAGGGGGTTTGAACTTGTGAGGAATCCTTACTCCCTGAACCAGACCAAGATTTGTGACATCAAAGCCTAAGGAATTTTGAGACTCCAAAGATTTGAGCTTCTCAGCAAGCTCATCCATACGACGAGTGGTCTCGAGGGCCTCGTCGTGCAAAGAAAATTGATCACACTGATAATCTTCAGTAACGGGGCGCCCGTTGATCCGAATTCCTTGATTCACATTGTACCTTCCGCCAATACCATTTCCAACATTCCCTGTGTTGCCAACATTACCCGGGTTTCCATCAGCATTTGCGTTACCCGCGTTACCAGTGTTCACAGGGTTATCAGCGTTCCCAGGGTTACTAGGGTTTCCCTCAGCATTTGGTATCTCCAAATCTGGATTGGGCCTCGGTTGCTCAACCAATTCCCTCAGCTTTTCTTGGCCTGCTGCCATACCAGTCATCAATGTCATGAACTGATCCATCCTTTCACGCATATCAGCCAGCTCTTTCTGTACTTGGTCCATCGCTAGTTGTGGACGATTTTCCTTTGTCGGGTACCTGTGGACTCGCTTGGGACCAATAACTGCCTGATACAGGGAACAAACATTAGACACTGCGGTGACACATGCAAAACAGACAAGGGTTAATATGCATGGTATGCGATGCACTGCTTGTTCAGTTTTAAGGCACCCCCGTTTTGAAAGGGAATACCCTGCAAATGAATAAGCATGAGATGTTGGATGCAAATATGCAGATGATGTTATGCAATGCAAAGGCATGTCAATCAGAATTGCTGTATCCGCTTGAACATCTGTCAGGTTGCACTGTCTGGAGAGAAATTAAGAGCACACCAAACAAAGGTCATGGGATGGATCATGTTATCCTTAATATCAACCACCCATTTTGGTGGATTATGGTTTACATCTTATCAACACCCGAGTTTCATTGATATTAAGGATGCCTGATCGGATCAACCATGAATCAAGGGTTTGTTGCAAGTCACGAGCATGGAGTTTAGGTTAAGAACCACCCAAAAGGAGTGTACTAAGGTTTAAACCTGCCAAACATGTTCTACAAAAGGTTCCCATAGTCATAATCCCATCTTTCGGATATTATCAGAGGAACGACTACTCGTATTCCAACAATATTCTCAAGAGAGACTCTTATGAGTGTAGTATCGCGTAACAATCGTATCAAATCTTACACTTGAACGACTTTCGCACTACGTCCTACGAATAGGCCAAGATGGGTTTGGTAAACTAAGGTCCTTGGCTTCTTAGGTCTATATTGGAACAAGTAATGTCTAACCACAACTTACTTATGTGACATTATTGATCTCAACACGACCTCCACCAAGTGAATGGGCTTGCAAGTCAACTCGCTAAGGAATACTCCACACAAGTTGACAGGACTATGCCATTCTCCTATCTTAAGTGCACTCGAGTTCGGGTATAGAACTCATCTCACAAAGATCACCAAGCAGCCATAGCCAGCCAACAGATAAAGCAATGATATATACACCATGCAATAAGGTAAAACAGGTAAATAAATAACTGTACAAAAGCATGAACACCCAATAAACAAACAAACTACAAACGCTAGGAGGGACTCGCTTAAGGAAGGTGGACCAGCAAGAGGTCAACTTCTCGTTTCCCCAGCAGAGTCGCCAGCTGTCGCAACCTGAAAAAATACAGTGCGAAAAAAAACAACCGGCGAAAGAAAAAGACAGAAGAGTCGCCACCGTGCGTTATTCATCCCAAAGGAGGGAAAGGAAACGCTCGAAGTAAACCTGAAAAAGGAAAGGACAAGACGGGGTCTCGCAACCAAATCTTGGGTTCGAGAGTCGGTTATGCGAAGGGAAGGTATTAGCACCCCTACGCATCCGTAGTACTCTACGGGATCCACTTTTGTAGTTCTTGTCTAAAGGGTGTGGGTTTATCTTGTGCTGTTTACCAAAAAAAAAGGGTTAAATGAAAATGACTCGCGCGGATGTCGCATCCACTGCATACGTATCTCATCTGAATATGAGAATCAGAGTCTTCGTAGCTCGGCTACCTATGGGTTGGGGGGATGTGTGCTCGCTAAGACATCGCGTCTTATGCCTACGTATCTCATCTGGCCTGAGAATCAGAGCAAAACGTAGTTCGGCTAACTACGGGGTTATGGATTGGGTTTTGGGCGAACAACGTTACTACGCAATCTACCGGATGCTCGACCTTTGGAGACTTACTCGCCTGTAGTAGAAGGAGTTAACGTGTTGCTTTGGGTTTTAGGGTTTGGGATGCTCAAGGGAAAAAAGGGCAGTCCTTGATGAAGGAACCGCACTACCTGCAGGGATACGAACACAAAACACAAAACATGTATCTTGAGGTAAACACAAAACATTGCCTCCTATCGAGGTCTTCCAGCTAGGAAAGCAGTAAAATGCGGGAAAAGGTAAAAAGTACCACACGGATAAAGATCCGAAGTAACAACAACCAAGGGGACAAGAAACCCAGAGATCTCTCAAGCTGGTACCATCAAAGAAAAATGAGTCAGTACAGGTAATCGGAATGAACCTCCAGGGGTTATCCCACAAATAAAGTGGGAAAACCACGCAAGTTATCCCTGCAAAAGTCATGTGCCTTCACAAAAACTCAACAAAAGGGTTAGTGAAACAAAATAGGGTAACCAAGAGTTGCCCTCAAATCAAAATGTAATCACATAAATCACGCCCTTTCAATTCACAAAAAGCTCGTAAAAAGCAACCAAGGGTAGGAGGCCTAAACCTCTTGTCAAACACATGCATCAAAAAGGGTATCAAATTCACCCATAATACCCCATACATTCAGAGTATTCAACTTCAAAGCACAAAGGTAGTGAGAATAAGGGCAAACCTGATTGGAGAAGAAAAATCAAATGGCAGGGTTTGCTTGAGCTGAAAGCCTGTGAGTCAGAATGAACCTTTCAGAGTTGCCTGGAGGTTGCTGCAGAGTAGTTCCTAGGTTTCCTTCTCTCAAAATCTTTCTCCTCAGGGTTTTGTTCCAAGGAAACCTCAGAGTGTTTTTGCTTTTCTCCAAAATCCCCCTTTTGTTCTGTGTTCTCTCAAGTGAAGCCTTGGTATTTATAGACTGAATTTCATGGTTTTGTGGGCTCAAATGAGAGAGACCCAAGTCCAAATTTTTTTTATTATATTTTATTTATTTAATTAATTAATGAAAATTTTTTTATTAATTTTTTTTTTATTATTTTTTTTTTGTAATTTTTTTTTTCGGATCTAATTCTGATTGACATGATGAAATGCAATATGAAATGCTAAATGAATGCATGAATGAGGAGGGAAAATTTTGGGGTGTTACAGGAGGAAACGGAAACAACCGTCATCCACGAGGATATATCTCGATGGGGAACTGCAGAAGGAAAGGCAGACACTTTCTGCTTAAGGGGCTGACTTTATATTGAGATTAGACACCCGACATTTGCTTGGAGAGATCTATTGGAGAGATCTATATCACCAATTAGAAGGAGACAACAAACAAAAGATATATGGCAAAAAATGCAACATGAATATCTAAATGTTGAAAGTATGCATGAATATGCGTGATTTATGTTTGATGAATGTTGACAAAACAGACATTTCTAACACAAACAGGTCCAGGGATCAAACGCCCGGTACTACACCACAGGAGAGAAAGTCAGAAACTCTAATGGAGAGTATCTACTCTGCTGGAGATATGAGATATCACGAGGATCACACAAAATCTCATAGTGATGGATCATCAGTCAACCCAACTGGGGAACAAAAGTTCACAACAGGCAGAAACTGCCACGAAGACAAATCTGTTGGGGAAATGGAGAAATCCCGAGATTTCTGCAGGAGAATCACCAGTCTCAACTGGGAAACAAGAGTTTACTGCATGAGCAGAAACTGCTGAAGAGAACAGAACACACAAGTAGAATCTAGCTGCATAAGCAACTCTACCGGGGATACTGTCAGCAACTCCATTGGGGATAAATCCACTGAGGTTGAAAAGATCACACAAGTAGATTCTGCACACAAGCCACTCTACTGGGGATCAAAAGCATCAGGAAATCAACCAAATCTCTGCAGGGGAGAAAATCATCACAGATACAATCCGTCATCACAAATCTACTGGGGATTTATCTGAGGCAGAGGAGGAGAGCTGGGGATCAACCACCAAAAACCAATCCTTCCAAAAAGGAAACACAACTGTTGAGGAGGAAAGAATCACTGCTCTGCTGAAGGGAAAAGAGGTATAAACCTCAACAAGCACCCTGATGGGGAGATAGCATAGATGAAATACATCATGCCAACAACTCCGCTGGCGACTTTACTGAGGAAACAGACAAAGTACCGGGGTGTCAACCCACCAACTTCCGAATCTTCCAAAAGGAAAGCACCCATGCTGGGGAGAGAATGCTGCTAGAGAGGAAAACTGAAGTTTCCAACGAGCACTCTGATCTGGGAACACAAAATCTCAACAAAAGCTCTGCTTGGGGAACAACCCCAACAACAATCTGGAGAAAGAGGATACAAACAAGCCAGGAATATGAACAAATGTTTTACCCTGTTGGAAATCATGCCACCCTTGGGAGAGCACTGAGAAATTCTTAAGTATCCTTTTATCATTGTGAATGTTCACTTTGTTAAAAAACAATTTTGAAAATTTTTAATTGTTTAAAACAATGACATTTTATCAATTAAAACATGCAAAACATTTGTTGAATTGAAACAAATAAGAATGCAAATAATTGGATAAAAGCTCAAATTGATTTGATGGAATGGTAGCCTGCAAATGGCAGGACTCCATAGATCTGTACAAATTTGAAATCGGTGATATATATTGGAAGAGGGCTACATTGAACATAATGATCCTTTCTCTACCAATTGAATCTGATGTATTTGAAGCTTCAGTTGACGACGACTGAGCGAGAATCTCTGACGAAATGACGATTGTGAAACAGAAAGTCTTGTCAGGATGCAGTTACTTGCCAAATCCCTAATTTTTGCCTAGATTGCCCCAGGGTGAGGTACTCAATCTAGCGGGATGCAAATATTCATTTTTTTCATGTCTCTAATTTTTACCTGGATCGCCCTTTCGGGTTTTCCACCGAGACGCTCATTTTGCCTAAGCCGCCCTTTTGGGTTTTTAACTTAGCGAGCTATTCTGTTTTTCTTTACTTCTTTTTTTTTTTAATTTTTTTTAGGCAAAGTATTTCTTGACTGCATCTGAATTCACAGGACGAGTGAAATCCTCCCCATCCATCGTTGTAAGCATCAAAGCACCGCCTGAAAAGGCTCTTTTGACAACATATGGACCTTCATAGTTTGGAGTCCACTTGCCCCTGGAATCGGGCGCGAAAGACAAGACTTTCTTGAGCACGAGGTCACCTTCTCGGAACACACGAGGCTTGACCTTCTTATCGAATGCTTTCTTCATTCTCTGCTGATATAACTGACCGTGGCATATGGCAGTCAATCGCTTCTCTTCGATTAGATTCAGTTGGTCGTAACGACTCTGAATCCATTCAGCATCAGTCGACTAGGGATTTGAGGGCATATTTTTTCTTTTCATCATTTTTTTTATTTTGATTTTGATTTTGATTCTTTTACTTTTCACCCCTCTTTTTTTATTACATTTGTAATGCCCCAGTTTGACTGTTTTGCTGATTCTCGAGATGCAGCTGAGTGATCTTCTTTTCTTGCTCAAGAAGTCGGGAAATCTCGTCAGGAATCCTTTCAACATCATCTTCCTCTGCTTCGAATACAGGGAATTCAAAATTGGGAGATGGCGTTGGATCATTATGTTCAATGGGTTTTAGAATCAACCTGCATAATGATTTTGGTTAATGAAAAACTTTAGAATTTAAACAAACAAATCATTATGCAGATGAAAAGATTGCTTTTATTCTTGTTTTTTTTTCCAGGGTTTTTTGTGATCACCAATTTCATGCAAAAAGCAAAAAGTGAAAACAAATGGAAAAACAAATGTTTAACATGCGTTTATTGAATGAAAATATCATTGTATTAAATGATGCCAACAATGTCATCACTTCTCCTTTTGGCATGGGAGAAGGGTTTTTAAACAAGGTGAACATATTACGCTGACTTATGAATGACTGTAGGAACATCTACAGCGACCCAATTGTGGCAGATCCCGCCAGGGATAACAAAATTATCAGTATCCTCTGCATCCTCTTCCAAGATAGCAGCAACTTCCTCAGCTTGAGCGGCGTGGATGAAACCTCCACTCTTGAACAGCCCTTTGTCGTTGAAGACCCCAGAAGTAAAGCCAATGCCAGCCCGGGACTTGTTGTCTTCAAGCTCAATCATCTTCCCTAAACCAGCAACTGCACCATATTCAATGGCCAGTTTTGCATCACGATAGGAAACAAATGAAGGAGACTTCTTCTCAATTGGCTCAGCAATATATAAAGCTTGGAAAGGTGTTCCAACTTCGTCCTCAACATCAATATATGAGAAAGAAGACAGGTGGCTAACCAGGAGAGCCTTTTCTCCCCCTACCACAACCAGTTTCTTATTCTTAACGAATTTCAGCTTCTGGTGTAGGGTGGATGTCACGGCGCCAGCCTCGTGAATCCATGGTCTACCAAGGAGACAGCTATAAGATGGGTGGATATCCATAACCTGAAAGGTAACTTGGAAATCACTTGGTCCAATCTTGATTGGGAGATCAACTTCCCCAATCACGGTCTTACGCGACCCATCGAAAGCCTTCACAACAACACCACTCTGCCTCATGGGAGGCCCTTGATATGACAATCTCGAAAGAGTGGTCTTTGGCAATACATTTAGAGATGACCCAGTGTCCACCAGCACGTTGGACATGGCGTCGCTCTTGCAATTCATGGATATATGTAAAGCCATGTTGTGGTCTCTTCCCTCCTCAGGGAGATCAGCGTCACAGAAACTCAAAGTGTTGCAAGCAGTGATGATTGCAACAATACTGTCAAACTATTCAATAGTGACGTCATGATCAACATAAGCCAGGTCCAATACTTTCTGCAGAGCCTCCATATGGGGTTCTGAATTCAGAAGCAAAGATAACACAGAGATTTTGGACGGCGTTTGTAGAAGCTGGTCTACAACATTGTACTCACTCTTCTTGATGAGCCTCAGCATCTCATCACAGTCTTCATTCACAGTGCCACTAGGGCCAACAGAAGAAGTAGGAGTCTTTTGTATAAAGGAGGGTTTAGCAACAGCAAGTGCCGGGTTCGGAGGATTAACAGCATTCCCAATCGGACGAACATCAGAATCAGCCTTAGCCTGAGGCTTCGACGCTGAAAACACACGACCACTACGGGTCAGTCCGCTCACATCAGCTATGCTAACAACAGAGGATGAAGGCAACGACACTTCTTTCCCATCTTCTACAGCTACAGGATTATAGCGGAAGGGAATAACTCTATCTGAAGAATAAGGCACAGGGCCTGCAGGCTTAATCACCAAAGAAGGAAAGACTTTCGGCTTGCTGCCATCATAACGAATGACAACAGGCTCAGGAATTTTGAACACTGGGGAAATCACATTCACCTTGGGTTCGTCTTCATCAACATTTCTGTTCTGAAGAATCTCAATAGTTCCATCATCTAGCAACTCTTGCAGCTCTCTACGCACTTGGCGACAACCCAATCTGTTAACAGAGCATATACGACATTTGTCATGATCATGCTCAAAATGACTGTAATCACACAGCAACCGATGCAACTCAACAAGCGACTGTCTAATACGGCTCACATACTTGACCTTGTATTTGCCAGGGCAACCTTGGACCATGTTAACTGACTTCTCATGCTCGGGCAGTGGGTTCTTCGTAACATTAGGACCTACGTCCTCAAAGCTCAGGATACCACTCCTTACAAGGTCTTGAACCTTGATATTCAACTGCAAGCAATTATTCACATCGTGGCCGGGAGCACCCGAATGATACACACAATGCAACTCGGGCTTATACCACCACTGAGGGTTAACAGGTATAGCCGGTGGGTCTCTTGGAGTAATTAATTTCCGCTCTATCAAAGAGGGATACAGCTCTGCGTATGACATAGGAATTGGATCGAAAGTGATCTTCTTCCTTTCATAACTCGAATTAGCTTGATTACTGTTGTTGCGAGGCTGGTAAGCCTGTTGCTGAGGGCGATGTTGTTGTTGATACTGAGGCTGTTGCTGATTGTGATGCTGATTGTCACGAAAGACAGGTGCTATATGAGCCACCTGATGTTGGTTGCTGGCATGACGCACATGCTTCCTCTTAGCAGAGGGTCTTCTTGATTTGACATGGGACTGCACAGCATGTGCCTCCCCATCTTTCTTCTTCGCAAACGCCCCATATCGCTTGCTAGAAGAGCCTTCATCTTTGGATAACCGTCCTTCACGGACTCCTTCCTCCAATCGCATCCCCATGTTCACCATCTCGGTGAAATCAGAGGGAGCACTAGCGATCATCCGCTCATAATAAAATGAACTAAGAGTCTTCAAAAAGATCTTAGTCATCTCCTTCTCTTCCAATGGAGGAGTAATCTGAGCTGCCAGCTCTCGCCACCTCTGGGCGTACTCTTTAAATGTCTCTTTGTCCTTCTGGGACATGGCTCTGAGCTGATCCCGATCGGGAGCCATATCCACATTGTATTTATATTGCTTGACGAAGGCTTTGCCAAGATCGTTGAAGGAACGGATGTTTGTACTATCTAGGCTCATATACCAACGAAGAGCTGCACCAGACAAACTATCCTGAAAATAATGAATCAACAGCTGATCATTATCTGTCTGAGTAGACATTTTCCTGGCATACATAACCAGGTGGCTGAGCGGGCAGGTGTTCCCCTTATACTTCTCAAAGTCAGGGACTTTTGAATTTGACAGGTATCTTAACACCGGGAATCAAGCATAATTCAGCAGCAGATTTGCCGAACAAATCTTTCCCTCTAAGGGTCTTCAATTCCTTGCGGAGTTCAAGGAATTGGTCGTTCATCGCGTCCATCTTTTCATTAACATCTGGGCCCTCAGACGGCTCAGAATGATAGATGGTGTCGTCTACCCTGGGAATGGTATGCACGACAGGAGGAGGCATTGCAAGGACCGGGCTAGATGCCGGCATGGAAGCAAAGGTTGGAGCTGGAATATCAGGCATAAAACCAGGAGGCATTCCCCACGGAAACCCGACTGGCATGGCCGACATGAAATGGGCACTGGCAGCTGGCACTGTCGAGGAGACAATCTCTGATATAACAGTCCTCTGGGGAGGAGTCGCAGGTGGTGGAGATGGTTGATTCTGTGCAGCTAGAAATTGCTCCATGAGAGCACTCAGTCTGGCAACCTCTTCCTTCAGCTCTCGATTCTCTTGTTCGAGTTGATCCATCACTCTTGCAGAGTTGGCTCTAGTGTAATACCAATGAGTCAGCTTGTCTTCAAAATAAATGAAGAGCACAGAGTTAGGCCGCAGACAAGAAGACCGGAACAAACACCTGCTTATGCAAAATGATGCATGCAATGCTTGTGCAGATGATTTGTTTTTATTTTCGAAGGAACGTTTAGGGTATTATTTGCAATTTTTGAATATTAATCATTTTAATTGCATATGGAAAATATCTCATCAAATATATTTGAACAAAGAAGTACAACATTGTCAATTATATTACAAGAGAGAAGGAAAATAACATCCTATGGATCCCTAGAAGCTCGGGATGCCGGAAGATAAGCTGCATGAATCCTCTTAATCTCTCTCTCATATGTTGCTTCCATATCCGCCTTATCTTTGGCGAGTCTATCATACCTCCTTTTCTAGAACTTAGAAGACTGAGGAAGTAAAGAAGTCCAAGTATCATCAGGATCATCAATGACCTGATGTTCGAGAAACTCGATCATGGCATCTTTCTCCTTCAGCTGTTGAAGCAACTCTTCTCTCTCACGGATCCAGGCACGTGAAAGGTCTTCGTCTCTCAACTCCTCTACGCCTTGGTTAGGGAGGGTTGAAGGCCCAGCCACAACCAACGGTGTAGGTCTTGGATAGTCATAAGGCATGAGATACTCGGATGCTCTCTTCCTCACCCAAGCAGTGTATGGCTCCAGAGCTATGCAATTCTTCGGATCCAATTCACTTCTACCCTTCTTGTGAATCTTGCGCCAAGCGCGGACCATCCTTGCTTTCAGGCCTTGGGGATCTTTACCCTCCTGAAAGAACACACCTTACAACAGAATGTTATTAGGTTTATCTTTTAGGGGGAACCCAAGCTGACGACGTGCTAATACAGGGTTGTAGCTAATCCCACCACATGTACCAAGAAGAGGCACATTGGAGAATTCACCACAAGAATCAATGACCTGGACACCATCATATGCACGATCATACCAAGAGATATCATCATTAGTGAGAGACATAAGTCTCGTAGACCACTGTAGACATCCCTTGTTCTCCTTGAAAGCGACCGTCTGAGGTAAGTGAGAAATAAACCACTTATACAACAGAGGCAAACATCACACAATAGCGCCACCACCCTTTGCATTCCTCAGATGCAAAGAGAAATAGGTATCACCCAACAGAGTCGGAACGAGATTAAGAATAGAGAAGATCCTAATAGCGTTCACATCCACAAATTTGTCGATGTTGGGGAACAATACCAATCCATAGATGAGAAGCACAAACATGGCCTCAAAGGCATCCTCACTCATGGCCTTCCCATAAACGGTAGCTTGAGCGATGAGGAACTCAGAAGGGAGACCTTGAATTCCACCTTTGGTAGTCATATGAGCTTTAACCAAAGATTCATCTATGTGCAACAAGTCAGCTATCTCTCGAGAAGTAGGAATACTCTCTAAGCCACTGAACGGCACCTGATCCAGAATCGGAATACCCACAAGATGAGCATACTCCTCAAGGGTAGGCAATAGCTGAAAGTCTGGAAAAGAGAAGCAGTGATACAGAGGATCATAGAACTGCGCCAAAGTATTCATCAACCCTTCATCAACCTGAGTAGTCAGCAGAGGCAGGAGCTTCCCATAACGAGCTTTTAAACCCAAGGGATCTAATACATAAGATGTCAGATTCCTTAACTCTTTCAGATCGGGTTGTCTAAAGTTGTACTTCTTTGTATGCCTTTTTGGTCTTTCCATATCTGAAAATTTTGCAAATAAACCCCTTAAGTTCCTTGAAAATTTTCTTTTTCTGATGATATGGATGCAGATGAATGCATGAATGCATGAATGCAACAATCACACTCAAGGATCAAGCAAAGCACACTAGACAAAGGTCATGGGATGGTTCATATTATCCTTAATATCAATCATCCATTTTGGTGGATTATGGTTTTCACCTTATCAACACCCAAGTTCCATTGATATTAACGATATACGAACGGTTCAACCATCCTTAATATCAATCATCCATTTTGGTGGATTATGGTTTACACCTTATCGACACCCAAGTTCCATTGATATTAACGATGGGTGAACGGATCAACCATTAATCACGGGTTTGTTGTGAGTCACGAGCATGGAGTCTCGGTTAAGAACCACCCAAAGGGAGTGTACTATGGTTTAAACTTGTCGAACATGTTCTATCAGAGGTTCCCATAGTCATCATCCCATCTTTCGAATATTATCGGAGGAACGAATACTCGTATTCCAAAAATATTCTCAAGAGAGACTCTTATGAGCGTAGTATCGCGTGACAATCGCATCAGATCTTACATCTGAACGACCTCCGCACTACGTCCTAAAAATAGGCCAAGATGGGCTTGGTAAACTAAGGTCCTTGGCTTCTACGGCACATATTGAAAGAATAATGCTGAACCACAAATAACTTGTGTGACATTATTAATCCAACATGACCTCCACCAAGTGAATGGACTCGCAAGTCAACTTGCTAAGGAATAACTCCACACAAGTCGACGAGACTATGCCATTCTCCTATCATAGGGTACACTCGAGTTCGGGTATAGAACTCATCTCACAGATCACCAAACAAGCAAGCAATTGATATATCAAGCAAATCAATCATTACAAGCAATACAATAATCCCAAATTTGTACAAAAATATGCCATAAATAATATATCACAACAATTGTGAAAAGTTGGCAAACCCACTAGGAAAGCTGTTTCCCCAGCAGAGTCGCCACTTTTCTGTAGCGGTGTATTCGTCACTTTATGATTTATTGACTAAATCAAAAGCAAAGCATACAAAGATAGAGTCGCCACCGCACTTTTATTTATCCAAAGGAATGACTAAAAAGCGAACAAAAGCCTAAGAAGTTTTACACATAGAAAACTAATGAAAGGTCAGAGATCTGGGTAAGGGGGTAATTATGCAAAGGGAAGGTGTTAGGCACCCAATGCATCCTAGGTACTCCTAGGGAACCCTTTTCACAAATTGTTGCAAAAGATATTGTTTATGAAAATATTTATTGTGCAAACATTGATTGGGAGGATGAGAAAAGAATATACAATTTTTATTATTTTTGTGTTTGGATGGATGAAACACATTGCCTACGTACCTTTTCATGAAAGATAAGGATCAAAACGCCGTAGTTCGGCTAAAAGATTTCCAAAAAGATGAGTGGGTTGATTTTAAACAAAAGCCCTAAGGTCTTTCATTATCCACGGGAGAAAACTCAACCTATACAACCACAAGTCCACCATGTGAGAACAGCTTCGACATGCTAGTGAGGGATTATGCCCTATAATAAGCATGGAAGTCTTACAATTCGATCACTAAGGACAAAGGTGAGATTCACATCAACCACTAATATAATTGAGATCTATGGCTAATGTATGAAAACTTGATTAAGGAGTGGACAAGAGCCACAAAAGCAATTGAGTGTGTGAAATTAACCAATTAGGATTATTCACAAAAGATGAGGTAAAAGTTGACATTAGATTCAATTCAGAAGAAGTATTGTGAAAATGAAGTTTGAAAATCAAAGGCCTAAGGCCTAGGTTTCTAATTTGAAAAGAGGTGAAAATGTTTGCACAAAGTTTTCTGGTTTTGGGTTAACATGCAAATGGAGGTTTAGAAACAAAAAGGTGAAGGTTAAGGGATGCAAAACTTCTTAGGTGTTCACCTCTTGAGATCATATGTAGATGATCCAAGTGATTCTTTTGGAAAAGGCAACAAACAAATAACAGATGAACAAAGTAAATGGATACCGGATGCCAATCAATGGACTTATTCCAATCTCACAAAATAAAATGGAACATGGATACCAGATGCCAATCAATGGACTTATACTAGTCTCACAAAACAAAGAAAACAAATGCAAGAAGCAAGAGGAAACAAGTTGCCAATAAATGGTCTTACACTCGACTCCAAGGAAATGGGATGCCAATCAATGGTCTTAGTCCCAACACCTACCAGATCATAGGAAACAACTGCCAATAAATGGACTTACAATTGACTCCTCAATGGACAAAACAAACAAGGAAACAGGTAACCAATCTATGGACTTACACCTGACTCCACAACAAATGATCATAGGAAACAGATAACCAATCAATGGTCTTACATCTGACTCCTCACAAGACAAAAATAGGAAATGGAGTGCCAATCAATGGTCTTATGTCCACCTCCACAAGAAATGATCATAGGAAACAGATAGCCAATCAATGGTCTTACATCTAACTCCTCCCATAAACAAACATGCTATGAAAAACAAAAGCAAGCACATGGAATGATGCAAGTAGATATGAAAAAGCAAACATGAAGGATGTACAGTTAAGCAATCAAGCAATCAGTTAGCACACACTATACACAATCAAGAGGCTCAATCAAGGTTAGGCTTTATACAAGCCAATACTGTATGGGTGTTTTGAGCTCTTAACCCTAACATTGAGAGTTAGGGTGAAGCAGATGAAATGGAGATGAGGGTTATGCCTCATAGCTCTTATCCCTGGCCTGGGAGAGCTTTAAACAATAGAAAGTGTGGGAGTTCAGAATGTAGGAACTCTTCTCCACATATGATTGACTCTATAAGATCTTGGGTTCTTATTCACAATGCATCAACACATGGTGTGAGCAAAGTGAATGACACAACTGAATAGCAGGGGATGGATTACACATCCCTTTTATCTGCTAATTGCCTCTTAAGAGGACTTTACCTGCTTGGCACAACATTAAACAAACAAAAACATGGCCTCTTAAGGAGGGCTTCAGACAGGTGCCTGCCAAAGTAACATGACAGGTCTTCCAGACTACATGAAGATTAGAGATTATACCTAAGTGGTATGCCAATCACAAGCAAAAGCAAAGCAAAGTTCAAATGAACTTAAAGCAACTTAGGTACCTGTGGAAACAGCTAAACCAATCAGTATAACTTTCAGACAAACAGACAACAGTTAATAACCAATGGACAATCCCAATGTACAAACACAAAAGCCATAAGGCAAACTCAAATGAGTTATCATCAACCTACAAAACAGCAAGTGTTATCAATCAAAAGCAAATATTAATGTTCAAGTGATGAAGCATCATCAACCATGGAACTTGGATGCTTAATCCTGAAATTCAAAGCTCACATGTAAGCAACAAACCACTAGGTCAAAGCCTAGGGTCAAAGATGAAGAAAAAATTTAAAACAGGAGCTGAAATTCAACACATTGCAACTTCAAACACATATTAACATGTCCTAAAAAGGCTCACATCAAAATCAATCATCAAAGGCATTTCATGATCAAAAGAAGTCAAAGGCAATTTCAAAGATCATATATGGACATCATGAATGAAAATTCCAAAACAAAACAGAAATGATTCAAACAATTCTGGAAAAATTCATGAGTATTCAACACATCTAACATGATCATCATACAAAAAATCAGAAGCATCCAAGATTATTTGGTATGGAAATTAAATTGCACAAGTTGGACAATCCAATGCGTGACACAAATTGTCACACCCTATTAACACCAACATAAAACAGAATTGGTACATGAGAAAAATACCAAACCAAGCCTAAAACATCCATAAATGTGTCCAGAATCAGCATGTAAAATTTTAAGTCCATTGGATTAAAATCAAACATTTCATGATAGAAAGAATGAAGCAATGTCACAAAAGCACATATGATCAATCAACCAATCACAATTCAAATTCCAGCAATGGTAAAGATCCAGAAATCCACAAAAAAAAATAAAGGACAAACATGTGAACATTTAGCAAAAAGAATGGAATTATTTGGATTATTTTTCAATTTAATATGAATTTTTGAAGTTGATGAAAAAATGAAAAAACAAGTGAAGCATGTAGCATACAAAAGTGGAGGGAAATGATAAAATGCATGAACATTTGAAATTATGCGCCATCCAGGAATCGAAGCGTGTGCGCGCCTGAACCAGACAAAACCCTGGCGCTGGTACGCGTATGGTACGCGTAAAGGCAAATTTATAGCAGGCCATACGCGTATGGTACGCGTATGGCGCGCGAAGGTTTCCACCGTCTTCTTTGCGAAGACGGTGGAATCACAGTGCATGTGTTCAAAAAATTATTCCAGAATCCAGCAAAAATTATACCAAACGAAAGCTCCTTCAACGTAGGTTATAGATCAATCAACATCTAAGCCTAACAAGCCATGGATTAAGAGATACGAGAAAAAACATTTTGACATGTCAAACTTTAATCAAGCATAACTCACTCATTTCTCATCCATTTCACACGAATTTTATATCAGATTAATCAGCATGAAAAACTCTACCTAAACATGGCAATGGATCGAAGAATTGAGAGATTCAAATTTTTACCTCTTGAAGAGCAGAACAATAAAACCAGCGATTCAAGCTCCTAAAGCGTCCAGATCCACTCCTATATTGATGACTTGAAGCTTTATGAAGAAATTGGAGCTTGTAGTGGCTTAGATCTTGATTAATTTTCCACTTCCATCTTCATGAGTTTGCTTGGAGTATGCTTGATTTCTGCTCGAATTCAATGATCCAATGCTTGATTCTTCATCCACTACACTCAATAAACCAGAATATGGAAGAAAAATGCTATGTTATGTGGAGAATTTTCCAGTTTTGATTGAGAGAAAATTTTGGAGGGAAAAAGTTTTTGGATCTAGAAATGGTGAAAATGATTAACCTCCTCCAAATTCTGTTAGATTTAGGTATTTATATGACATGCTAATCCATTTTCTAATCATGCTTAGGCTTGGCTAATTATTTTTTAATGAGAAAAGAGGTGTTATGCAAAATTTGGTTTTTTCACCCCATGCATGCAAGCATACGTGAACAGTAGCAAATGGCCATGCATTTTCACTTAAAACCATGTTATGAACATGTTGGAATGGTTAAAAAGTCCATATGATGCACCATTTTTGAATTCATGATTTTCCCTCCAAAATGGACATGAATATGCATATGATCATATGATGAATTTTCATGCAATGTAATGAATGATTTGGAAACTACATGTCATGAGAAGAATTTTGCAAAAAGAACCACCAAATTTGGAGTTATGGATCAAAAGATATGGCCATTTGAAGTTCCATGTATACTTGGTAATGATTGGATCATATCTCCTCAACCATTCATCAGATGCTCATGATCTTGGATTTTTTGGAAATGGGAGAGAAAGATCTACAACTTTCGTGTTCAACAAAATTTCATTTGAAGCTTTTTTTGATGTTGGAAAGTTGAGTTGAAGTTGGATCAAAAACTTGCCATTTTTGGAAAGTTGAAATTATAGGTCACTTTCCATTTTGGAAAATTTTTGACTTGACTTCAAATTCTTCAATGTGAGTGTTTGAAATGTCAAATGAGACTTGTTTGAACATGAATGAAGTATTTCTAATCACTTTCCACCTCCAAATCCACAGTTGACTTTGCAGTTGACTTTCTGGGTCTTCAGATGACCTGGAAATGTCCTGATGAAAATTAAGCTTCCACCACTTGGGATTTTGCTTCAAAATGACATTATAGCTCATATGAACTCTTGATAATGATCATGGGGTCCAAATCTCAAGAATAACCACCATCTATTGCTCAATGAATGCCTTTCATTGCTTGACCTGCAAATGCTTCAACTGCCAGTAACAAGGGTTAATGACATATTTTTGTTTACTTTGGTTAGTGATTAAAAGAAAAGCAATGACATACAAATGCAAGCAATGCTTGGTGATCAAGAATCACTCTCAAAGGGATCCCACCCACAAGGAAGGAGGCAAGGTGTCCAATGATCCTTGAGGCAATGCAATGATATGATATGATGCCATGAGGGATCTTAGGGACAAAATTGGGGTCTTACAGGACCCTTCGCATGTACACCCTCGCAGCCTTCATGTATGGATCTTATGATTGTACTAGCTTCATGTCTATCCACGCAAGGGCGATCCAGGCAAAAGTTAGAGACATATAAAAAAGGTGAATATGTATCCCGCTAGATTGAGTACCTCACCCTAGGGCAATCTAGGCAAAAATTAGGGATTTGGCAAGTAACTGCATCCTGACAAGACTTTGTTCTACAATTGTTACCCGTAAGAGATTCTCGATCATTCATCATCAACCAAAGCTTCAAATACATCGGATTCAGAATTGGTGGAGAAATGGTCATTATGTTCAATGTAGTTCTTTTCCAATATACATCACCAATCTCAAGTTTGTAAAGATCTATGGAGTCTTGCCATTTGCAGACTACCATTCCATCAAATGAATTTGAGCCTTTTATCCATTTATTTGCACTCTTATTTGTTTCTATTCAACAAATGTTTTGCATGTTTTAATTGAAAAAATATCATTGTTTTAAATAATCAAATTTTTCATAATTTTTTTTAAACAAAATGAACATTCACAATGACATAAGGATACTCAAGAGATCTTCAGTGCTCTCCCAAAGATGGTATGATCCCCAACAGGGTAGGACATTTGTTCATATCCCAGGCCGGCTTGTATCCTCTTCCTCCGGAGACTTTTGTAGTTTTTCTACTGAACGGGGTGTTTGGTAAGATGTTCATCTCTCCTCCCTTCAGCAAGGTAGTGATCTTTCCTCCTCAGCAGATGTGATTTCTTTGGTAATACGGTATTTGATGACCCTTTGGATAACTTCCCCAGTAGAGTTGCTCCTACGTCGGAGTTCATCTGCGAAGACGATTATGCCCCGGTTGGAATGACTGACGCTCATCCCCTGCAGAGATCTTTGTTATCCTGGCTTTCTCTCTTGAGATGTAGTACCGGATGTTTGTGTACTTATTCTTTGGACCTGTTTGTGTTAGAAATGACTGTTTGTCAGCATTCATCATACATAAACCACGCATGTGTGCATATAATTTTCAAACATTCGGATATTCATGATTGCATTCTTTGCCATATATCTTTGTTTGTTATCCCCTGCTAGTGGGTAATACATTTCCCAAGCAGATGTCGGTGTCTGATCTCCCCATGTAGAGTCAGCCCCTTAAGCAGAAAGTGTTTATCTTTCCTTCCATATTCCCCACCGAGTTATATCCTCGTGGATGATGATTGTTTCTGTTCCTTCCTAACATATGTTGGGATGGGTTTCCCTATTGAGTTATATCCTCACTGGGACGAGTTTTGATTCAGCTTGCCTCTTTAGTTTTATCCTAGATTGGCCTTTTGTGACTATTTCTTGCGCTTCACTGTGGTATAAATGAATAATTGCTCAGTAATTAGTAATCATTCATCTTATCCCCGACGAAGTCTGTGGTTTTCTACCTTTATACCGGTAGTTGTAAACCCTATTTCATCCCCTTGCAGAGTTAACCTCTTTTTCATCCTAATCGATGACGGTTACTCTCCCGTGGTTTTCTACCCAGTATCCGGTAGATGTAATCCCCTCCTTGACGGTTATCATTATCCAATATTCGGTGTTGATATTCCCTCATTCTTTTGGATAATTGCTCTGATTAGGCAGTTTATCCCCAACAAGTCATCTTTCATATACCGGTTGTCGGTAATGTTTGTTGCTCCCCTTGAATGGTCATCATTATATACCCAGTTTCGGTATCCCGATGCCTTTCTCTCTCGGTCGATTTATCCTTTATTAACCCAGTAGCCGGTTGTGGATAATCTTCCATGCGAGTATATTATCTACGTTCTGACGGTAATAGATAATATATCTTATGCACTCTTTGGTCGAAGCCTTTTGTTCTTACCCAGTTGAGTAAGATTCGTATCCCTTTTTGGGAATCGAATGTCCATCCCATAATCGAGTTTGCTTTTAGCCCTCTTTTGGAGGATGAGTGTCTTGGGAATATTCCCCGATTCACGTTTTGGTTGGTCACCTGTTATATGCCCAGTAACTGGTATCCTTGGTGTTCCTTCCTTCTGCTCCCTATTATAACCTTTTGTCCCCCTGCGGAGTCAGATTTTCCTGAGCCGAAGTTTATCTTTTTAGGTCTTCCTCAGGTGATTTTCGGATGTTTGATATCTCTCACCCTTATACCGGTCTTAGATATTCATTCCCCGGAGCATGTTTTTTCCCTCACCCTGATGCCGGTGGGATTACATGATCTCTTTTTGAGCTTATTACCCAGTAACCGGTAATACCTCATTTGTTTTTTCCTCAGCTGGGTCCTTAGTGGACATCTCCACCTGAGTCCAGATTTTTATCCGAGGTATCCGTTGCGGATAACTTTGCTGTATTGGCATATTCCCCAATACGTGCATCTTCGAGTCAGCTAGAGTCTTTCCATTGATTTATTTCATGGATTCTCTCTGTGTCTCTCAGCAAGTTTCAAGTCGTGACCTGCTCACGCGTTTTCATCCCTTTACTCCCCGGTAGAGTCTCTGCCCTATAGAATGAGTTATTCATAGGAATTATCGATTTCCTCCTGATCTTTGCCTTTGTGGACGCATATCCCCATAGAGTTTTACCATTTGCATGCATATATCTACCTCGTCGAAACGAAGATTTTAACCTTCACTCCTTCGGCTAGAATGACCTTAAATAGGGGCATCTGTAAGACCCCAATTTTGACCCTAAGATCCCTCATGGCATCATAACATTGCATTTGCAAAGCCTCAAGGATCATAAGCATCTTGTTTCCCTTTACCTTTGGGTAAGACCTCTTGTGAGTGGTTTGAGATCACCAAGCATGCTTGAATTGTATATTATTGCTTTTCTTATTATCGCTTACTAACCAAAAGCACAAAAAAATATGTCACTAATACCTTTTGTTTGTAGCTTGAGCAATCACAAGGTCAAAAACTTCAAGGAGATCATGGGTACAAAGATATGGTCAAAAGAAGAGGAAATCAAGCATGGTAATAGTTCCCAAAGCTCCCCTACATCAAATGTGCTTCCCTAGCATCTCAATTCATCATTTTGATCAAAGCAAGTCAAAGGGTTTGAGGTTTGTTCCCCAAGGAAACCCTAGTTCATCTGATCATCCATAATGCCTTGCTCTTGAAGCAACCTCAGCCCATGATCAAATACAATCAAGGGAAGTTCTTTAACTCATCATTTCATGCATATTTGAACTTATTTGAGTGTCCTCAATCATCAATTCATCAAGATATGAGTCATGGACTTGAGAAGTTGATCAGTCAATTCATCTGATTATTTTGAAATGCACTGAGACCTAACTTTTTATGTGTTGGTAAAATGGAGATAATCCCAAAAGCAAAAATGTTCTTAAGGACAATATGAACATTTTTCATGTTCATAAAAAATTGATTTGAAGCTTGTAAGTTCATCTTCCATTCCAAGACATTATAGGTCATTTTGACTGAAACCCTAATTTTGGGTCAACTTCCCAAGATCATAACTCATTCATTTTTTATGATTTTGAGGTGGTATCAAATGAATTGGAAATCTTAAGATGTCTACTTCAAATGTTATGTTGAACAAAATTTAAAAATCTCAAAAGAAATACATGTGATAATGCAAAACATTATAGGTCACTTTGGACCAAATGCATTGAAAGGAAAAAAAGTCCAACTTCAAGTGCCCATAACTCTTTCATCAAAAATCCAAATAATGCAAAATTTAAGTCCATTTTGATTGTCTTGAAAAGATATACAACTTTGATGTTGAAGGTTTGTTTATTTGAAGTTTGCATCATCAAAACAGAGGGGCTTGAACATTGGCCAAATTTAGAAACTTTGTCTTTACATGTTTTGCACCTTGCACTTTAAACTCCAATTTCACCAATTTCCACACTTCAAATGGATTTTTGCCCAACATAACAATTGTTCCTTACATCAAAACCTTTCCAACCATTACTCAGATGCTCATGTTTGGATTTGGCAAATGGCATTTTCGAAGAGGAGAAGTTTTAGGCATAATTATGCATAACATGTTGAAACTCATTATACAAGCTTGTGCATTGCCAATTCCACGACCATTTCAGCTCAGTTATGCTTCAGAGTGCATTTGGCATTGAATTTGGGCATTTTGAATGATCATGCAAGCCCATGCAATGAATATCCAATTCCATGCACACGGCTTTGATCACACTTACTTTGCCTTTCCTTCTATAAATAAGAGCCTCACTCCATTCAAATTGGATCCATGAATCAACCTGAAATGCTGCTGAACTGAAAACCGAGCCACACCTAAAGGAACTCTTTCAATTTTCTTCATTTTCTCAGATCTGAAATTCAACTAAATCAGGTTAAATTTCTAGATCTAAAGTTCCTAGACCTTTCTCTCACACTCCATTGATCTTCTGTTTGGCCAAAGGAAGCAAGGAAGCAAGCTCAAATCTCCAGAATCCAAGGTTGTTCTTCAACTGGTTTTTTCTTCGAAACTCACCATTTATTGATCTATTTGCTTGGATTTTGTGTTGGCTGAAGTCCTCTTCATTGAGGCAATTGTTTTGAATGCTCAATTGTTGAAATCCATGAAGTTCATGATGAACATCATCAAGCTTCCATCTCTGATTTCTCTCTTAATAGAAATCTAGAGTGGAAGTGGATGGTATAGGAGTGATGTACATCACTTCCTCTTTCGATTGATGCCTGGATCGCGTGTTTTGGCGCACATTTGCTCTTCTGCAAATTTGAGCTCTCACCGGAGCTAGTCGGAGAAGACGGTGGCGCTGGCCACCGTCTGGTCTCCAGATCCAATCGTGGTCGTCCATTCTTATTTCTAGATCTAATCCTGGCCCTTGCTTCTTATGACTTTCAATAATGCCATGTGTTTCGCTGATGACTTTGGTACACCATGGAAGCGCACATGTGGAGCGTCTGATCAGCCACGTCAATTAATGAGGCTTGATCAGACGCTCTCTGTTTTTTTTGAATTTTCTAATTTCTGTATTGATTTCTTTTATTTCCATTATTTTCCAAAATTAATATCTTCTTCATTTTAAATCCAAAAAATATGGGACCAATTGCATTCTTCTCCAAATAAATTCTAGTTTCTAATTTTGATTTTTTATATTTTTTATTTTGTCATTTGATATTTTTTATGAATTTTCTCTTTTTTGGTTATTTTTAATTCATTTTAAATAGTTTTTGATATTCAAAAAATACAAAAATATTTTCCTAACCTATTTGAATGATGATGAATCTATGAAAAATATTCTCATCAATTTTTTAATTGATTTGAGATTTATTTGAGATTTTAGTTCAATTAGGTTATTTTTATTCATTTTTAATTGATTAAAAATAGTTTCTGACTTTTAAAAATGCTGATTTTTTTGTCAAACTTTGTTTGACCTTATTGAACTTAGGATAAATCACTTGGACCTTTCAAGGTTGATTTGAAGTGATTTTGAAGTTTGACCTTTCTTTTATTTTTAATTCAAGTTTATTTTAATATTAAAAATGCCAAAAATATTTTGCTTATTGTTTGACCTCCAATCTTCATCTCATTTCTGATTTCTCATTGTTTGACTTTGACTTTCAATGTCATTTGGTCAACACACATGGATTGGTACATTTTATTTCACCTTATGCACTTTATTCTTTCCTTTTTTCCTTTTCCATTATTCATCTCTTTCTTCTTCTTTTTTCTTTTTTTGATCAATGAGTTGAAGGTTGATAAGTTAGCATTGATTATGGAGATTTAACCTTCTTTGATTCAAATCTAATTCATCTTGATCAATTGGTCAAGTGAATGGCTTTGCATTAAGGATAAGTTGTTTCCTAAATTATGCAGAAGACTTAAACCAATACAAGATCAATTCTCTTTTTCTTTTTTGGCATGGCAAGTTGTTGGAACTTGGTTCACTAATCAAGACTTCTAACTTGTGTTGTTGCCTACATTATTATTGACCGGCCTCAGATAGTTGTGACTTCTACATAAGTCCAATTACGATTGCTTAACATAGCGCTAAATTTGCCTTATGGCACACTAACTACTAATACTAACCATTAACAATTAACATTTACTTTTAATGCAATTTACTATTCTTGCACATATTATCCATTTGCTTTTCCCTTTGCTCACTTGAGCACATGTTTATGTTAATGCCATTTTCCTTTTGCTCACTTGAGCACATAATTGTGTATATACTATTGTGCTTGTGTTTTGTTTTGATTGTTGTGAACCAAATGCAAAGAATTGGACAAAATGGACTTAGATCTTAGGACTTTCCCTATGCAAATTTGGAGTCAAAGATCAACTAGGCATTGGGCCTTTAGAGTGCTATAAAAGTCAAAGAGCAACTAGGCATTGGGCCTTTAGAATGCTTAAGCTTGAAGATGAACATTGAAAGGACCATATTCTAAACTCCCTCTTGTCCATTCTTTGATTGTATTATATAACCTTTTGATGTGTGTTTTCTTGTGCTAGGAGTTCCAACTTGAGCTTAATTGAGGAACCATTACCATGAGCTTCCAAGAGAGAGAGAGATCCAAGATACATTGAGGAGTCTTTCCAAGAGTTCATTTGACTGTTGATTGCTTGAGTTTATGCTTATGTGATTGCTTATTCCAAAGAATGGGAGCTACTTAGATCATCAATATGATCTTAAGAGAGGAACTCCATTGTGGTTTTGTTTCTTATTCCTTACCTCTTGCATGCTTAGGACTTTAGCCCTTCTTCTTCTTCTCTCCACTCTAACCCAAGCCAAAACTTTTGTGCAAACATTTGACACTTGTTTTCAACATTAGAAACCTAAGCCTTATGCTTTTGATTTTCAAACTTTCTTTTTATAATACTTATTTTGAATGGAATCTTTAAGTCAACTTTGACCATTTTGTATATACTTCTAATTGGTAAATATAACCCATTCAAATGTCTTTTTTGTGGTTTCAATGGCCACTTTCTAATCAAAATTTTTTCATACCCTTTAGCTATTAGGTTTGAGTTATCTTTGTGGTAGATGTAATACTCACCTATATCCTTAGTGACGGACAATGAGTCTTCCATGCTTATTATAGGGTTAACCCCTCACTAGCATGTTAAAGCTATCCTCACATGGTGGATTTGTGGTTTTAGTTTGAGTTTTCTCCCTTTGATAACAAAAGACCTTAAGGCTTTTGGATCAATCAATTCACCCACTCATTTTTGAGATTTTTACCCCGAACTACGAGGTTTTGATCCTAATCTTTTTAAGATGGTACGTAGGCAATGGGTTTATCCATCCAAACACAAAAATGTAAATAACTTGTAAATTCTCTTCTCATCTCTTCAATCATGTTTGCACAAACAAATTTTCACAAAACAACAACCTTACCATAAGTATGAAAAGGGCTCCCTAGGAGTACCTAGGATGTTTTGGGTGCCTAACACCTTCCCATTGCATAACCAACCCCCTTACCCAGATCTCTGACATTTTTACTAGTTTTTGATTCGATAAAACTTTTAGGTTTTTGTTCGCTTTCTAACCATTCCTTTGGATAAATAGAAGTGCGGTGGCGACTCGACTTGTATGATTTACCTTGGATTTAGTCAATATCTCTAATGGTAACGAATACCCCGCTACAGAAAAGTGGCGACTCTGCTGGGGAATACGAACCCAGAATCTCTGGTTCTCCAGTGGGTTTTGCCTACTTTTCATACTTGTTGTATTGTATTGTATTGTTTTGTGACATATTTTTTTTGCAATTTGGGATTACTGTATTGTATGTAATGATTGAATTGCTTGAACATTAATTCCTTGTATGCTTGGTGATCTTTGTGAGATGAGTTCTATACCCGGACTCGAGTGCACTTAGGATAGGAGAATGACATAGTCTTGTTGACTTGTGTGGAGTTATTCCTTAGCAAGTTGACTTGCAAGTCCATTCAATTGGTGGAGGCCATGTTGGGATCAATAATGTCACACAAGTAGTTGTGGTTAGACATTACTCTTTCCAATATAGACCTTAGAAGCCAAGGACCTTAGTTTACCAAGCCCATTTTGGCCTATTCTTAGGATGTAGTGCGAAAGTCGTTCAGATGTAAGATTTGATACGATTGTTACGCGATACTACACTCATAAGAGTCTCTCTTGAGAATATTTTTGGAATACGAGTAGTCGTTTCTCCGATTATATCCGAAAGATGGGATGATGACTATGGGAACCTCTTGTAGAACACGTTTGGTAGGTTTAAACCCTAGTACACTCCCTTTGGGTGGTTCTTAACCGAGACTCCATGCTCGTGACTCGCAACAAACCCTTGATTCGTGGTTGATCCGTTCATGTATCCTTAATATCAATGGAACTTGGATGTTGATAAGGTGTAAACTATAATCCACCAAAATGGATGATTGATATTAAGGATGATATGATCCATCCCATGACCTTTGTTTGGTGTGCTTTGCTTGATCCTTGAGTGTGATTGTTGCATTCATGCATTCATGCACCCATTTGCATCCATACCATCAATAATGAAGAAAATTTTCAAGGGACTTAAGAGGTCTATTTGCAAATTTTCAGACATGGAAAGACAAAGAAGGAATACAAAGAAGTACAGTTTCAGACAACCAGATTTGAAAGAGTTAAGGAATCTGACATCCTATGTACTAGATCCCTTGGGTTTCAAGGCTCGTTTTGGGAAGCTTCTTTCTCTTCTGACTACTCAGGTGGACGAAGGATTGATGAGTGTATTGGTGCAGTTTTATGATCCTTTGTACCATTGCTTCACGTTTCCGGATTTCCAGCTTTTGCCTACACTTGAGGAGTATGCCTACCTTGTGGGTATACCTATTCTAGACTAGTTGTTGTTCAGTGGCTTGGAGAGTATTCCTACTTCTCAAGAGATAGCTGACATGTTGCATATAGATGAATCTCTGGTCGGTGCTCATATGACTACCAAAGGTGGAATTCAAGGTCTCCCTTCTGAGTTCCTCATTGCTCAAGCTATTATGTATGGGAAGGCCATGAGTGAGGACGCCTTTGAAGCCATATTTGTACTTCTCATCTATGGGTTAGTATTGTTCCCCAACATCGACAAGTTTATGGATATGAATGCTATTAGGATCTTCTCTACTCTTAATCCCGTTCCGACTCTGTTGGGTGACACTTATTTTTCTTTACATATGAGGAATGCAAAGGGTGGTGGCGCCATTGTGTGCTGTTTGCCTCTGTTGTATAAGTGGTTTATTTCTCACTTACCGCAGACGGTTGCCTTCAAGGAGAACAAAGGATGTCTACGGTGGTCCACGAGACTTATGTCTCTCACTAATGATGATATCTCTTGGTACAACCGTGTGTATGATGGTGTGCAGATTATCGACTCTTGTGGTGAATTCTCCAATGTACCTCTTCTTGGTACATGTGGTGGGATTAACTACAACCCTGTTTTGGCACGTCGTCATCTTGGGTTCCCTCTAAAGGATATACCTAATAACATTCTGTTATAGGGTGTGTTCTTTCAGGAGGGTAAAGATCCCCAAAACTTGAAGGGCAGAATGGTCCGCGCTTGGCGCAAGATTCATAGAAAAGGAAGGAAAGAGTTGGGTCCTAAGAATTGTGTTGCTATGGAGCCTTACACTGCTTGGGTTAGGAAGAGAGCGGCTGAGTATCTCATGCCTTACGAGTATCCAAGACCTACACCTTTGGTTATGGCTGGGCCTTCAACCCTACCTGACCAAGGAGTAGAGGAGTTGAGAGACGAAGACCGATCACGTGCTTGGATCCGTGAAAGAGAGGAGTTGCTTCAGCAGATCAAGGAGAAGGATGCTTTGATAGAGTTCCTCGAACATCAGGTTATTGATGACCCTGATGATGCATGGACCTCTCTACTTCCTCAGTCTTCCAAGTTTTGGAAAAGGAAGCACGATCGACTCGCCAAGGAGAAGGCAGATATGAAGGCAGCCTACGAGAGGGAGGTGAAGAGGCTTCATGCATCTTATCTTCCGCTTGCAGGCTCGATACTGGGCTTCGGCCAACTCTTTCTTCTTGTTCGCAGTGGTCTCAAAAGACCCTTTCAGAGTATCTCCCACCTTTCTCCTTTTATTTTGCTCAATCTCGATATCAGTATTTGCTTTGTTGAACCTTTCCCTCTTCTGACTGAGGCTGACCTTCAGGGTATTCTTTTCGGAGGTTACCTTTATCAGGCTGGAACGGAGACCGACATTCTCTTTTTCCAACCTCTTGATGATTTCCTTGAGGCGATCCACTTCAGAAGTGACGGCGGCAGGTGGCTTGGGGGCTTTGATGCACATGGAAGGTTCCCACAAGTATGGCAGTTTGATTATCTTGGCCCTTGACTTCACCCAATCAGCATAGGAGGTAGTCACAGTACACAGCTGCTTGCCTAGGTCTTTCTTTCCCACTCGCTGTATTTTGCCCCATGCTCTATGCACTTTCTTCATCAGCTCTGGACTCTTAACCCCTTCGGCCAACAGCAGCTCTTCCAACAAACGGTCTTCAGGTTTTTCTTTGAGCGAATATCCCAACTGTCGTAATGAGAGGACAGGATTACAGTTTATCACACCTTTTTTTATGCTGACCAGAGGGACATTTGGGAACTCCCCACATCGGAATATCAACTCCACTCTCAAGTAATCAAGACTAAACCAGACGACGTCCTCAACATCTAATAACATCAACCTTTGTGACCATTTCAGGTCACCCACATTATCAACAAACGACCCTTTCTTCGGGAGATGGGACACAATCCATTTCTGAAGCAAAGGAATACAGTAATTGACGGTTCCCCCTTTCTTCATATTTCTCCAATGGAAAGAGAAGAATACATCAACTAGTAAGGTGGGAACCGGGTTCTAGGAGATGAATATGGTGATAGTGGTCTTGTCAACGAAACCTTCGACATTCGGGAATAAAACCAATCCATAGATGAGTAATGCAAAGCTGGCGTAAAATGCGTCTCAGCCTCCACTGTTGGCAAATATTGTGGCGTTCTCAAATAGGAATTTGGACGGTAGGCCCTGCGTGTTACCCTTGACTCGGAGAGTGGCCTCGACTAGATCCTTCTTCATGCACAAGGCCTGAGCTATATCTGCAGAATCTGGGAAGTCTTCATCAATCATGTAGGGTGCTTGGCTCTTCACTGGCAATTGTAGTAGATGAGCAAACTCCTCTAGTGTGGGAGCTAGAAGAAAGTCCTGGAACGTGAAGCAGTGTAAGATGGGGTCATAGAACTGTGCGAAAGTAAACATCAACCCTGAATCTTCCTTGGTATTTTAAACCCCCAACAGATTGCCATAGGATTGCTTGAAGGCTACTCGGTAATCTTCGGTAAGGCACTCGCTGAGCTTCCTCAACTCATCAACCTTGGAGTCTCTCAAATTATACTGATAGGTTTTTCTTCGGTCGGTTTTATCCATGGTTGTACTGACACTAGCAACTGGCACAATATGTCCCTGAAAAATGCAAATGTAACATGTAATGGTTAATGCGATGATGTAATGATGCTATGTGATGCAATGATGGCAGGATGTCACATAATCAGAATTCTTGCATCAATGGATAAACTGCATAATCTGTTTATTCCAGGTTCAAAAGTTCGACGTATACACAAGAACACGGGTATGAAGAGTCTTGGTTTCCTGCAAGAAAGACCCATATCCCCTCACAGGTGTGTACTATCCTCGAAGGGTGATCCTAACAGGTCCCTAGAGTCAACAACCCAATTTGAGATACCATTGTCTTGGACGAATGACCCGTCGGACAATGATGCTCCTAAAAGGATCTACTCTAGGTGTGACGTCTCGTGTCAACCATAATCGCGGAATAACTCCACAGAGGTCAAACAAGACTCTAGTGACGTTATTATCCTGTGTGTATACTCAAACTCGGGTATAGAGTTTCTCTCTCATGTATCAACAACCCAACCCAAACAACAGCGCATACAGATATCCATGATGTCAGAATGCAATAATAAAGTAAATAGCAAATAAAATAAAGCGAGTAAGGTATAAAGATGAACACCTAGAAACTAGTGAGAAAACAACCTAAACTAGGCTCGACTCCTTTTAGCGACTAGGAAGTACTCCAAGTAGCAAATATTGCTCAAAGCTAAACGTGGACTTTTCAAACACTTTTTCATTACTCTAAAAACTCCAACATTCAATTCACATTAACCTTTTTTTACTACTTTCTCAAATAAATAAAACCAATTGTTGCCTGAATTATTACTGCAATCTCACACATCATTTAGAACATATCCTATTTTCTAATTTTATGCAAATTAGTATCTTTTAAAATTGTAATGTTTTTGTTTGTCTTTATCAAGTACCAAACTCTCTGCAACATTTTCATAAGTAGGCTTAGTGAAATCATATTGATTCATATAGTTTAATCCTATCCCAACCAAAATGGAAACAAAGTTTATATTTTAATGCTCTCATATCTTTTGAAAATTTAAAGTTGAAACAAATATGTTACATTAAGATTATATAACACTCATAGATGTTAGATACCATACAAAGAATACAATGAATAGTTCAAGTGAAAACAACATAATTTTTTTATTATTTGAATGTATACATATAAAAATGCACCTGTGGCCTAATGGATAAGGCGTTTGACTTCTAATCAAGCGATTGTGGGTTCGAGTCCCACCAGGTGTGTGTAAGCTTTTTTAATGAAAATGTGAAGGAGTTATGAATATGGGTTCGAGTTCCACAAGATGTGTAAACTCTTTATGAAAATGTGAAGGAGTTGTGAATATATAATACAATTCTGGTTCGAGCCCCACTAATGTGTAAAGTATTTTTTTAATGGAAATTAAAGGAGTTGTGAATATCTAATAATGTGAGTATGTGGATGATATTTGATATTGTCCTCAATTATATTTGTATCTTGAATAATGATATTTTCCCCAGTTTGTGATTATTTTTGTAAGTTATAGCAAACATATTTGAGATACATCAAACACTAAATATATGTATATATGTCAATTAAGATTTGGACTATTTCGAGTCCCACTAGTGTGTAAAGTTTTTTTTAATGGAAATTAAAGGAGTTGTAAATATCTAATAATGTGAGTATGTGGATGATATTTGGTATTGTCCTCAATTATATTTGTATTTTGAATAATGATATTTTCCCCAGTTTGTGATTATTTTTGTAAGTTATAGCAAACATATTTGAGATACATCAAACACTAAATATATGTATATATGTCAATTAAGATTTGGACATTTTTTTTTAAATAACAAGAAAATAAAATAAAAACAAGCACAAATTCTACATTATAGAGAAACACATTCCCTTAAGTAATTTTTAAGATTTGGACTATTTCGAGTCCCACTAGTGTGTAAAGTTTTTTTTTAATGGAAATTAAAGGAGTTGTAAATATCTAATAATGTGAGTATGTGGATGATATTTGGTATTGTCCTCAATTATATTTGTATCTTGAATAATGATATTTTCCCCAGTTTGTGATTATTTTTGTAAGTTATAACAAACATATTTGAGATACATCAAACACTAATGTATATATGTCAATTAAGATTTGGACATTTTTTTTAAATAACAAGAAAATAAAATAAAAACAAGCACAAATTCTACATTATAGAGAAACACATTCCCTTAAGTAATTTTCAAGAAGTGGAATAAATATTAGAGGGTGTAATATATAAACTAGTAAGAAAGAAGTCCACGTTATGACCTCTTAAAACTCGAGCATCAACTTACGAGGTAGCCTCATAATGAATGTGGTTGACTTTATTAATACATCGTAAAATGTTAATAAGAAGAATTATATCATTGATTAGATGTTTAAGGTAGAACATGATAGTAAATTGATTATGAATCATAGAAATAAAATAGATTGAAATACGTTTTTAAGCTAACATGACTTAATTGTAAGTCTCATGTCAATTGAATATCGAATTGAATACCCCATAACTAAAAAAAGCATTTTCGATTTCAAGCTTTTGTAAAATAAAACTTCACATAGAGATTATTGGAATTTCTAATAGGGTATCCTCAAGACGCCTATTCACAAATTTAGGATCTATCTGCGCTAATTTTAAAATTTCTAGGGAGAGGTTTGGTCATATGAATATTGTGCTTACAAATGCTCTCATCAACGAAAGGAAGGAAATAAGTTATTTCCTTGTCGATCTGGTGCACTACATTGGCAATCTTTATGATTAGTTTCGAACCAATATCCGTCTTTTAAAAATTAATGAACTTTATTCAAACTAATATCTTCCTATAAATTAATTTCTTGAGTCAAGCATCAGTCACGATCTAAGTTATGTTTGTTAGAATATATGTATCATGGAACGTTTAATAATATAATTGTTTAAGATAATATTTATGGATTTATGTGTTATACAAGTATAACCATTTGTTGGTTTTGATAATGAAAATTTATGACAATTGTCAAGAAGATCAAAAGATGATAACTCCATAAGTCAAATGAATTTTGGATGTTGATGGCTATCTACAATAGTTCTTTGTGATAATTGACAAAGGGGAAGTTGATTGCAACTGTCACAAGTTACTGATGTAGGCATCTAATCAAAAAGAAGATATCTCAAGTCTCGTTAGTCAATGATTCAAGTTCCAATTGAAATGCTAGACAATGTTGAATTAAACAGAGGAACATAAAGTCTTAAAGTTGTGAAAGTGAGAAAGTGTGACAACTCGTTTGGTCTTGTGCATAGCGCTTTAGAGTGACCAATTTATGGAAAAAAGAACAAGAATAAGTCTTTAGGTACAAAGGCAATGCGCGCCCGCAAGAACACACACATGCACGTGCACGCACACGCACACACACATACACATACACATTTTCTCTCTCTCTCTCTCTCTCTCTCTCTCTCTCTCTCTCACACACACACACACACACACACACACACATACACACATACACACACACACATAGATTTTAAAACATATTTTAAATTTTGTTAAACTTCTTGAAACCAATCTAGGAAAGTACGAAATCAATTAAGAAGTGTTTATAATCAATTTGGAAAGATAACTCATTGCCTGATCGATTATGGCTTTGGTCAAATCGATAAAAGCAAAGAGAAACTCCTTTTGATAGATTAGCAAGGCCATTAATCAATTGATTTAATTATATAGCCATTTTAGGGTTTTATTTTTTGGATTAGGGTTGTTTCTCTTGAGGTAGCTGTAGCTAGCAGAAATATATCCGAACGTATCGCACGCTCGAACATACAATAGAGTCGCCATCGAACTTTATTTATCCCCAGAGGGAAGGGAAAACATCGATAAAACCCGGGGGAAAGAGATATAATGGGTAAGGAAGTCGGTAATGCAAGGGGAAGGTATTAGCACCCCAAACATCCATGGTACTCCATGGGAACCGTTTTGATTGTTCTCGCTCGAATAGGTGTTAACTAGAGATTACTCGCAAAGAATAAGGGGAAAGGAAGGAAATAGATAAAGTGCTCGGAGAGGATTATGACCCTCATGCCTACGTATCCTCATAGTGCAATAAGGAATTCAGAGCTCCGTAGTTCAGGGAACTAGAAGTAGGAGGTGGAAAGGAGTGTGATAGAAAGTATGATCTGAACCAAAGAATAATGTCGTTTGAACTCCAACAGGGGGTGAAAATGTGAACCCAAGAGTAAAACTGGTGTGAACCAATCAGTGAGGGCGTATAGCACTTGTATCATTGTATTGGAATAACCGAAAAGAAAGGGTTGCCTAAGTGCGGCTGCAAAGTAAGTAAGGAGATGTTCGTCTAAGCAATTGGGTCTAACAAGACGAACAAATCGGCTCTTGGTTCACAAAAAGGGTACAAGATGGAGCACAAATGTATAGTGTATTTGGCTCAAAGAATAGGTATATCACATGGAGTGAAAGAAGGTAGTCTACAAATGTATTATGGGATGTATGGAGGGAAGTGACCGAAGCCACAGAATAGAAGAAATTGGTAACAAGTGACTGAATAAGTATTGTTTGAAATCGAAAGGTGAAAGTGTATTAGAATCCATAAGAGAAATGGGATTTCTACCATAGAGGGAAACAATGTTAACCAATACATGGAATAGTGGACCACCACTGTAGGGTTTTAGCTAAAAAGAAGGAATTAGATGTTTGGGATGAGAGCCAAACAACTCTAGGTACGAAATATGAACTATATCAGGTGTCCTAAAAGGATGTATATGGAATACCAAAGAAGGTGTATTTCGATGTCAAAGAGACAGATATGTCACTGGGTGAATGATTTATGATCGAAGATAGATAATGAATTGTGAAAGATATGAGTGATGCCCTAAGGCGAAGGAGGAATAATTAGAAGTATGCTCGCCAAGGATTCACATCCTCGTGCCTACGTATTCTCATTGTGAAATGAGAAAGTCAGAGCATCCGTAGTTCGGAACTACGAGAATAAAGGGAGAGAGATGTTTGTCTAAGCAACAGGGACTCACAAGACAAACACACAAGGGAGGATTACAATACTGGAATGCAAGGAGTATTGTATCACTTGCTGGGGAATCGGCAGTTCGAGATCAAATCAGAGTAGTAGCTTGGATCCCAAAGAAGGATAGACTCTTAATTGGAGAGCAAAGTGGACATTTACCAATACGTGGACTAGCGGACCGCCGCTATAAGGTAAAGCCGAAAAGAAAGACTAAATTAAGTGTTTGGGATGAGAGCCAAACAAAGATGAAGTTAGTGTTTGGGATGAGAGCCAAACAAAGATGAAGTTAGTGTTTGGGATGAGAGCCAAACAACCCTTGATTGAAGAGATGGACTGTCATCAGGACGTCCTAAAAGGATGGACAAGGAGTCCAAGGAGAAATATGATTGATCTCAAAAAGATGGTATAAATTGCATGAATGGAGAGTGATCCATGGGATAGAGAAGGTGGATTAATAAATAAGATAGCTCGCGAAGAAACCGGGTTCTCCTACCTACGTACCCTCATTGTGCAATGAGGAAATCAGAGCTTTCGTAGTTCAGCCCACTAGGGCTGAAAAGAAATTGATTTGAGGCAAAAGAAATGAATGATTGAGATTGAATTGAATAGAATGATGAATGAAGTAAGAGAGTGAAGTGATAAGAGACTTGACAGTCGATTGATAGGAATCATACTAAAGTCTATGAATAAGGGCGAACACTTTGAAAGATTTGGGGCATACGCCCCATACGCAAAGTCGCTCTAGACAAGGGTAGGAGAGACACCCTCTCATCATTCCTCATTACTTAAGACTTGAAACGCATGATACTTCTCTTGACTGACAAGTTGCTGGTGTAGAACCTTTGTTGTTGATCCTTGTGTTGATCCTTATGTTGATGTTGAACTTGTATGAAGAAGACTTGGTAGTTTAATCGATTCGTATTGTACTAAAGTCTATGAATAAGGGCGAACGCTTTGAATATTTGGGGCATACGCCCCATACGCAAAGTCGCTCTAGACAAGGGTAGGAGAGACTCCCTCTCGTCATTCCCCATTACTTAAGGCTCGTTTTGCACAATTTGAATCGTATTTACCAAGTGTTGACCTTTGATTTGTCTTGTATAATCCGCTGCTTGGTGTGACTGAGGATGCCTTGATTGAAGATTTCGTCTTGACGCCTTAAGCTCCACAGTTTGAAATAAAAGTCCTACTAAGTTACCAAGGCTTTTGGTCACTCAATTAGACTGGGGGATTATACAAGTTCAAAGGATTTAATTAATCAAAATTGTTTTTGATCAATTTAATCGGGGGTTTTGTTTTAGTTTTGAAGGGAACTAATTTTGGATCTAATGGAAGTTAGTAATTGTTAGAAACTAACCTAAGGGATCATGCATTGATTAAAAATTCTAAGTTAGAAGTCCTAAGGGAGCATGTGCAAATTCTAACACAAAATTACCAAAATGAGCCCATAAGGGCAAAATGGTCAATTGCAAAAATATATCAAATTCTAACCATGGTTTAAAGTTGACTAACTCCTAAAGATGAATTTTAATCCTAATGTTGAAAATGGGGTGATTCTAAATTTTATCAAGCCTAATTGTTTCTAATTAAACCTAACCAAAAATTCCTAATTAAAATTCTAAGGGAAAAATCCTAATTAATTCTAAGGAAAATTCTATTTAAATCCTAATATGCTAATTAAATCCTAAAATTAAGATTTATTAGCCTAATTAAACCAACAATCTAATTAGCCTAATAAAAATGCAAAATAAAATAAAAAACAAAGAAAACAAATAAAATTGGAAAAGGGGGTGTAATTGTTAAATGGGGTGTGAATTGAATTCAGATTAATGGGCTGCCAGCTGAGCCCATTACTGGTTTTTGTACAGCCAGACAAATCCAAAAACACAAAGGTGGTGCACGCAGCGAATTTGGAAATGGGCCGTCTGAGCCCAATGCTTTAGAAAATGTTCCAAACAAGGGTGTGTTAGCAGGAATGTGGCAAATCAACAAAATATGTCAATGGGCCCAACTAAGCCCAATTCCACTTTCTTCATAAATCTTTGGGGGGTGCACTAGTGAAAATGGTGTATGGAGAGTAAAGCACCATGGGTCTTATTGGCTGAGCCCAATCCTCATCTCTGTTGACTTGTCCAAGTTAACAGAGTTCAAACTCACTCCAAACGCACGCTCGCTCACCACCACCCTCTGCCTTGGTTCGCTGCACCGACGTCTGTCGCCGGTGCCGGTGTTAGCCTAAGATCCTAAATCCTACCTCAATCGAAACACCGATTCAGGATGAGCATGGAAATGGACATGAATTGGAGGAATGCTCCTTGCACCGGCCAAATCGCGCCTCTAAAGAGAAGAACCATAACGTCCACAAGCTAAATTAAACAGCATATGGTGCAAACTAAACCTCACAACCATAGGGCTTCTACTCCCTATTCCAAATGCTATCAATTGGTGAGCTCAAAGCAAGAAAATCCAACTGAAACGAAAATTACATACCGGAGAAGACGATCAGAATAATTCGCCGATGAGTTGTCTGATCATGATTCCTTCTTCTTCTCCTTACTTCGTCTCTTTCTTCTTATTCTGTAACTTTGGAATTTATAGCAGAGTGAGAGTGAAGTGGTCTAGCTCAAGCTAAATTGAAGCTTCAATGTGAAGTTTCAATGGCTTTTCTGCGAGAGAATAAGAGAGCTTTGGTGAGGGTGATGAGAGAGGTTGCAGAGAGAGTGCACAAATTCGCAAGGTTCCCAAGGTGATGAAAATGAGAGTGATCAATTGTTTAAATAGAGTTTAGGTTTGGAAGTGTTTAGGTTTGGAGTTAGGATTGGAGTCTGTTATATTCAGGTTAGGAATCAGTTGCATTCAACTCACTGAGTTTATGGTGAAACTCAGTTAGTTAGAATCAACTCAGTTAGTTGAGATTGATTAATGAGTGAGTGAATTAGACTGGCTAATGTAGGTTAGCTTAAGTGGAATTGAACATACTCATCAATGATGACCTGCTGAGCAGGTTTTGCCTTTGGTGACTAATGAGTTGGTCTGTGTAGTGTTTCAGTGGAGTTAGTTCAAGTAACTGGCCATTGCAGGTTACTGTAACACCTCAAAATTTGCCCTCCTCTCTTGGGACTAGCCTAACATATTACATATCATTTTGTAGGTCATTAGGCATTGCATATTTGCATATCATGTGGTTACATGGAACAAGTCATCCTCCTAAGTCTTGATCAGAAGATAAAGAGGTTAAGATGCAAGCTAAGGTTTCATGGACTGATCATTAACAATCTGAGGATGTGTGATTCAAATTAGGGTTTCATGGTTCCTCAAGGGGGTTGAGCTTCATCTTGGTTGAAATGGCACATCATCATCATCATCGTGGTCTTGTCATTACCAAGGGGTTCATCATGCTTGATTAGATACATTGAGATTAGGGTTTTGACCTCTGGTCAACCATAATCAGTTGTATTGGGCCAGTCAGGGCTTGTGAAGGAGATGAGGTTTTCAATGGATATGGGGATCATCATATGTTTATATTGAACTTATGGAAGCTAGGGTTTCATGGTTGAGCCATTTCATCAGGTATTTGAGGCTCAAGTTCAACAGTCAAGCTGAAATTCATCTATCAGTCAACAAAAGTCAACTGTGGTCAACTGTGCCTGAATTCATGGATTTGGAGGTGGGAGAGGGTTGGATACACTTCATTCATGTCCAAACAAGTTTCATTTGACATTTCAAACATCAAGAATGAAGAAAATAAAGTCAGATGGAAACTTTCCAAAAATAGAAAGTGACTTGTAATTCAAAATTGCCAAAAATGGAAAGTTTTTCTCCTCAAAATTACATGTCCAAAAATGCTTCAAATGAAATTTTGTTCAACATGAAAGTTGTAGATCTTGCTCTCACCTTTCCAAAAAGTCCAAGAACATGAATTTCTCATTTATGGTTGGCAAGTTATGGATTGATCATTGTCCAAAAAAGTTGAATTTCAAAGTGGCATAACTTTTGATTCACAAGGCCAAATGGAGTGAGGTTTCTTTGAGCAAAATTCTTTGATGTCCTCTATCCAAAACAAGCATTGCATTTCATGAAAACTCATCACATAAAAAGTCCATTTTTCAAGTGGACCAATTTTAAAAAAAGTGGAGGGAAAAAGGTGTTTTTGAGAAATATTCATTATTTTCACTTCATTCCTTTTGCACTAGCTCACATATGCTATTTGTAACTTGCTCAAACCAGAAAATTCCACTGTTACATTGGTTTTACATGAGTGAGGGTGAATTACTAATTGTCCATTTAGCATAAAAATGCATTTTCACTAATCCACTTCATTAACACTAATCTTGATTAGAAACATCATTAACATAACATATAAAAGGATAATCATAACTGTTTTCATCATAATCATAACAGAATTTCATTCTAGATCTGAAAATCTCCAATTCTCTCAACTTTTCATCTTCACTTTTTTTGCAATTTCTTCAAAAACCTTGCTTAGATCTTCATTGTTTCATCATCCACATGCATTATTGAAGCTAATTGAAGCAAGATTTCATCATTTCCAAGCCAAATTTTGGACTGTTAAAGTGAGGTGCAACAATGGCAATTCAAGATTTCATCAAGATCGTGCGTAATTGAGCAACAAGACTTGTTCCATTCACTTCTACAAGCATCATAGAAGTTCTGTTTTCACATTTCAAGGCCTAAAACGCGCGATTTAGCAACTGTCTTCAAATTAAGGTGATTTTTCGAATTCAATAATTCTTGAAATTGATTGATGCTTTGGATAGATTTTGTTTAGTAGAGAATTCTGCACTTTGAACCACTAAATTTGGTTGAGAAACAAGGAAGTTATGATGATTTGAAGTTTCATGCATGTTTATGTTTGCTATCGAATTTTTTTATTTAGGAGGAATTAGGCTAAAATAATTATAGATTCATGATGTACGTTGTGAGACCTTTCAATTGATATAAAGTTTGTCCAATTTGGTGGAGATTTGTTCTTGGACCTATGAACATGAAGAACACATGATGAACATTCAAAAAATTTCCAGAAAATGCATTTTGATCCAAAATTCGTGCTACTGTTCATGGCCAGGATGTTAGCGCGTTACTGTTTTGAAATGTGACCTCACTTCGAGTCCTGGCCGTGGCATTTTCGTTTTTGCCTTATTGTATTTATTCCACGTGACTTCACATGCCTTGTTTCATTTTTTTATTTTTTCATAACATTAGAAAATCCATATCTCATTCAATTTTTGTCCAAATAATGTGAGATTATTTTCACCATGATCCTTGTGATGTCCTTTATTTTTTGGTTATTTTTAATAAATTTTTGCACGTGTAAATTTTGGAATGGCCTAGGGTTTGTTTGGATGTGTCATTTGTTGCACCATGCTTACTCTTTTGATCATGAAATGATGATACTTAATTAGAAATTCTTGAAATTTTGCATGCTTATTCTAGAGACCTTAAGGAACATTTTGGTATATAGTTTATAATTTTTGAGTTCCTGGATTGAGAGATATGACATGATCATTAGAGGTGTGACAATTTGTGTCACACCATTTCTTGTCTGACTTCATGAATTTTGTTACCATGCCATATGAACTTGAAATGAGCTGAAATTTTGCATGTTGTATCTTCTGGATGTTAGGTTCACATGTGAATTTTTGTGGAATTTTTGGATATGTTTCCAATTTGATTGAGAATTTCCTTTCTGTTTGACCAAATGTGGACCTTTTGTGAGTCATGTTTTTAAATGTTTTGTGAAATTCTGGATATGCATTGGATGGACTTGAAATTTTGTGGAGTGATTATAGACATCTTGAAGTGTATCATGGTTTTAGTTTTGTGCATTTATCATGTTCCTACACTGTTTTATGCTTGCTTGAAGTTGATACATGATATTGTGCCCTGTTTGGACTTGTATGAGCATGCTTTAACTTGATGAATTTAATTGACTTGCTTCCCTTTGTCCAAATGGCCTGAAATTTGGTGTGATTGACATGTAATGAATGCTATTTAGCTGTGAATTGTTTGGAGATTTATTGAATTGTTTTGGTTTGGATTTGAATTGATGCATTCAGTTTGGTCCAATGAGCTTGCAAATGACATGTTTTGCACTATTTCTTTCATGAAATGAAATTGATGAATGATATGAACATGAGACCAATTGGATTTGCTTCTAAATTGATTGAACTTGATTTTGGATAAATTTCATGTTCTGTTTTGGATTTTTGATCCCATTTGGACCCTAGGCTTTGTCCTAGGGGTTTGCTTCTCATGTTTGAAGTGTGTTTTCAGGACAAAAGGCAAATGGAATGGAGGAATTAATTCAATTGGCTTGAGTTGCTCATTTGAATGATGTTGATTAACATTAATTCTGTTTTGTAGGTGGTTTCTAAGTCATTTGTGTTGAGCATTGGCTTATGCTTTGCTTGATGCATTGCTTGTGTACAGTTAACTGTGTAATCATTAACTTGTCTGTTTAACTGTTTGAGCTGAGTACTGATCATATTAGATTGATTTCAGGTACCTTAGTTGCTATAGTTCCTTGAGAACTTGCTTGTGTTGTTGTTTGGTTGTGTTAACCAATTGAGGTAGAATTTCTTTTCTCCATGTAGTCTGGAAGACCTGGCCTGTTACTTGGCCAGGCACCTGTCTGAAGTCCTCCTTAAGAGGCAACGATTGTGCTTGTTTATCTTTGTCCCCAAGCAGGAAAAGTCCTTTGAATAAGGCAATTGGCAGACACAAGAGATGTGTAATCCATCTCCTGCTCTTCTGTTGAGTCATCCCTTGGCTCACATTACATGTTGATGCCTTGAGGATAGTAACCCAAGATCCTTGTACAGTTGTACAGTTGAGTCAGAGTCATAAGTGTAGAAGGGTTCCCACTTTCTGAACCCACACTTCTTTGTCTGAAGCTCTCCCTGGCCAGGGATAAGAGCTGTGAAGTCTTATCTTCACTCACCTTTCATCAGCTTCACCCTGACTCTCAATGTCAGGGTTAAGAGCTAACACCACCCTGATACAGTTGACTTGCTTTGGCAGTCTAACCCTTGATTGAGCCACATCTGTCTGTATATAGTGTGTGCTAACTGTGAATGTTTGATTTGTTTTGATTATGCTTGCATGCTTTGCTTTGCCTGGTTAGGATTAGCTTGCAGCCTGTGCAAGTAGATAGAAAACTCAACCTAGGACAATTGTGGAATACATGATAACTATTAGGCTCGAGTCAGTCTCCCTTTTAGTTGGTCATTTCCCAGTCTCTGGTTAGGAGAAAGTTTCTCCCCTGTTAAGGGGAACTACGTTGCCCTGATCCTCATACCAGATGAGGTGCGTAGGCAGGAGGTCGCACGAGATCTCTCCGGACACCCTTTTTATTTTTCAAACTCTTTTTCTTTTTGTGTGTGTTTGCTTGACAGTTGCTAGGCTCGAGTTCCCGACTCCTTAGTAACTTGTTGTCTGTTTGTTCTTGTTGTGTGCTTGGAGTCCGGTATAAGTCCATCAAGTGGCATCTGGTTTCCAGTGTGGGTTTGTTTGGTTCGGAAGCTGATATAAGTCCAGCTATTGGCGTTCGGGTTCCATGTTTGCCTTTTTGTGCGTGTGTTTGTTTCGGCGTGCGTGAGCCGAACTACGGTAGCTCTGATTCTCGTTCCAGACGAGATACGTAGGCATAGGATGCGATGTCCTAGCGAGCCCTCTCCCCTCTTCCTCCACCTGTGTTGTCTTCAGTGTGTGTGTGTGATGTTTGTTTTAGCAACCTTTTTCTATCTTTTGAGCGTGGATCCCGTCGAGTACGACGGACGTGAGGGGTGCTAATACCCTCCCCTTGCGTAACCGACTCCCGATCCCATTCTATTTGGTCGCGAGACCATGCTTTTTCCAGGTTTACTCTGAGCGTTTCCTTTCCCTCTTTTGGGATAAATAACGCACGGTGGCGGCTCTGTTTGTTTTTGTTTTAGCCCGCCGGTTGTTTTTCGCGGATGCGACAGCTGGCGACTCTGCTGGGGATATATAGATGTTGACCTGTGCTGGTCCATCTTCCCTAAGCGAGTCTCTCCTAGCGTTCTAGGATAGTTTAGGTTGCTTGTGCTTTATTTATTACATTTATTATTCTTACTGTGTATATATTTGCATAAATATTTGCATGCATCATACTATCATGTTGTCGTCCTCTGTGCAGGTGGTTCCACTGTTTTGGGGTGGGTGTTCTGAGTGGGGCTAAAACCCAGGCCCGAGTATACACCTAGGATTAGTGTGGTCTCATGTTGCCTCTTTCATGTTAGGTCAACATGTGTTTGGCAGTATGATGTACCACAAGCCGGACGAGGTTCTTTTGAGGGAGCTTTTCCTTTGTGGAGTATCCACTTTGGTTGAGTGACTTCATCTGAACTATTGACTCTGGTGACCGATCTTTCCCGGATCTTTGGTTTAGACAATCTTAAGGGAGCTACAATGGCACACCCGAAAGGGCAAACCCATTGAGTATCCTTGCCCGATTGTCGAGACTATTATCCGCCTTAGGGTGACCTGATTAGAATTTACCTGTGAGGGGAGGGTGATTCTTTCAGATGCATGTTCAGATGGCGACTTTGATGGTGACTTTTGGTTCCGTTGATCAGAGTCCTATTCATAAGTCGGATTTATGGCCTTTTATTTCTGAGACGCCGGAGTGCTGTCCATGTTATTTATCAGTGGGGATCCGTTTATTTCAGGATTCCCCGGGCCGATTCAAAGGATTGTGGTTATCTGCACAGAGATTGTCTGATGATGATGGTGATGTATCTTCCGTTTATTTCGGAACCCTTGAGTTGGACTTATGATTGCTCCGTACCTCAGATGGTTGTGATCAGTTCAGAGATCAGGCTTCAGTGCAACAGATGATCAGATGACTTGGAGGATGGCAATGCATTGCATTCATTCATCAGCATCATTCACATTTTGCATTCATCGGCATTTAACTCATGTCTATCCATACTCAGGGTACATTCTCGATTGAGATTCCGGTTGAGAGACATCCTGATGTCAGAATGTTATTGTCGAAATATTATCCGTCTCGATGAAACCAGGATCAAAAGACAGAAGCTTCATCGTATGGATAGACGTTGCATTCATGCATATTAACCTGTTTGCTGTTTTGCAGGTATCAGTTCTAACGTGCTTGATTGTTTCAGGAATCATTGCTCGTGCTCGTAGAGTTGTACCTTTGCACTCAACACGCCCTTACAGATATTTCACTCGACGCAACACTCCCAGACTGATGGATCTTCCGAACACAGATATTCTTGAGCTGAAGGACAAAATGAACGAGCTGATCAACATCATGCAGGGTTTTGCAGTTGGTCAGAAAGCTTTGGCTGACAAAGTCGAGAAGCTCGAGCGGGCTTCAGCGGCTAATAGTGGTGTGAACCTGGATGGTGTCTCCAACCAGGGGCTGGGTGGTTCTCGAGAAGGCGGCAAAAGAACAACCGTGGGTATAGTGAACAATGCTGCTGATTACGGTGCTGCTACTGGTGGTCAACCTGGTCCGATGGGTCAGAATATGAAAGACAATCTATTCCCGCCATTCTTTGGGGTTGAAGATGATAGAAGAGAAGATGGGAGAGCTGATCAATGTCATGCAAGAGTTCGCCTTGGGGCAGAAAGTCATTGCCGAGAAGGTGGGGAGGATTGAAGACTGGTTGAAGAAGGGGAAAATACCAGGAAATGCTTCGTCGTCTGGAACGAAGAGATCCTTTGGTGATGGTCAGCATAAGAAGGAGGATGGCGCGAGTGCTGTGAATGTCCATGCCCAGAGAGGACACGGTAGGGGTCATTACTACCAGCATACTGCCGCGGTAATGATTCCTATTGGTAATCAGTCGGTACAACAACAACATCAGTTCCCTCAACAGAGAGCACAGAGAGCTGGGTGCCAAGTGAGAGGAAAGGGGACTGATCGTCAATTTGATAGGCCACCCATGACGTATGCTCTTCTGTTGAAGAAGTTGAAAGATCTCGGAATGGTACAATTGAGGATGTTAGCTCCATTGAGATCAGATCAGAAGCCTCCCAACTATGATGAGAACGCCAAGTGTGAATTCCACTCTGGTGCATCTGGGCATAACATTGAGGGTTGTAGAGCCTTTAAGCATGTTGTCCAAGACCTGGTGGATTCTAAGGCCATCAATTTTGCACCATCACTGAATGTTGGTGCTAATTCCATGTCGGCGCATGGTCAGATGATGGTGGGTGCAATTGCCGAAGATTCCGATCATGTCTGTACGGTGGGGGAAGAGACTGACAGTGACTGTGAACTTGACTCGTAGATAAAACTGTGCGTACCAGGGATGGAAGTCCAGAACTGGACGACCTAAAAAGATCATCACTGTCATTCATCCGGAAGAGTAATATTTTCTGTTTTCAATTCTGTTTGCATGAAAGCCATACGTTTTGCCCGAAACGTAATGGTCCATTGTAAGGGCCACCTCATGTTTCATTTTGCAACGTTTTGCATCATTAATAAATGGATGTTTTTCAATTAAAAGCGGTGTTCCCTGTTTTTCATTTATTTTTACAGTTTTAAAACAAATAAAAATGGCAATGTTTGTTTTCATTTTTCCTTTTTTGTTTTGTCTCGTTCCGACTTCGAAAAGTAAGTCTCCGGATCTCGTTGACAACAATTCGGTTACACCTCGTATGACTTCGACAATCCGATCTATCATGCCGAAGAAAAAGGCGAACAAGATTGTGATCTGCTGGAAGATTAGCCAGGTTGTCGAAACAAGAGGAGAAGGTGATTCAGCCGCATGAGGAGCGGGTTGAGATTGTTATTCCAAGCACCGCCGAGGGTAGGAAAGGAAACGAAAGTTGGGGCCGCTTCAGAGGCGAGTCGAAAGCATAATGGTAGTCTTGTTAAAAGAGCATGAGGATACCTTCGCTTGGTCATGTCAGGATATGCCAGGGTCGGATACCAATGTCGTTGTGCACAAGTTACCATGGAGAGAAGATTGTCCTCTATAGAAGCAGAACGCCGGTGCTACTTATCAGAGAGCCATGGTGACTTTGTTTCATGATATGATTCATCATGAAATCGAATGCTATGTTGATGACATGATAGCAAAGTCCCAGACAGAAGAGGGGCATCTGGCAGATCTGGCCAAGCTATTTGACAGGTTGAGATAATTCAAACTGAGGTTGAATTCAGATAAGTGCACTATCAGAGTGCGGTCCGGTAAGATGTTGGGGTTCATTGTAAAAAGAGGAATCAAGGTTGATCCTGCTAAAAAAAAAGAAAAAAAGAGGGGAAAAAAACAAGAAATGCCTGAACCGAAAACAAGGAAAAAGATCAAACGGTCAGGTGGAACAATGATTGCCAAGGGGCATTGAAAAGATAAAGGAATAATTTGCAGGAGCCTCCGATTCTGATGTCTCATGTGGAAGGAGCAATTATTAATTCGGTACTTGACGGCCTTCGAGGGGTCTATGCGGTGCGTATTGTGTCAGCATGACAAGTCTTGTCGAAAAGAGCATGCAATTTACCTTAGCAAAAAGTTTACCGAGTGTGAAACAATACATTCACTGCTCGAGAAAACTTGATGTACTTTGGCATAGGCTGCTCGCCGACTGAGACAGTATATGCTGGTTCATACCACTTTGTGGATTTCGAGATGGATCTGATCAGGTAGATTTTTGAAGAAGCCAACATTGGCCGGACGGATTGTGAGAGTGCAAAAGAAGGATGACTGATTTGTGATACCCTCAGAAAGAAATCAAGGGGTGTATTGTCTGATTACATCGCCCCGCAACCTATTGAGGATTATCAACCGAGGAAATTTGAGTTCCCTGATGAGGACATCTCGAGGTGCTCTAATCGAAAGATTGAGAGTAACCGATCCCGGAGGAGGGGCCTGACCCTGAATCCAAACGGATTCTGATGTCTGATGGGGTTAATGTGAAGGAGTTAGTGCTGCTTTGGTTACGTCAAAAGGATCCCACGTTCCTTTTGTGGCCAGGATAACACTTGGACGCACCGATAATGGTGGCTGAGTACGAAGCTTGTATCCTGGGTACCGAACGTCGGTGCGCACATCTACTGGGTTAACACCTTTCTCGTTGGTGTATGGGATGGAAGCCGTGCTACCGGTTGAGGTTCAAATTCCCTCTTTGAGAGTCCTGATGGACGTGAAATTGCAAGAGGCGGAATGGGTAAGGACCCGGTATGAAGAGTTGAGCCTGATTGAGGAGAAGAGGCTGGCAGCCATTTGTCATGGGCAGTTATACCAGCAAAGGATGAAACGTGCTTTTGACCGAAAGGTACGACCTCGGGTTTATCACGTAGGTGATATGGTGCTGAAAAGGATCCTTCCTCCTCAAACCGATCGAAGGGGCAAGTGGACACCTAATTATGAAGGTCCATTCGTGGTCAAGAAGGTCTTCTCTGGCGGAGCCTTGTTGTTAACGACCATGGATGGCGAAGATTTTCCATCCCCTGTGAATGCGGACGCAGTTAAAAAATACTTCGTATAAAGAGACCCGCTGGACGAAAAGAATAAAATAGTCCAGGCAAAAATGGGCATCCCGGCGAACCAAAAAACAGGAAAAAAGGGTTCGGGCAAAAATTAGGGATAAAAATGAAAAATTGTACACCCGGCAAGTCGAAAACCTGAAAAGGAGACTTGGGCAAAAAAGGGTATCCCGATGGATTGAAAACCCGAAAGGGCGGTCCAGGCAAAAGAGGGATTGAAACGAACAACTGCGTCTAGCATGATCATTTGCTTTGGTTAAGGCATCATCGATAATACCCGGTAGGGATCAGTCGGAAACGTCTTGTTCAGAAGGCAGAAAGCACGGAGAGTCTGAGGACATATGGGGTGTAACCGAGTTGGAACTCGATGAGATCACGGGTTTCACATTGCCATTAGGATAGATTTTTCCTTTTGTGCGCAATTACCTCTTTTCAGGAATTGCTTCTTTTGTATTGCTCAATTTGAGCCACACACTTTTCAATCAATAAAATGCATATTCAGTCAAATAATTTTGTTTTTGTTTTTAATTACCGCTTTGATTGCAAAAACATCCAGATATTTTTGATAAAGAATTTTGCATTTTAAGACATACAGGTCCCTTCCAATGCATGCTTATAAGATTGAAGCTTGGAATCTTATTCGGAAGGTTGGGTGACCCAAGTGTTGAAATCCTGACACGCCTGGGGCACGGTTTTATCTAACGATCTCTTTTGCAGGTACTGTTAGGTATTTTCCCTCACTTGCAGGTTGTGATGTGGAAGCTTTTGACAAAACAATCCCCGCGGAGTCCGATCAGGGACGAAGGAATTGAGGAATGGTGAAATAACGGCGATGGACGTACGGCGATCCTTGAAATTAATCAAGAAGACTCTTCAAAGTCGGAAGATTGAAAAGTTTGTATAAGTCCCAGGAGTTCGTTCTCCGTCGAGTGCGGAGCAGTTGGGAATGCAAGGTGATGAATCAGAAAAGTCCAGACGAGTCTGGGAGTTCTCAAAATTGGAAAGCTGACATGGGAGTTGGATATGGATACCGTGGTTCGACGAGTCGACAGGTGTTTGGTACCAGGCTGTCCTCCTCCCCAAGCAGAGTCGAAATGACTAATCCCCAGCAGATTCAAGGTCTGTGGATTCCCTAGCAGGGTCAGGATGGTTATCCCCAGCAGGTTTTGGATCAATGCTTCCCCAGCGGCTAGGCCTGAAGGTTGCTGTTTCCCAGCGGAGGTATCTGTGGGTGGTGTCTCCTCAAACAGAGTCAGGAGTGTTGCATCCCCAGCAAGTCGAGGACTGTTGTATCCCCACAGAGTGCATTGGTGGTTACTTACCCAGCGATTTCCCCAAGCGGATCGGGTGCAGAGGAGGTTTTATCCCCAGCGAGGGTTGCTTTTTTTCCAGCAGCAGCGCTATTCCCCAGCAGGGTGGAGATTGGAGCGTTGACGAGTTCCTTAGCTGAGTGTCTCGAGCTCCTCAGAAGAGTCCCTTGAGGGGGATGCCTTTTTATACATTCATCATGTAGACTAAGCATAGCATATTGTGTAATAAATCGCGTAGCATTTCCATGATTATGGAGCATTACGCAGAAAAATCAATCATGCATCATTATTGCAAGCATAAAGCTAGTCTCAAGCCGTGGTTTTCGTTTGAGAGGTGATTGTGCCCGAAGAGGAAGGTGTTACTCCGAGGAGTCTAGCATCATGAATTTTAATCAAAGGTATTCCCCAGTAGTGCGATACTGGAGGAAGGGTTTCTGTCGAGCAGAGATGGGAATGTTAATCAAGAAATTTTCGGGGTCCAAAAAAGAAAAAACAAGAAAGAATAATCCCCAGCTAAACGCGAAGTGTTCGTGTGCTAGGGCGGAATAAAGAATAGTCAGTCTGTGGCTTGTTATCCCCGACATGGGTCTTTGGCATGCGTGCCGACTCACTTATCACTGTTTTGTTATCTCTGCCGATGCTGACAGGCAAGAAAAGTTTTCCAGTGTTCAGACCGAGGCGGTATCCAGACCGATGTGGCGCTCAGGCCAAGTTTCCGATTTTCAGATCGAAGAAGTTTCCGACGATCAGGTTGAAGTACTTATGGTATCCAGACCAGTTTTCCGGTGTTCAGACCGAGGCGGTATCCAGACCGAGGTGGCGTTCAGGCCAGTTTCCGATTTTCAGATCGAAGAAGTTTTCGACGATCAGGTTGAAGTACTTATGGTATCCAGACCAGTTTTTCCGGTGTTCAGACCGAGGCGGTATCCAGACCGAGGTGGCGTTCAGGCCAGTTTCTGATTTCCAGATCGAAGAAGTTTCCGACAATCAGGTTGAAGTACTTATGGTATCCAGACCAGTTTTCCGGTGTTCAGACCGAGGCGGTATCCAGACCGAGGTGGCGTTCAGGCCAGTTTCCGATTTCCAGATCGAAGAAGTTTCCGACAATCAGGTTAAAGTACTTATGGTATCTAGACCAGTTTTCCGGTGTTCAGACCGAGGCGGTATCCAGACCGAGGTGGCGTTCAGGCCAGTTTCCGATTTTCAGATCGAAGAAGTTTCCGACGATCAGGTTGAAGTACTTATGGTATCCAGACCAGTTTTCCGGTGTTCAGACCGAGGCGGTATCCAGACCGAGGTGGCATTCAGGCTAGTTTCCGATTTTCAGATCAAAGAAGCTTCCGACAATTAGATCGATGCAGCTTGTGGCAGTCAGGCCAGTTTTTCGGTAATCAGACCGAAGTGGTGTTCAGACCAAAGTGGTGTTCAGACCAAAGTGGCGTTCAGGCTAATTTTCCGGTATTCAGACTGACGTCAATATTCTCATATTCCGGTGTTCAGTATTCAGACTGACGGGAGGCGTTCAGGCCTTGGTTATCTCTGTGTTACTAGTTATCCATATATTTCTGTTTCGGTATTCAGGCCGACTTTCTCCGTGCCAGACGGATTTTTCTTCAAGATTGTTTCTTTGCCGATTCTGACAGGCATTGTTAATTATTTTCCCATCGGAGTGCAAATTGTTCGTCTGTTCTTGGTATTCAATCACTCTTCATCCTGATCATCTGAAAGTCGAGGTTATTCATATCGACAAGTTCACAGTGGATTGAATAGGGGCAGCTGTAACACCTCAAAATTTGCCCTCCTCTCTTGGGACTAGCTTAGCATATTGCATATCATTTTGTAGGTCATTAGGCATTGCATATTTGCATATCATGTGGTTACATGGAACAAGTCATCCTCCTAAGTCTTGATCAGAAGATAAAGAGGTTAAGATGCAAGCTAAGGTTTCATGGACTGATCATTAACCATCTGAGGATGTGTGATTTAAATTAGGGTTTCATGGTTCCTCAAGGGGGTTGAGCTTCATCTTGGTTGAAATGGCACATCATCATCATCATCGTGGTCTTGTCATTACCAAGGGGTTCATCATGCTTGATTAGATACATTGAGATTAGGGTTTTGACCTCTGGTCAACCATAATCAGTTGTATTGGGCCAGTCAGGGCTTGTGAAGGAGATGAGGTTTTCAATGGATATGGGGATCATCATATGTTTATATTGAACTTATGGAAGCTAGGGTTTCATGGTTGATCCATTTCATCAGGGATTTGAGGCTCAAGTTCAACAGTCAAGCTGAAATTCATCTATCAGTCAACAAAAGTCAACTGTGGTCAACTGTGCCTGAATTCATGGATTTGGAGGTGGGAGAGGGTTGGATACACTTCATTCATGTCCAAACAAGTTTCATTTGACATTTCAAACATCAAGAATGAAGAAAATAAAGTCAGATGGAAACTTTCCAAAAATAGAAAGTGACTTGTAATTCAAAATTGCCAAAAATGGAAAGTTTTTCTCCTCAAAATTACATGTCCAAAAATGCTTCAAATGAAATTTTGTTCAACATGAAAGTTGTAGATCTTGCTCTCACCTTTCCAAAAAGTCCAAGAACATGAATTTCTCATTTATGGTTGGCAAGTTATGGATTGATCATTGTCCAAAAAAGTTGAATTTCAAAGTGGCATAACTTTTGATTCACAAGGCCAAATGGAGTGAGGTTTCTTTGAGCAAAATTCTTTTGATGTCCTCTATCCAAAACAAGCATTGCATTTCATGAAAACTCATCACATAAAAAGTCCATTTTTCAAGTGGACCAATTTTAAAAAAAGTGGAGGGAAAAAGGTGTTTTTGAGAAATATTCATTATTTTCACTTCATTCCTTTTGCACTAGCTCACATATGCTATTTGTAACTTGCTCAAACCAGAAAATTCCACTGTTACATTGGTTTTACATGAGTGAGGGTGAATTACTAATTGTCCATTTAGCATAAAAATGCATTTTCACTAATCCACTTCATTAACACTAATCTTGATTAGAAACATCATTAACATAACATATAAAAGGATAATCATAACTGTTTTCATCATAATCATAACAGAATTTCATTCTAGATCTGAAAATCTCCAATTCTCTCAACTTTTCATCTTCACTTTTTTTGCAATTTCTTCAAAAACCTTGCTTAGATCTTCATTGTTTCATCATCCACATGCATTATTGAAGCTAATTGAAGCAAGATTTCATCATTTCCAAGCCAAATTTTGGACTGTTAAAGTGAGGTGCAACAATGGCAATTCAAGATTTCATCAAGATCGTGCGTAATTGAGCAATAAGACTTGTTCCATTCACTTCTACAAGCATCATAGAAGTTCTGTTTTCACATTTCAAGGCCTAAAACGCGCGATTTAGCAACTGTCTTCAAATTAAGGTGATTTTTCGAATTCAATAATTCTTGAAATTGATTGATGCTTTGGATAGATTTTGTTTAGTAGAGAATTCTGCACTTTGAACCACTAAATTTGGTTGAGAAACAAGGAAGTTATGATGATTTGAAGTTTCATGCATGTTTATGTTTGCTATCGAATTTTTTTATTTAGGAGGAATTAGGCTAAAATAATTATAGATTCATGATGTACGTTGTGAGACCTTTCAATTGATATAAAGTTTGTCCAATTTGGTGGAGATTTGTTCTTGGACCTATGAACATGAAGAACACATGATGAACATTCAAAAAATTTCCAGAAAATGCATTTTGATCCAAAATTCGTGCTACTGTTCATGGCCAGGATGTTAGCGCGTTACTGTTTTGAAATGTGACCTCACTTCGAGTCCTGGCCGTGGCATTTTCGTTTTTGCCTTATTGTATTTATTCCACGTGACTTCACATGCCTTGTTTCATTTTTTTATTTTTTCATAACATTAGAAAATCCATATCTCATTCAATTTTTGTCCAAATAATGTGAGATTATTTTCACCATGATCCTTGTGATGTCCTTTATTTTTTGGTTATTTTTAATAAATTTTTGCACGTGTAAATTTTGGAATGGCCTAGGGTTTGTTTGGATGTGTCATTTGTTGCACCATGCTTACTCTTTTGATCGTGAAATGATGATACTTAATTAGAAATTCTTGAAATTTTGCATGCTTATTCTAGAGACCTTAAGGAACATTTTGGTATATAGTTTATAATTTTTGAGTTCATGAATTGAGAGATATGACATGATCATTAGAGGTGTGACAATTTGTGTCACACCATTTCTTGTCTGACTTCATGAATTTTGTTACCATGCCATATGAACTTGAAATGAGCTGAAATTTTGCATGTTGTATCTTCTGGATGTTAGGTTCACATGTGAATCTTTGTGGAATTTTTGGATATGTTTCCAATTTGATTGAGAATTTCCTTTCTGTTTGACCAAATGTGGACCTTTTGTGAGTCATGTTTTTAAATGTTTTGTGAAATTCTGGATATGCATTGGATGGACTTGAAATTTTGTGGAGTGATTATAGACATCTTGAAGTGTATCATGGTTTTAGTTTTGTGCATTTATCATGTTCCTACACTGTTTTATGCTTGCTTGAAGTTGATACATGATATTGTGCCCTGTTTGGACTTGTATGAGCATGCTTTAACTTGATGAATTTAATTGACTTGCTTCCCTTTGTCCAAATGGCCTGAAATTTGGTGTGATTGATATGTAATGAATGCTATTTAGCTGTGAATTGTTTGGAGATTTATTGAATTGTTTTGGTTTGGATTTGAATTGATGCATTCAGTTTGGTCCAATGAGCTTGCAAATGACATGTTTTGCACTATTTCTTTCATGAAATGAAATTGATGAATGATATGAACATGAGACCAATTGGATTTGCTTCTAAATTGATTGAACTTGATTTTGGATAAATTTCATGTTCTGTTTTGGATTTTTGATCCCATTTGGACCCTAGGCTTTGTCCTAGGGGTTTGCTTCTCATGTTTGAAGTGTGTTTTCAGGACAAAAGGCAAATGGAATGGAGGAATTAATTCAATTGGCTTGAGTTGCTCATTTGAATGATGTTGATTAACATTAATTCTGTTTTGTAGGTGGTTTCTAAGTCATTTGTGTTGAGCATTGGCTTATGCTTTGCTTGATGCATTGCTTGTGTACAGTTAACTGTGTAATCATTAACTTGTTTGTTTAACTGTTTGAGCTGAGTACTGATCATATTAGATTGATTTCAGGTACCTTAGTTGCTATAGTTCCTTGAGAACTTGCTTGTGTTGTTGTTTGGTTGTGTTAACCAATTGAGGTAGAATTTCTTTTCTCCATGTAGTCTGGAAGACCTGGCCTGTTACTTGGCCAGGCACCTGTCTGAAGTCCTCCTTAAGAGGCAACGATTGTGCTTGTTTATCTTTGTCCCCAAGCAGGAAAAGTCCTTTGAATAAGGCAATTGGCAGACACAAGAGATGTGTAATCCATCTCCTGCTCTTCTGTTGAGTCATCCCTTGGCTCACATTACATGTTGATGCCTTGAGGATAGTAACCCAAGATCCTTGTACAGTTGTACAGTTGAGTCAGAGTCATAAGTGTAGAAGGGTTCCCACTTTCTGAACCCACACTTCTTTGTCTGAAGCTCTCCCTGGCCAGGGATAAGAGCTGTGAAGTCTTATCTTCACTCACCTTTCATCAGCTTCACCCTGACTCTCAATGTCAGGGTTAAGAGCTAACACCACCCTGATACAGTTGACTTGCTTTGGCAGTCTAACCCTTGATTGAGCCACATCTGTCTGTATATAGTGTGTGCTAACTGTGAATGTTTGATTTGTTTTGATTATGCTTGCATGCTTTGCTTTGCCTGGTTAGGATTAGCTTGCAGCCTGTGCAAGTAGATAGAAAACTCAACCTAGGACAATTGTGGAATACATGATAACTATTAGGCTCGAGTCAGTCTCCCTTTTAGTTGGTCATTTCCCAGTCTCTGGTTAGGAGAAAGTTTCTCCCCTGTTAAGGGGAACTACGTTGCCCTGATCCTCATACCAGATGAGGTGCGTAGGCAGGAGATCGCACGAGATCTCTCCGGACACCCTTTTTATTTTTCAAACTCTTTTTCTTTTTGTGTGTGTTTGCTTGACAGTTGCTAGGCTCGAGTTCCCGACTCCTTAGTAACTTGTTGTCTGTTTGTTCTTGTTGTGTGCTTGGAGTCCGGTATAAGTCCATCAAGTGGCATCTGGTTTCCAGTGTGGGTTTGTTTGGTTCGGAAGCTGATATAAGTCCAGCTATTGGTGTTCGGGTTCCATGTTTGCCTTTTTGTGCGTGTGTTTGTTTCGGTGTGCGTGAGCCGAACTACGGTAGCTCTGATTCTCGTTCCAGACGAGATACGTAGGCATAGGATGCGATGTCCTAGCGAGCCCTCTCCCCTCTTCCTCCACTTGTGTTGTCTTCAGTGTGTGTGTGTGATGTTTGTTTTAGCAACCTTTTTCTATCTTTTGAGCGTGGATCCCGTCGAGTACGACGGACGTGAGGGGTGCTAATACCTTCCCCTTGCGTAACCGACTCCCGATCCCATTCTCTTTGGTCGCGAGACCATGCTTTTTCCAGGTTTACTCTGAGCGTTTCCTTTCCCTCTTTTGGGATAAATAACGCACGGTGGTGGCTCTGTTTGTTTTTGTTTTAGCCCGCCGGTTGTTTTTCGCGGATGCGACAGTTATAGGCTGAGCTTTTAAGTGGCTTTGGCCTTGCACTACTTCTCATACCTGTTTTATATTGCTTCCTCTTACACTGCCTTGGATTAGTTAGTATGGATTATTTGAACATGGTGATATTTTGATGCAGGTTTGCACTTGACTGGTTGAACAAGGATGTTGGCTTGTCTGCAACTTCCATTCATGTTTCTTGTCTGCTGCAAGGCCAATGGTGGGTTTGGCATGGTCTTGATTATAAGGTACAAGGATCTTGCAAGTTTGGGCCTGAACTTATAGTATGTTTGAGTTTACTTTGACTTGATGCTTGCTTGCTCTCATCATCTTGTGGCAAATCCTGCTAAGATTTGGTTTGGTTGTAGTTGACATTGATGGTGAGTTATTTTATTGGTTTGTGAAACATTCATAAATATTGATGAAGGCTTGGAATATTTGTACAAACTACTTGTTTTAATGCACTTCCATTGAGATGCATGTGGCCAGGTTAATATCATGATGTGCTAGGGCTTTGTGTTAGGTTGATGATGCTACTGTCATGTATTGCTAGGTATGTATGGTTAATGAAGTTTGTACATGTTGGCATTGTGTTGGTTAGTATGTGAATGTTTGCCATTGGATAATGTTGCAAGGTTGTTATGGCTTGCTTGATATTTATGTTTTCCACTGCATGAACCACATTATATTGTTGTAGATTGCTGAATAGGGTGTTGGTTTTGACATCATTTTGGCCTTGCTTGGCACATTGCATGTTAGACTTATGAGTTAATGTTGTGAATGGTTGGGTTGGTTAAAATGCACATGAGATGGAGGTTGTTATTGTGCAACATTGGCTTGTAGGATGCTGTGAGATGCTGCTAATTCCAGGCCAAAGTGTAGCAATGTCAAGTGTGTCCACTGTAGGTTTTTAGGGGGAGTTTTCATGTGACAATATTGCTACTAACAGGTGATGGTTTTTGCAGGAAGCTTGACTCAGGTTGATGCAAGTTTCCATGGATTTGGTCTGGCTGCAATTATGACTTGTTAGGCATGGATTTGGTAAGATTATGGTCTACTACAAGTCCTTATTTTACCGCATGTTTGCTGCAGGATTTGGTGTTCCTTGTTTCTCATGCCTTACAGGCCATATTTGCTCATGTTTGGACTGCAAGTTGATGTTCAATGTGGTGGCTTGGTCAAGATGTGGTCTGCTGCAGGTTCAGGTATGGTTCACTGCAGCCTACTGTGGTTTCAAGTTGTTAAACTGCAATTGCCTTGTTTGCTGCAGTGGTGGGTTGCAAGTTCAGGCATGTTGTGGTTGTTGTAGACCTCATTCTGTAGGTGTTTAATGCAGAACTTGCAGCAAGTGTAGTTATGTCGTGTGCTGCTAGAAATTAAAGGGAATTGAAGGATGCATGTTTGGTGCTGCCTATTATTGGCTTGCTGCCTGCTGCAGAGGTATTGTCTTTGTGCATAATTATTGTCATGCTTGAGTTCATGTAATGGAATAGTGATTGAATCTCATGTGCAAATGGCCATTGTAGGTATAGTATTTGATCATGTGACTATGATGTTTGGTTGTGGTAGATGCAGGACCTATTTGGAAAGGTGAACAATGGTTGGCAAGGCCAAAGACCCAAGTAATGGTATGGTGAGCATGAGGTTGCAAATAGGCCAAGTTACTTGAAAACGAAGAAACGAAGCAAAAGCATATCAAATCATGACATTTGGATGATGTATCCAGGCCAAGTGGGTTAGATTATGTTTTAGATGGTCAACAAGTGGGGGAGTTGACTTTGGTCAAAGTTGACCAAAAAGTCAATTGTTGACCAAAGTCAACAATTGGTCAAAGTTCATTTTTTGTTCTTTTCTTGTAAATGGATATTCAATGGATTCTTGATTGTGGTGAAAATTAGGGTTTGGGGAATTTGGGTTGACTTTGGTCAAAGTTGACCAAAAAGTCAATGACCAAAGCCAACAATTTTTGTCAAAATGTCAATTTTTGTATTTTCTTGTATGGAATCCTATGTAATGGTTTAAAATGACATGAAATGGATTGAAATGGTTTGAAAAATGATTGAAATTGGTTTCCAAACGGTCTTGTTTTATGACTTGGATGTTGGACTTTTGAAAAATAACTTGACTAATAATGTACATGAACAAAGCCATCAAATGAGATCACAAGGCTAGGGTTTTTACAAAGTGTCCATGAACCAATGGCATGACCAACAAGTGGCTTGAAACACAGGGGGTTTGATTGTTCAGATGACCAGGATCAAAGATGTGTCCACAACCAAATGAATAACACCATTGACTTTGAACTAAGACCAATGCTCCAAGAAAGGTACATATTCAAGCCACCAAGTTCATATGATTACCATCTCCTGATTAGGGCTTTGGAGACCAAGATGAGGCCTAGGGAAGCTCCAAGAGATCCTGCCTTGAGAAATTAGGGTTTTGAATGCCCCAGGTTGTCTAGTCACAACTTTGTTGAAGTCAAACCTTCACCACCATCATTAGGGTTTCACATCCCCCATGCTGATGATGTGAACCAAACCATGCCTTTGGACCTTGATACCTGTGTGAGCCCTAGCTTCCTGGGCCCAAGTTTCTTTTGAATCCATGAGGAATGATGCATGTAGATGAGTCATGGATGTATGCAAGTCATTTCCTGATCAAGTGATTAGATACATAGATGAGAAAGGGGAGGGCAAATTTAGGGGTACAACAGTAGCTTAGTCAATTAAATTATGTTTTAATTTTTAAAAGTATGTTTTAATCAATTAAATCATTATTTGGCCCATGTTTTGTGACATGTCGTAAGTGTACGACTCTGCGAAGTAGCAAAAAGCGTTATCAAACCATAGAGACCAAATGTTGATTACTTAATTTCGTTATATCAGTGTATATATAGAGTGACTGAAAATATGTGTTTTGAGACACAACTTAAATTAAAATGCTCTTTTGGAAAAATTTCTTAAATAAAGATCACTTAAAATACTCTGAGACAAATAAGACTTAGGGTTCATGATCTCCAATCTAACACATTCATATGATCCTTTAACTTTTATTTTGATAATTCTGACATGATTATAGAAAATAGATAAATATGGACAACGCCTACTTTCGTCAGTGTGTTGTCCTATCTGTAGTGGTAAATTCATGATCATCGAGTTATGGATAAGCAAGACATTAAATAACAAGAGTCGTCACCGCGCTTTTATTGTTTCCAAGGGAAAAGGGAAAAAGTACGAACAAAACCCAAAAATAAGAAGTTTTCAAATCAAAACTAATGAAATGTCAGAGATTACAGGTAAGGGGGTTGGTTACACAGAGGGAAGGTGTTAGCACCCAAAGTATCCTAGGTACTCCTAGGGAGCCCTTTTTTCTGTGCATATGTATTTTGTACAAAGTGATGTTTATAAACAAATAGAGTGAGGGGATGAGAAGAGAATTCATTAATTATATATTTTGTGTTTGACAAGACCTTCGGACTTGTGCCTACGTACCAACATAAAAATGAGGGATCAAAACCTCGTAGTTCTTGATATAAATTTCAAAGTGGATGCATTGCTTTTAATCAAAAATTAAGTTTGAAGGCACAAGGGCCTAGAAAATGGTTTGAATGAGTTAGTTCTTTTTGGCTTTTGAAAATTTTAAGTCAAGTATGGTTAAGTCTATTTACAAGATTGATTAAGAAAAGAAGTTTGAAAATACAATGGCATAAGGCCAAAGTTTCTAGTTTGCAAAGTGGTCAAAATTTAGAACAAAACTAGTTCAAGCAAAGAAGAATTTTTAAAAGGAGGGGGAGATTTTGAAATTAAAGAAACGGGGAGGAGATGAAGAGACTAATCCTATGCACAAAATTAAAAATTAAGAGTTGAAAAGATCTGACTAATGGGTAACAATCCAATAAACAAGAATGTCTTATAGAAACCCAAATTCCCTTGGACATTTTGAATCAAGCAACACACAATGCACAATTATATCGATCTTGAAGAGCAAGGCATCAAATAAAGATAGCCACATCCAAGCTTAGCCACTCCATGATCTTCTTCAAATTAGCCCATGTAGCAGATGAATTCCTTAAGTCACAGGTTCAAAATAACAGCTTCACAATGATCATGTTGCAGATGAACTCAAAGGGATCTTCAAAGATGTACTAGATGAAGTTTCAAATTACAAGCACTTGGTTACACACATGTCGGCATTGGCCAAGTCCTTTAGCATAGGGAGGTTGCCTAGATTCTAAATCCAATTTATCCAAGATCAAGTCAACAGTCTACACAAAAGTTTTTTAGGGTTTTTCTTCTTATTATGTACATTAATGGTCAAAGACCACACAAACAAACAAAATACACACAGACAAGATATATCACACAATATGGTCCAAATGGACAAAGTGAAAATTGCACTAACATAGACAATTAGAATGGTATGAATAATGGCAAATGAATAGAACTTAAAATTAAAAGTGCATTAAAATAAAGGACTTGAAATTAAATGTTAGTTGTTAATGTGTTAGAAGTTAGTATTGTTTTGCTTTTGCTTTTCATTTAAGTCATTCTTTGGAGAACACTCAACCCACTTATCACAAGCATGGATCCTTGAGCCAAGACATGTTCCAAAGAAAGGAAAAAAGGCCAAGTTTCCACATAATACCACGAAAGAGGGGAGACTTACAATCTCACTAACTAGAATGCTATGCCTTTTGTGTCACAAATTTAGCGCTATGTTAAGCAATTGTAATTGGACTTATGTAGAAGTCACAACTATTTGAGGTCGGGCAATAGAATTTTGGTGTTAACGCATGTTAGAGACATAGTATAATGGACTATGCTCATGAAACATACCACACACAAAAAAGAATATGCAAAAGAGGTGGCCTAATCTCATTCATACTTATGTTGATTTTGCAATCAACTAGCCTTAGGACTTAAAGATATCATAGGCCAAATGAAATGAGTGCATAAAGAAGGGGAATAGATGAAGAGGGAGGGGAATGGATCAAAGTTCAAATTGGTCAAAGGAGGACTTTTACCAAATTAATATCATTCATTCATTTTGGGAAAAGGAATGTACATTCCATCCATCCCCTAAATCCAATGATATTAACTCAACAAAGTCAAATCAACTTTGACCAAGGCCCAACAACATGAGTCAAACTTACACAAATCATCACAAGAGGTCAACACAATTATTTGGCATTTATTCAAATTAAAAATACTAAAATAAGGCATTTAAATTAAATATGGTTTGCCAAATTCCTAAAACCTCATCAAAACACCAAAGAAATGGCCATGAGATTTATCATATAGGTCAAACAAGGTCAAATGACCTTGGAGAAAAAATTCAGAATTTTTAAAGACTTAAAAGTATTTTTAAACAATTAAAAATAATCACAAAATCAATTAAATCATGAAAATATTAATAATGATCCAAAAAATATTTTTAATTCAGAATATGAAAGAGGAATTTATTTAAAATATTTTGGTGAAACTCTCACATTTTTTGGATCAATATTAAAATTAATATGAATTAATGAAAATAAAATAAATTAAATGAAATTCAAATAATCAGAAAAAAACGTGGACCACTTGATCTCCCTCATTAATTGAGGTGGCAGATCAAGTGGATCAGCGCGCGCGTTCCACAATAAACCTAAGTCAATACGCTGCAGGGATGGTAATTAAAACCAACACGTGGAATTAAAACATTTCAAATGAGATCAATGGCTCAGAACCTGTCCAGCATACCACCGATGCTGGACCTCCGGTCACCTTCTCAGGCGAGGTCCACCGGACTGGTTCACTCATCACCGTCAAGAAAATGCAAAAGGAGGACATGATTTGAAAGAAAAAATGGCGTAGAGCACGAATCTGACCTTAATTTCAACTAACTCCAAATATATAAAAAGATATGAGGAGTTGAATTTTGAGGTGTGTCAACTGAGTTGCTTCGATTTGACCTCTAAGCAACTCAATCTTCTTGCCTACATTGGTAGGACTTCAGACAACCAAAGATCCAAGAGAATTGATGAGAATTGAGTGAGAATCGAAGAGATGAAGTTTTTTGAAATTTACCTTCAATGCTGTGCAGAACTTGATGTTGCTTGCTTCAACCTTGATCTGATCACACTTGAGAAGCTTGCAGGAGAGGTTTAGCAATGGTACAAATCTTAGGATCCTGGAGTTCTTGAATCTCCAAATAGTAAGATTCAAACTCAATTTTCAGGTTGAAAATTCTCAGATTTTCCTTTGAAATGTGAGGGTTTCAATTGGGGGGGGCAAAGCTGGCGTGCAAGGTGTGTTTGAATTGAGCTCAGGGGCCTTGCATTTATAACATCTGGGATTGATAATTGCACACTTGAAAAATTGCTAAATTTGGCAATGTGATGCACAAGCTTGCATGAGCGTGTACATGCCCATGAAGCAATCCATTTTGATCCATATACAACTGTTCCAAAGTTAAAATGAGGCTTGAGTGGCAAGGAAATGATATGTGGAGTTTTGGACATTTGATTTTCTCCAATGATGCAGCTTTGTTAAAGCCATGCGCAGACCTAGCAAACTTCATCCAAAATGCATGAACTTGGGTTCTTTGGAAAGCTTAGATCAAGGGGAACAAGTTTGATGTTGAACATTTTTTCATTTGAAATTGGATCATGGTGAGTTTGAAGGTGGAATTTTGGAAATTTCAACATGTTGAAAAATTTTCTAAGTGCCAAGGCATATATCTCAATATTCCACCTTGCTTAACTTTTTATGTGAGTTTCAAATGAGAAAAGTGTCTTTATCAAAGTTGTATCTCTTTCAAACACATTCAAAATGGTCACTAATGTCATGTCATTTGGATTTATAATGGTAGAGTTATGCATTTTTGAAATTTGGAAAAATCACTTGTTCAATGGTATAGGTAAAAAATGACCTATAATGTTTCCTCATATCACGTGCTCATAAAAGTTGGATTAGCTCTCACTCAAAACATCAAAGTTGAATTAGACATTTTTAATTTGATTGTGAAACTTGGAAATCTTTCATATCATAAAAATTGAGCAAGTTATGGCCTTGGGAAGTTGACTTTTAAATTAGGGTTTAGACAAAATGACCTATAATGTTTCAACATAGGAAATGATTTTCCAAGCAAAACTAGCTCTAGGTCTCAACATGAAAGTTGTTTGGAATGTCATTTAGAGTAAAATTTATCTTAGAATAATTTTCATATGGTGAAATTTGTAGGAGATAGGGTCTAGGGAGACCCATTTTTTATCAGATGAATTCATCTGGCCAACCACCATCAACCAACTTACTAACCTTCAATTATTTTGACTTTCTTGGCTCATGGTAGATTATATATGCATAAGATGATGAATTTTGAAGTTTCCCTTGAGAAATTTGATCAATTAGTGAGATGGCTTGTTGAAGAAGTTACTCAAGATACCCAGACAAACTAGGGTTTCCAAGGCAAACCAATTCCAAACTCTTGAAGAATACTTGATCAATATCACATGTAGGAATGATTGGGACTCATATATGATGCTTATAACCATTTTTGGATCAATCCTTAGTTGTGCTTTTAGCCATGAGGGTCTTAAACCCTAGGTGTGGACTTGATAGATCAATGAGGATCATGCCCTACCTACAAAAAGTTAGGCAAATACAAAGACATATTTGTGGTATTTTGGTTAGTAAAATGATAATATACAAGTATGATACAATCACATAGTGCTTGGTGATCTCTCCCAAAACAAACCCAATGAGAGAGGGGTAAGGAGGATGCCAAGGTATGATCCCAATGCTAATGCATATGATGAAATTGCATGAGGGATCTTAGGGTCAAAATGGGGCTCTTACACTATCTAGGGAGAATAATTCGTCTGCTTTCGCACAACCAAATTATTCGTCAAAAATTCTTTTCTTTGCGCAACTATTAAAGATGGAACATTTCATAATTGCATCAGAGCACTTTCATTGTATCAAACTTAACTGTTTAAAAACCTGCTCTCGAGATCGATACATATCCTTTCATATTATGATAAGTACCTGAAAACTCTTTACTTTTGTACAAGAATGAAAAGCTCAGGTTTTAAAATAACTCATAATTCAAATTATCATAATTGATTAGTGAAGAATCATACAAATGGTCTTGAGTTAGATCTCATGACCCCTAGTCCCTTGTGGAATAGTCACTCATGATGATGAAGAACAATACAATCAGAGCAATTATCATAATAAAAAACCTGATTAATGGTAAAATCATAAATTGACAATTGCATATAAGAATAAAAATAACCTAACTGACTAGAAATTCACTAGAATTGAGATAGATTCAGTGCTCCAATGGAGACTTGAGTACAAAGCAATACAGAGAAATAAAATAGGTAAAAATAGAATAAAAAGTTGGTTCCCCTCCAAAACTCAATACTACCTATGAGTTTTATGGAAAATTGTAAATGTGGAACAAATATAATTGGTCAATACCCATTACAAAAAGAAATTGGATACAATAAGAAGTTGCAAAGATCACAAAACAGATTAGGAGTGTCGGAAAAGGAAACAAATCGAGGGAATTTTCGCTTGATTGATATGGCCTGTAGCAGTTGATACGGTCGGCCGTAGCAGGCCCTGGTATTTGTACCAAGCGTGCCAAAGTGGTGGATGCTTAGAGAATGGCTGCTAGGGCCCGTAACATGTATTATGGTCACCCATAGCAGCCTTTTAGTCAATGTAAGAATTCTTGATTCCTCACCATTTTTCGTGCTTTGCTTCATTTTGGTTCCTCTTTGACCTGTGATATTTTTTTAAGTCAAATTACCAAAAACATGACACCAAAGCATAAAATGCGGTAAAGTAAAACGGACAAAAATCGAGGAAATTACAAAGTAAAACAACTATTAAAAGTGATACGAAAACCACTTATCATATTGTTTCATTTTTTAATCAAATCATTTCTATCTAAAGGAGGTTATACACCAAATTTCAAAATAAGAAACCTATATACTATTTTACTCTCTTTCTTTCTATTTTTTTTCACTAGAGTTCTTGTAGTGTTAAAAGAGTGAAAAGTCCTTATAATAGTTATGTTGTATTGATGTTGATCTTAATTAATATATTCAATAGTGTAGTTCTCTTATGAAATATCTTTGTAAATAATTTGAAGGTTGCAAGCTGTAACAACCCAAATTTTTTTAGTATTGACTTATTATACTATTATTATTATAATTTTAATTCAATTATGTGGAGTGTTAATTAATTAATTGGTGTATTAATTCATTATCTAGTGGATATGAGAAATAATTAAATAATTGAATTAATTAATTAACTTGGTTGCATAGTGAGTGGTTAATTATTTAAATTTAAATAGAGGTATTTAAATATTAGGTATTATTGGGCCTAGTGATTAAATTAGATGATTTAAGCCCAACTAGAATACTATTATAAATAGTAAGAGTGAAGGAGGTGAGAATTAGAATTCACTTGAGCACTGAAGGCAATAGAGAAAGAGGAGAGGGAAAACGAGAGGAGTCAAGGTTTCCATCAAATTGACAAGGTAAGGGGGGAAATCCTTATCATTGTGGGTTAGTATGATTGGGTCAATGGGTAGGAACATGATTTAGGTTGAAATCCTTAATTGGCATGGTTTTGGAATTATTAGGTCTTGATAAATACTCTTGAATTGTGATGATTAAATTATGCTAAAACTGTGAATGAATATATAATTGGATGAGTAATAATTTTCTGAACATGTAGTATTTTACGGAATCGAAATCGGAGGTCCGGAAGTCCTCCAACGGTGAAAAATGCGGGGAAATCTGCATTCTGTTCGTTGTTAGCGCAGGAACAACATTCTGTCTTGCGTTAACCGGTTAACCCAGGGTGTTAACCGGTTAACACTGTTACGATATTGAAAAAATTGCATTCTGTCTTGCGTTAACCGGTTAACCCAGGGCGTTAACCGGTTAACACTGTTAAAAATTGCCAAGAAGCGCATTCTGTTTTGCGTTAACCGATTAACCCAGGGCGTTAACCGGTTAACACTGTTTGAAAAGTGAAAAATTGATATTTAAATGTTGTGTGCGTTTTGGAATGAAATCTATGTGTACATATTGGATGGTTGACCTATATTGGTGAATAATATATTGTATGAATGTGTATGTATACCATTATTGAATTGTGAATGATTTATGGTAATGGATGTGTATATGTAATCATGAATGATGTGTGGTGATGGATGTGTATATGTGCCAATTGTGAGTTATGGTGATATGTGAAATGTTAAGACGGTATAGCTGGTCTTAATTGCATATGTGTTGGTATGTGTGCATTCATTCATAGCATGGTTGACTTCATTGTGGAAGTGGTGAAACTGTGGGTTCACATGAGTAGACGTTGATCCTTAAATGGGATTAGGCGTAGTATTAAGCGGTGATCCTTCATTGGAAACAGACGTAGCAGACGTTAATCCTTAATTGGGATTAGGCGTAGTATTAAGCGGTGATCCTTCATTGGAAACAGACGCAGGGCTTTGGTCTTGTCCGGATCGGAAGCGTGGCTTGGATTCTAGATATTGAATCGGAAAGCGGTGAAACTTTGAGTTCACATTGAGGTACCGCATGCATGGAGTCACATTGTCTTGCATCGAGTCGTTTATAGTTATGTGATCATTGAATGCATGTATTGATGTGGGTGTGATGCATGTTTGAAGCATGTGAGATGATTGTTTGTTAATATCAGTGATATAATAATACAAAGTGTGATGAATTCTTGAATTGTTGTTTTAATTCATTGTGCCTATTATGCTATTTCATAATGATTTGAATTCTCACCCTTTCTGTTTGAATGTTACCTTTACATGGGTATCGTGCAGATACTACATAGTAGTATTGCGGGAGTAGGTGGACGGTAGCTCGCTCAAGAATAGCTGGAGAGTTTCCGTATTTAGTTTGAAATTAGGTACTGAGTCAATGCTCTGGTCATGTAACACTGGGTAGATTAGTGGTATTGAACTCATATCTTATTTTGATATGCTTTATGTCATTAATTGTTTTATTTTATTTGGAGTGATTATTGAGAGATGATCATGGTATGGGACATGGATCATATTATGAAATACATGAGTATTCTTTATTTCCGCTGCGAACGCATATTGCTCGAATATTCATGATGAGTGAAATGTGTTATTTTGAATGACCAGGTGTATTGTTGGTTTTTGAAAGTTTTAAGTTTCGAAAACGTCGATGTGACGCCCTTTTCTTTATATGCGTGCTTATTTACTCTGATTATATGCTAAATAATTTGGGGTAGAAAAAGGGGTGTTACAGAAGCTAAACTTGAAAAAAAAACTTGAGTGAAGTTTCTTGAGTTAAGCTTGTGTAAGCTTTATTTGTTGGTTCTTGAGCTAAGCTTGTATAAAGCTCTATTTGTTGTTAAAAGATTTGTCGACTGATCTTGTATAAAAGTTCCAAGTGTTATTAAAGATTGTTTGGGATGATCCTGCAAAAGCTCAAGATTGATTTTTATGGAATTCTCATGAGAAAACTTTTGAGGATAAAAATAAGTCAAGTGATTAGGCTAAATCTGTATAAAACTCTGGTAGAATCCCTCTTTTAATTTTTGAAGACAGACACTTGTTCAACAATATTGTTTTCAAAACTCAACCAACTTAAACAATTTTTTAATACCATTACAACTTTTTACTTCATGATGATCAATAAGAAGGCTTAAGATATGGAGATATTGTAGGCAACGTGACTCTCATAAAAAATATTGAAACACTTTTTATTTATTTCATGTAGACAATTTTTTTTTGGAATCAGGGGGCATATCGCTTATGTGTGGAGGAAGATATTTACACAAACCACTCTATGTTCATGGAATATGGCATCTTAAAAAAAAATCATAGTCACTAATCACTATGGCATATTGAGATTACTTTCCTACAAGAGATATCATTCCAAGGGGTTAACTTCTCAAATAATTGTGCTCTTTGTGATGATGGTGTTGAATATAGCCTTAATATTTTCTTCCAATGTCAAAATAGAATTTACTGTTGACAAATGATTAGACTAAAATTTATCGTGTCGAAGCAAATGAATGTGAAAAAACTGTTTTCAGGACAATGAATTTTGCATCAACTAACATCATATAAGATCAAATTTGTTACATGTATGATTCAGAGTTTTTGAAGAAACTAAAAAAAAGTTTGGAACAGCGAACACAAGCTTCACTCCAAAAGAATTTGATCACATGTTGGAAGGATAATAGAGAAATGGAAATAAAATATGTTCTAATAATAGAAAAGAAAAGAGTGAAATGTCCTAGACTAAGTTATCAAATGGAAAGGAATAAAAATAGTAACAGAGAAACCACGGGAATGAATGAATATATTCTGTACTTTCACAGTTGTGTTCTTAGGACTACAAAAATGTACTAGAACACTCCAAAAAAATGCTTACCATTATGAACTAGAAGTTATGCAGATTTAAGTAATTTGTTGGTGAAGTGTTGAAAAGTATACTTTCGTCAAATATTTTTATATCGTATCCACAGAGATTGGTTGTTATTACCGCCGTTCTATAATCCAAATTGTTATAAGTTTAGAAAGTAACCAAGTTGTTTTGTTTGAAAAGTTATCTTTCGAGTAAAATGTCACTAAAACAATAAAATAGTTTTAATCAAAGGTAAGAGGCTTGGCAAGATTGGAGTTCACTATTCAAATTGCTTATGCTTCCTTATGACAACTATATAGATTCAAGATTATTGATGATGTTCAAGTATCCTCTCAATATCATTTATGTCTAAATGATATTGTGATAATCACTATATTAATCTTTAGACGATCTCTCCACCTAACTATCAATATAGCAATCTTTAATGGTTGATACAAAAGAAGAGTAGTGAATAAATCTATCTCTACAACTTATTCACTACTTGAAAATATATTTTATGTCAAGACTTAAATAATCTCTTTCAACAACTACTCAAATCTAATATTCAACTTAGGGCAAAAATATCTTTCAATACATCAACAATCTTTCATCATATATAAGAGTCAAATGAAATACATAAACAAATAGGAATAGCTACTACCTCCAATCTTGACAAAATGGGGTTTAGCTCCTCATCATCATTTTGGAAAGCACAAGGCAATGAAGAAGATTAAACTCTGTTTTTCTCTTACAAAATATCAAACTATGAATCAATGAGTGAACCATTTCCATTCTGTTTTCTAAAAGGGTTCCTTTCCTAAAATGTCCATTTTCATCTAAAGCTGAAAAGCCCCCTACAATAGATACAGAAATGGCAAACACAACTAGAATTGGAAACAGAACACTTGGCCAAATCAGCTTGCTGGATTCGCAAGGTTCGCGGCGCCATCCCTGATCGCGGCGCAAACTGAAGCAACTTAAGGTTCGCGGCGCCATCCCTGGTCGCGGCGTGAACTGAAGCTAATTCAGCTTCCTTGCCTTGCAAGCTTCATCCAATTAATCTTCCAAGTATTAATCTTCAAAAATAGGTCTCCAAATTGCATTCAACACTTCTTCCAAATTATGATTATGCATTTCGAAGCTCTCTTGTCCAAAAATTCTACAAAACTAACAAATATATGAAATAACTACTCAAAACAACATCAATTAAACCTAATTGCATTTATACAAAATAGTGAGTGTCGCATCACGCGAAAAACCGGCGGGAAAACAAGAACAACAGAGCCGCCACCGTGCGTTATTTATCCCAAAAGAGGGAAAGGAAACGCTCAGAGTAAACCTGGGAAAAGACATGGTCTCGCGACCAAAGAGGATGGGTTCGGGAGTCGGTTATGCGAAGGGAAGGTATTAGCACCCCTACGCATCCGTAGTACTCTACGGGATCCACGCACAAAAGGAAGAAAAATGGTTGCTAAAACACTGCTCAAACACACACACACTGGCTGAAAGAGACACAAGAAACTGACTGAAACTGACTCGGCAGGATATCGCATCCTGGGCCTACTTAGTCTATCAGGCATAGACATCAGAGTCGAAGTAGTTCGGACTGGGGAAACGACACATGCTCGCTAGGATATCGCATCCTATGCATACGTATCTTCTCGGACGAGAGAAGAATCAGAGCATTCGTAGCTCGGCTGACACGCACACAAACAAACACAGGCAAAGGCAAACGTGGAGCCTGAATGCCAATCACTGGACTTACATCAGCATCCGAACCAACCAACCCACACTGGAACCCAAATGCCACTCGATGGACTTACATCAGCTTCCAAGCACACGACAAGACAAAACAAAGACACAGGCGCCCGGAGAGATCTGCTCATCTCCTGCCTACGTACCTCATCTGGTATGAGGATCAGGGCGACGTAGTTCCCCTACGGAGGGATACAGGACTAGCCTAACCAGATAACAGAGGGAGACACAACTAGGGAGACTACGACTCGAGCCTAGATGTTATCATGCAAAATCATCCCTAAGTTAAGGTTTCTAGCTAACTGGCACAGGGAGCCAGCCTATCCTAATCATGACTTGCACAGGAAGCAAACCACACACACACTTAACTTGCACAGGGAGCAAGCCAAGTAAAACCTAACTTGCACAGGAAGCAAGTCTAAACTAACCCTAACTTGCACAGGAAGCAAGTCAAACAAACATACAAGCACAAGTAGCACACACTATACACAAGCAAGTGGCTCAAACAAGGGTTAGGTTTTAGTCGAGGGGTCATATCAACCTCAACAAACAAACCTCTGGAACTGGGTAGAATGTTGCTCTTAACCTTGCCATTGAGGGGCTAAGGTGAAGCAGATGAAAGGTGAGTGAAGATAAGACTTCACAGCTCTTATCCCTGGCCTGGGAGAGCTTAAGACAAGAATGTGTGGGTTCAGAAAGTGGGAACCCTTCTACACATTTAAAACTGACTCAACTGTACAATTGTACAAGATCTTGGGTTTGTATCTGCAATGCATCAACACAGTGGTGTGAGCAGAGCAGAAGACACACAGAATAGCAGGGGATAGGTTGCTTATCCCTTGGTTCTGCCAATTGCCTCTTCACTTAGGAGGTCTTTGACTCTATGCAAGGACAAAAGTAAACAGTCACAAACATTGCCTCTTAAGGAGGACTTCAGACAGTTGCCTGGCCAAGTAACAGGCCAGGTCTTCCAGACTACATGAAGATGAGAACTATACCTCAATGCAAATTGCTTATATAAGCAAAGCAAAGCAAAAGTTCACAAGGAACTAAAAGCAACTAAAGTACCTGAAATCAGTCAAGCACAGTTAGTATACAAGTCAAAGTTAAACCAGAATGAAACAAAGGCTAACAGTCAGCACAAGCAGATAAATGTGCAATGCACAAGGTTCAAGGCATGTGAGCCAAGCCACCTACAAAACAAACAAGTTAGACAAAGATATTCAAGCAAACTCATATCAAAAGAATTGGCCTCATTGGTCATTTGTTGGTCAACCTGAAAACATGAGCTCAAAGGTGAGTAACAGGACCACTAGGGCAAGCCTAGGGTCAAAAAGGAATGAAAAAGTCAAAACAGCAAAGGGCAAGCATCCAAAATCATGTTCAAACAATCAAGAAACACAACCAATTGGGTTCACATGTATATCAATCATCATCATCATTTCATGAACAGTTTAGGTCAAAGTGTTGCAAACAGAAGCTCATAGAAGTCAACAGCAAGACTTAACTCAAAAGCAATCTTAAACATTTCCAAAAATCACCAAATAAATCATGACCAATCACAACCCACAGCATGGTAAGCATGTCAAATTTCATCTCATTTGGACAAGTGGAAGGCAGTCAATGAAAATCAGAAAGTCAAAGCAATTTTGAACGTGCTCAATGAAGTCAACCAAACATGCATCAACTTAGAAAAATCATAAATCAGGGATGGTGTATGATAAATGAATGGGACTAAAACCATGGCAAAGATGAGGATGTCTAGTTATCTCATGTAAAATTTCATGTCCATCTAATAAAGTATGAGAATTTCACAAATGAAACGGGAACATGTGTCACAAAAAGTCAACATAAGACCAAACAGGGGAGAAAATCCCAAACAATTAGGAAATGCCACAAATAATTCCAAGAAAATTCACATGTAAACTAGACATACAAGAGTAGGTTCATGCAAAAAATCAGATCAATTGGAGGTCAAGAAGCATGGTATCAAAAATCATGAAGTTGGACATCAATGGTGTGACACAAATTGTCACACCCTAATTCAAAAAATCATATCTCACAAACCAGCAATGATAAATTCACAAACTCTACACCAAAATCACCATGAGTGTGTCTAGTTTAAGCACAAAACATTTGGGAGCCATTGGATAAAGTATCATCATTTCACAAATGTTTTGGCAAAGTGTACAAAATATGCATACATGTCACAAACCCTCATGCCAATTAAAATCCATTGATCACAAAATTCTGGAAAAATTATGATAAAAAAGTAGAGATCATGATGAAGATAATGCAAAAAATCCCATGAAATTTGGATTTAAAATGGACGAGTTATGAATTTTGTAAGATGATGTATCAAATTGAAATAAATATGAAAAAACAACATTATTCAATGTGTCATGTGCCACGGCCGTGGCATTTTTGTAATTATTTGTGCCACTTATCTAAACGCGGTCGTTTTGGGCCATGAAACGAAATAATTTGATTGGCTCTTGGTTAATGGGGGCATGCAGCACGTGAAAAAAAACCAGTTCTGGGCAAGGCAATGGGAACCTAGGGTTTTAACATGAACAGCAACATCCTTCATCACCTTCCAAATTCGACTCAACCAATTTTTTCCAGAAAATGCAATTGCATATACAAAAATGATCAGCAAACAACAAGCAACATGAATCCATCATTGGTTTTCACTAAAACATCACAAAGCTCAAGAATCGAACACAAACAAGTTTCATCACCAAACTTCAAAACAACATAACTTCATAAATAAGCAGCCATTTTCAAAAACAAAACCATCATGAAGCTCAGCATGGAGAGACCTTTCTAAAGCATGTAATAGTTTTAAGAATAGTGAAACTCGAAAAACTCACCAAGGTTGAAGTACAGTTGTGATTTAGAGGTTCTTTGATGGTTTTGACTCGAAACAGATGAAGCTCCAAGCTTGCAATGATGAATGATGATGATGGTTTGGCTCAGGACAGCTTGGAAATGCTCAAATCGGATTCCACCATTGATGTGTGCTTGGTAAAACAGAACATGAAGATGCTGTTACAGCAGAAAAATGAAGCTTGCCATGAGTCTAAAATGATGCTTGGATGGTGAAACAACAATGGCCAGGCTCAGTTCTTTGGAAGTTTTTGAAGATTTTTGGAAAATGCAAGAAAATGGATTTTTTAGAGAATGAGATGTTTCTGAGTTTTTGAGGCTGCCACTAGGGTTCACAATGACAGAAAATGATGAATAAAACTGCTGTTTTGTGGTACAAATCACAATCCATGGAAATATGGGATAGAGTTGGTAAAAAATGTACTTTCTTTCAATTTTCAAGCAACTTGGCATGGGTGTATGTACTTGCACGAATTTGACTTTGTAACATGACCAAAACCAAATTTCTGAGCTATTTCAATTGGCCAAATGGTTAAAAAATGATTATTTTGAAAAGTCAAAATTCAACTCACTTGAAATTAAATAAGGCAAGTTCAAAAATGCCATTTTGATTGGTGAAGTTTTGGTACATGAAATTTACATTTTTGGAAAGAGGGGATCAAATGTGACTTGTAGGAAAAAACCCCACCCAAATTGGCCAAATGGTTTGAGAGATATGGCCTTTTGAAGTTCAAGATTTTCTGAAAATGATTTGATCATATCTTGCCAACCATACATGGGAATTGAGTGTTCTTGGACTTTTTGGAAATGGGAGAACAAGATCTTCAACTTTCTTGTTGGGAAAAAATTCATTTGAAGCTTGTATCATGATGTAAGTTTGAGGATCAAGACTTTCCATTTTGGGCAGGTTTCAGTTACAGGTCCAGTTTCCATTTTTGGAAATTTCTGATCTGGCTTCAAATTCTTCCATGATGGTGTTTGACATGATATATGAGGCCTATTTGGACATGAATGAGACCTCTCAAACCAAATCCAACCATCAAACCACTGATTAAATGGACAGTTGACCAACAGTTGACTTTTTAGGGTTTCTGACTGACTGTGCATTGACTGATGACTTCTGAACATCCAATCCTTGACCAAAACACTTCAAATGGATCCCCAAGTCATGTGAACATGTTGGACCAACCCTAGGGCCTTGGCTCCTTGAGAAATGCACTTGCTTGCTTGACTGACTGATCTCCTGATCAGTTTGACCTAATTTCTTGATTGGCTTGCACTTGAGGCAAATGGGACAATGCAATGCTATGCAGGGGACCATGTTATGCTATGACCTAATATGAGAATGTATGTACAATGATAGGTGCAAATTTGAGGTGCTACAACTGCCCCTATTCAATCAGCTGGGAACCCGAATGGATGAGAGCAACGGCTGTCAGACTTTCAGGGTAAACAGGGATTGAATACCAAAGAACCGTAGAAATTTGCACTCTGCCGGATATGATACAAGAAGAACCACGTCATTTACCGATGACGCCTGCAATTGACAACTTCAGAAAGGCGAAACCATTTACCGATGGTTAGAAGATGGTAACTTGATATTTACCGATATTAATTTCAGCGAGACCATTTACCGATGGCTGCTGGGGAACAACTTCTGATGTAAAAGGAAGCAAGACCATTTACCAATGGTGGCTTCAAAGAAACTTGACATTTACCGATATCAACTTCGACCCGACCATTTACCGATGGCTACTGCAACTGGGGATCTGATATTTACCGATATCGAAGAAAACGGGGCCATTTACCGATGGCGGATAAAACTGGGCATTCAATATTTACCGATATCGAAGCAACGGGGCCATTTACCGATGGCGTCTCCACTTGAGGAGGAACAAAATCTTTGTGGTGTAATCAGACAAGACGTTTACCGACGACTTCTGGGGATCTTGATTTTATCAACAAGGAAACAAAGCATGACCAGACATTTACCGATGACTGGGATGAGACTCGACGTTTACCGACATCGAAAGATGATGTTTACCGACATCAAAAGAAATGACCAGACATTTACCGATGACCGGGGAACACTTCACTAAGGGAAAAAACAAATATTTGCAACTGGAAAACCAGATAGGACATTTACCGATGACTCTACTGGGGATCCCTAGCTGGGGATTATCAGACATTTACCGATGACTGCAGAAAAGACTCGATGTTTACCGACATCGAAAGATGATGTTTACCGACATCAAAAAAAACGACCAGACATTTACTGATGACTGGGGAGAAAACCCGATGTTTACAGACACCGAAACAATGATGACCAGACATTTACCGATGACTGGAGAGAAAACCCGATGTTTACAGACACCGAAACAATGGTGTTTACCGACACCAAAAATGATGACCAGACATTTACTGATGACTGGGGAGAATACCCGATGTTTACAGACACCGAAACAATGGTGTTTACCGACACCAAAAATGATGACCAGACATTTACTGATGACTGGGGAGAATACCCGATGTTTACAGACACCGAAACAATGGTGTTTACCGACACCAAACATGATGACCAGACATTTACTGATGACTGGGGAGAATACCCGATGTTTACAGACACCGAAACAATGGTGTTTACCGACACCAAACAAAGAAACACACGCGGGTGCTGGCATGACACTTACCGGTATCACAAGAACGACTTTTTAGATATGTCAAGACAAGGTTGACCACTTGTTGGGGGTCTCACTGGGGAGAAACAAACTTTCTGTCGCCAACGGGTGAGGTAATAAACCTCTGTGGGGATATCAATCCTGAATGCTGTTAAGAGCAACTGTAGCAGACTTGCTGTGCTGATGTTGAATGAAATGATCTGCCTCAGCCGGGGATACGGTCTGGTGAGGTTAACATATGAATGCATATGTCTGAATTTTTCTATGGCGTAATGCTCCATATTGAATGGGAATGCTACGCAGTTTGAGGATGCAATGATCACTAAAATGCAAGAATGCAAAAATGATGAAAAACTCCGGCTGGGGAGCCAAAACTGATCGGGCACTCCAACTCTGCGGGGAGACTCTGCAGGGAGAGCAACGACTTCTCACTCATGTTGGAGAATAGCACTGCTGCTGGGGAAAGGTAAACTCCGCTGGGGATATCCTTCAGTCCACATATAGGATAAATGTTGGAGATAAATTTCAATGAACCTGCCTCACTCGGGGAGGAAATCGGCAAATACAGGCCTGCTGGGGATAGGCAATCCTTAGATCTGTTGGGGAATAGAAGGCACTATCCACAGACGTCTCCGCAGGGGAACATAGCTCTGATAGCTTCCAAACTTGCTTGGGGAAAATATCTGCTGAGGAAACGTCCTCACAGATGCCAACCTGAAAAACAGCACAACAAAATGCCCCCAGGGGATACATGGACAAGATACGCTCAAGTGTCCTCAACATTCAAAATGATTTTCAAATGTTTCATCATCCTGCAAGCTATTGTTTAGCCTTCATGTTCTTATATGCAATGCTTATCAAAAAATTCGGACATTTTTTGCAAACAAAACAGTAAAAATAGAAACCAAAGAGCTATTTATCTGAATAACGACTTTTATTGATTGAAAATGTGCCTGAAAAGGCAAATACATTGGGAAGCAATTCCTAGGAAGAGGTAATTGCGCACAAAAGGAAAAATCTATCCTAATGGCAACGTGAACACGGCATCCACTATTTCCCAATTCTGTTATAACTCACAGATCATCAATTTCTCCCCAAATTCCTTGCTTTCTGAGAAGAATGACTGGACGGATCACATCTTTCGAGATGGAGGACGACAAAGCTTGATGAAGTACAGACAACTCAGACTGTAGTCTTCGCTTTAATCCCTAATTTTTGCCTGGATCGCCCTTTCGGGTTTTCAATCCACCGGGATACCCATTTTTGCCTAAGCCGCCCTTGCGGGTTTTCGACTTACCGGGTGTACAAATTCTTTTCATTTTATCCCTAATTTTTGCCCGAACCTTTTCTTTCTGTTTTTTGGTTCGCCGGGATGCCCATTTTTGCCTGGACTCTTTTTTTTTTGTCCAGCGGGTCAATTTATGCGAAGTATTTTTTGACTACATCTGAGTTAATAGGAGACGGAAAGTCTTCACCATCCATAGTTGTAAGCATCAAGGCTCCACCGGAGAAGACCTTCTTCACAACATACGGACCTTCATAATTAGGAGTCCACTTTCCCCTGTTATCTGCACCGGGCGGGAGGATCCTCTTCAAAACTAGATCACCGATCTGATAGCTTCGAGGACGCACTTTCTGATCAAAGGCTCGCTTCATCCTTCTCTGATACAACTGTCCATGGCATACAGCTGCTAGCCGTCTCTCCTCGATAAGGCTCAACTCGTTAAACCTTGTTCGAATCCACTCGGCTTCGTCCAGCTTGACATCCAATAAAACTCTCAGAGAAGGAATCTCCACTTCAACAGGTAGGACAGCTTCCATACCATACACAAGGGAGTAAGGGGTTGCCCCGGTCGACGTACGTACTGAGGTACGGTACCCATGCAAAGCGAAAGGCAGCATCTCATGCCAATCCTTGTACGTAACGACCATCTTCTGCACAATCTTCTTGATATTCTTGTTCGCCGCTTCTACAGCACCATTCATCTTCGGTCTGTAAGGAGAAGAATTGTGATGTTCAATCTTGAAATCTTTACAAAGCTCTTTCATCATCTTGTTGTTGAGATTCGAACCATTGTCAGTGATGATTCTCTCTGGAACTCCATAACGACAGATGATTTCTTTCTTGATGAACCGGGTAACCACTTGTTTGGTAACGTTAGCATAGGAAGCTGCTTCCACCCATTTGGTGAAATAGTCAATCGCAACCAAGATGAAGCGATGTCCATTCGAAGCAGTAGGCTCAATCTTCCCAATCATATCAATGCCCCACATGGCAAACGGCCAAGGCGAATTCATGACATTCAGAGGGCTTGGTGGTACATGCACCTTATCAGCATAGATTTGACACTTATGGCACTTCCGAGCATACTTGAAACAATCGGATTCCATAGTCATCCAGTAATAACCCGCTCTCAACAATTTCTTAGCCATTGCATGTCCGCCGGCATGAGTACCGAAGGAACCTTCATGAACTTCCTGCATTAACATGTCTGCCTCGGGTCTGTCCACGCATCTGAGCAAGACCATGTCAAAGTTTCTCTTATACAGCACATCATCCTGATTCAAATAGAAGCTTCCAGCTAGCCTCCTCAGGGTTTTCTTGTCATTCTTCGACGCACCTTCAGGATACTCCTGAGTCTTGAGGAAGTTCTTGATGTCATAATACCACGGCTTCTCATCAATCACAACAGACTCGGCTGCAAACACATACGCAGGCCTCTCGAGTCGATTCACCGCAACATGTGGCACATGATTCCACCAATGAACTTTGATCATTGACGACAAAGTAGCCAAGGCATCAGCCATTTGATTCTCATCCCGGGGGACATGATACAACTTCACCTTCTTGAAGAACGTCAGTATTCTTCTGGTGTAATCTCTATACGGAATCAAATGCGGCTGATTCGTATTCCAATCTCCATTGACTTGATTGACCACTAGAGCTGAATCTCCAAATATATCAAGAGTTTTGATCCTCAGATCAATGGCTTCTTCTATCCCCATGATACAAGCCTCATACTCAGCTTCGTTGTTGGTGACGTCAAACGTCAATCTGGCAGAAAAAGGTATATGAGCACCTTTAGGATTGATCAATACTGCCCCAACACCGTTACCATTCATATTCACAGCCCCATCAAACATCAGTGTCCATTTGTCATCAGGATCCGGTCCTTCCTCGACAAGAGGCTCTTCACAATCTTTCATCTTCAGATACATGATGTCTTCATCAGGGAATTCAAACATCATAGGCTGATAATCTTCAATCGGTTGCTCGGCGAGGTAGTCTGACAGAATACTACCTTTGATGGCCTTTTGTGACGTGTACTGAATATCATATTCTGTTAGATCATCTGCCAACGAGCAACGCGTCCGGTGAGAGCCGGTTTCTCAAAGATGTACTTCACTGGATCCATCTTAGAAATCAATAAGGTAGTATGGTTCAACATATACTGCCTCAGTCGGCGAGCAGCCCAGGCCAAAGCACAGCAAGTTTTCTCGAGCAGTGAATATCTTGTTTCACAGTCGGTAAACTTTTTGCTAAGGTAGTATATGGCATGCTCTTTTCGACCAGACTCGTCATGCTGTCCCAATACACACCCCATCGAGTTCTCAGTCACTGACAGGTACATTATCAGAGGTCTCCCTGGAACTGGAGGTATAAGGATTGGAGGTTTCTGTAAATACTCCTTTATCTTGTCAAAAGCTTTCTGACAGTCATCATTCCACTTGATCGCTTGATTCTTTCTTAGCAGTTTGAAAATTGGTTCACACGTGGCAGTTAGGTGAGATATGAACCTTGCAATGTAGTTCAATCTCCCTAAAAACCCACGGACTTGCTTCTCCGTTTTCGGTTCAGGCATCTCTTGAATAGCTTTGACTTTTGCTGGATCAACCTCAATCCCTTTCTCACTGACAATGAAGCCTAAAAGCTTCCCTGATCTCACCCCAAACGTACACTTGTTCGGATTCAACCTCAGCTTGAACTTTCTCAACCGGTCAAACAGCTTCTGCAAATTAACCAGGTGCTCCTCTTCTGTCTGCGACTTCGCAATCATATCATCTACGTACACTTCAATTTCTTTGTGCATCATGTCATGAAAAAGAGTCGTCATTGCCCTCTGATAGGTAGCACCAGCATTCTTTAGCCCAAATGGCATCACCTTATAGCAGAACGTGCCCCAAGGTGTAATGAATGTCGTCTTTTCCATGTCCTCTGGCGCCATCTTGATCTGATTATATCCAGAGAAACCATCCATGAAAGAGAATACCGAGGATTGAGCCGTATTATCAACCAATACATCAATGTGAGGTAATGGGAAATCATCTTTCGGACTCGCTCTATTCAAATCCCGGTAATCGACACACATTCTGACTTTGCCATCCTTCTTCGGCACAGGAACGATGTTGGCCACCCATGGGGGATAACTTGTAACAGCCAAAAACCTGCATCCCACTGCTTCTGAACCTCTTCCTTGATCTTAGTTGCCATATCAGGACTCGTTCTACGAAGCTTCTGCTTGACCGAAGGACATCCTTCTCTAAGAGGTAATCGATGCACCACAATGTCTGTATCCAACCCAGGCATATCTTGATATGACCAGGCGAATATCTCCACATATTCTCTCAGCATCTCAATCAGCCTCCTCTTGACAGAGTCCTCTAAAGCAGCCCCAATCTTGATTTCTCTTTTGGCGTCCTCAGTACCCAAATTAACAACCTCCAACTCCTCCTGATGAGGTTGGATGACCCTTTCCTCCTGCTTCAGCAATCTGACCAATTCTGCAGGAAGTTCACAGTCTTCCTCACTCTCCTCTTCAGCTTGGTAGATGGGATTGTCGAAATCATACTGAGCCATAACAGAACTGTTCATAGTGAATGCCATAAGATCGCTTCTGCATGTTTAATGCTTTGTTTTAGAAAAAGAGTTCAATAAAGTCACAAAAAACAAAAACATTGCCATTTTTATTGTTTTGAAAAAAGATGAAAACAAAAAATAGAAAGACAGGGATCACAAAGTTTGATTTCAAAAAATGTCCTTCATTAATGATAATCATTAAAACATGATGAGGCCCTACAATGAATCACTACGCCTTGGGCAGATCGTAGGATTTTCATGCAAAATGACAAAACAACAGAAAATTACTCTGTCAGAAGAGTAACTTGAACCACTTCTTCAGCCGTCCAGTTGTTGATAGACCCCCCTGGTGCACACGGGCGAACCCAGTTGTCCAGATCACAATCACTGTCACAGTCTTCACTACCGGTTGCAGAGACGTCGCCATGATTCATCAGCCCAGCGCTGGTAAAGGTACTCGGACCCGCTTGACCATTCTGCTCTGCTTGGAGAGGTTCATAACCAACGCCAAATTTGTCTTCTTTGACAGGCAAATCCACCATCTTGCCCCAGCCTTCAGCTTTGCCAGAATCAACAACCTCCTTAGCCTGCTTGTAAGAAGTAATTGAAGCACCTGGCTTCCTCTGCTCAGCGTACGCCACTTTCTCAAGAGCCACAGTCTCAAACGCCTGGCATAAGGTTTCGTGGATCTCGCCATCCACCTCAACATACTTGAACGAGGATAGATGACTCACCAGAATCTCTTCTTCACCGCACACAGTCACAATCTGACCGTTCCAGACATACTTGAGCTTTTGATGGAGAGTCGACGAGACTGCCCCTGCTGCATGAATCCATGGACGCCCCAATAAACAACTATAGGCGGGCTGGATGTCCATAACATAGAAGATGATATCGAATACCTCAGGACCTATCTTCACAGGCAAGGTAACTTCCCCACACACAGAACGTTTGGAGCCGTCGAAAGCACGAACGATCAGGTCACTGGGAGTAAGCACAAACCCTTCCACATCAATCTTCTTCAGAATCTGCTTAGGCAGCACATTCAGCGACGACCCGGTGTCTACCAATACGTGAGACAACACTGCCCCCTTGCACTCCATGGTGATGTGCAAGGCTTTGTTATGGTTACGCCCTTCAGGCGGTAAGTCCAGGTTGGTGAATCCTACACCATGCCTGGTGCTCACATTGGCCATCACACCCTCCAGTTGATTGACAGAAATCTCCTGAGGCACGTAAGCCAGATTCAACATCTTCAGCAAGGCATTACGGTGTGCCTCAGAGCACAACAACAGTGAAAGTATAGAAATCTTGGACGGAGTTTGATTCAACTGATCTACAATCTTGTAGTCACTCTTCTTGATTATCTTCATAAACTCCTCCACGTCCTTCTCAAATGACCCCTCGGGCGCTTCCTTCTGGACAGGCTCTTCCTCAACCACAGCTTGCTTACCCTTTGCTTTGGCGAGAGCCTCAGCATTATTGTCCCTCAAAGGCTGCGGTGCGAACAGACGACCGCTTCTGGTAAAACCTCCTGGACCCCCTACATTATCCACAGCCGGACCAACAGTTGCAGGAACTCTATTCGGTAAACCAATTGTCACTGGAGCTTGATTCACTGGTCTCGTCTGACTTTCAGCCCTTCTGTAACTGCGGTGAGCATTATCATACTTCCACGGCACGGCTCTACTATTCTCAACAGCCCTTCTTCCAGACGCGGCGATAGTAGTTGGAGCACTGATGGTTACAGGCACGGAAATGGTAACTGGGGTACCATTTGTTGCAGGTGCACTAACGACCCTTTGTCCACGTTCTTCAGACGGTTTAAAGTAAATGGTGATAGTTGACACTGTCCCACGATCTTTTACAGCCCTACTGAATTGCAAACAACCCTCATCCATCATACCCTGGATACCGGCCCTTAACTGGTCGCAACCATTCTCAGATTCGGCACAGCCCAAACAATCCTCATCACAGCCCGAGTAGACACCCCCATTCAGCAGACGGCCCTTCACAACTAGCAGAGAAGTCTGAACATCATCAACATTAACAACCAGATCTTCAACTTCTTTCCCCTCAATATTGTTCACTCTATGCCCACCATGCTGAGGCATAGGGTTGTTTACGACGTTAGGCACTGGAGCGAAGTTGATTGCCTTGGCATCGATCAAATCTTGGACCTTGTGCTGGAGAGCCCGACACTTCTCAGTATGATGCCCTGGTGCCCCAGAGTGAAAGTCACAACGGACGTTGGCGTCGTACCCAGGAGGCAATACTGTAGGCGGAGCCATCGTACGCAACTCAACCATCCCCAACCTGAGTAGTTCAGGCAGCAGTTCGGCGTACGACATTGGTAGCGAATCAAAACGTCGATCAGGCATCCTTTGTTTGGGCTGATACGGACACGTTGCTGTTGTTGTTGTTGCGGTTGTTGAACTCTTTGTTGTTGTTGTTGACGAGGTTGAGGTGCCGGAATGGTTACTGCAGCAGCTTGACGGTATTCAATTCTGTTCTGATCTCTGCGGTGCTGAACAGCATTAGTTTCACCCTCTCTTCGACGAGGTGCCCCAGCAAATGGCTTCTTAGAAGAAGAGGAACCAGCATCTTGGATCTTCCCAGTTTTAATCAAGCTCTCAGTCCTCTCTCCACAAATGACAACATCAGAAAAACTATCGAATGGGCAGCTCCCCATCCGGTCCATAAACACACCTTGAAGAGTACCGATAAACATATCTGTCAACTCCCTCTCCAGCATAGGGGGTTGAACTCTAGCAGCCAGTTCACGCCACCTCTGGGCGTACTCCTTGAAGCTTTCATTGGATTTCTGACAAAGACTCTGCAGCTGAGTCCGACTCGGCGCCATGTCCATGTTGTGTTTGTATTGCCTCAAAAAGGCCTCACCCAGATCCCTCCAACAGCGGATAGAATCTCTCTTCAATTCCATGTACCAATCCAAAGAAGCCCCAGATAGACTATCTTGGAAAAAATACATCCACATCTTTTCATCATCTGTATACGCAGAGATTTTTCGATAATATGCCTGCACATGGGTGCGAGGGCAAGAAGTACCATTGTATTTATCGAAGGACGGTGCTTTGAACTTGTGTGGGATTCTCAGACCTTCAACCAATCCCATATTAGTAACATCAAAACCGAGGGAGTTTTGACATTCCATAGCTCTAATTTTCTCAGCAAGGGCATCAACTTTACGATCCCTCTCATTAACCCTTCCCAGAACGTCTTCGTCTTCACTGAGCAGAGAAAACATATCCTCCTGTCTGTCAACAATCGGAACAGGATTACGGGCCGGGACACGGACTGCTCTGGCATTAGCAGCATCTGGAGCAATAGGTTGACCGTTGATTCGAATACCCCCCAACTCATCGCCTGCAGCATAGTTGTTGATGGGTACAGCAGCAGCAACATTATTATCATGGACCGGGCCTCCCTCTGGCGGAGCATGGTTGACCGGTGGAATTGCAGCTTCTTGTCTCTGAACCATGGCTCGAAGTTCTTCTTGACCTTGTGCAACCCCTTGCATCATATTCATAAACTGGGCCATGTTAGCCTTCATCTCAGCCAACTCTGCTTGAACTTGATCCATACCTCTCTGTTGATTCAGTCTTGTTGAGTAGCGGTGCGGACGTTGATCAGCTATCCTGCCTGAACAGGAACCAAGAGTGAGAAGTCACGACCAAGAACACCTGTTATGCAAAATGATATGAGTATGGTGCTAATGATGCGTATGATGCACATGATATGTTCATTCCTCAGGCATTCAAAGAGCCCGAGTCATCCTCAAGAGATGGCAACCTGCAGCAAGAACATCATAGAAGCACAGAAACAACATACACAAGAGTGACGAGTACAAGGTGAAACCAACAACCTCATCTATATGAGTAACAGGATCATACAACAAAGTCGACAAAGAAAATCCAAACAATCGGAGTACAACAATGAATCCCATCCAACAAGCCTGGAGGTGATTCTCAACATACATATCAAAGATACAAGCTAAGACAAACGGCCTCCCGGAATGAGAGTCTTCAAGTACTGACACTGGTCTATCAACAGGTCACATTCTGAACATTCTGGCAAAAGAGTGATCTTCTCCTTCAGTTGTCGTCTAAGCTCTACCACTTCTCCTCCAAGGTGGTTCTCTGATGCCTGTCTCAAGTCTACTTCCTCCTTCAACTGGATGTCTTTATCTCTGAGTTGCTTCTCCAAGTCTCTGATCTTCTTCTGATAGTTGGCCTCAACCCTCTGCAGCCTCAAGCACTCCCGGTGTTCTGCATCTAACATGCTCTCCACCTCCTCGTAGGATCTCTTCTTGCTTCTCAGTCTGCTAGCATCTTCTTCTCGCACTCCTCTGAGTTGGTGAGCCAAGTTCAACCTATCAGCTTTGGCTTTGTACAGCTCCATCTGGGTATCTTGCTCCTTCTCTCTCAAACGGCGATTCTCCATCAGGGCTTGCTTGTAGTGCTCCGCAGGCACACTCTCAGCAAGGATCAAAGGTGGTTGCTCCTGCAACGGCTCCATCCTATCGTAGGGTAACAACAAAGTTTCTACTCTCTCCTTGACCCAATCAGTGTAATCAGGCATAGCAACAGCAAACTTCTTCCCTAAGACAGATCCATCCTTCACACCAATAGACTTCCAAGCTCTCCCTATCTGCTCCAATCTATCCGGGTCACTCTGCTTCTCAAAATACACACTTTCTGCTACCTCAGCCTCAAGTGGTCTTCCCTTCATCACAAACCCCAACTGGCGGAGAGAAAGAACCGGGTTGTAATTGATGCAACCCCTAGTCCCTATGAGTGGCACATTACGGAATCCTCCACAGCTCATAATGACGTTACGCACATCCATCCGGTAAGATTGCCACCTGATATCATAGGAGGTAAGAGACATAACCCTCTGAGTCCATTTATGCGTGCTCTGAGCATCCACAAAAGGTCCACTGACTGGCAGAAGAGACAAGAACCATTTGAGCAAAAGCGGGAGACAACACCTGATAGATCCACCCTTACCATGCCTACTGTGAATAGCATAGTAAGTGTCAGCTAACAGAGTAGGAACTGGATTCCCTCCAATGAAAATACTGACTGCAGCATAGTCAACAAAATTTGGCATACTCGGAAACAGGACGATCCCATAGATCATGACGGCCAACTGAGCATGAAAGGCTTCCCAACTTCCCTTCTCTGCTTCTTCTCTAGCTACCCTCAACAGAAACTTCAAAGGCAATCCTACAACATCCCCACTGGACTTCCAACTATCACTGACTTCCTTGATACCCAAATGGAGAGCTCTGGCAACAACTCTGAAATCAACCTCCTTGGGCACATCCAAGAAAGGAACCTGATACCGGACCGGGACACTCAGCAGAATGGAGTACTCCTCAAGAGTAGGCGCCAACTGATAATCTTGAAAGGTGAAACAATGAAGCTCTGGGTCGTAGAACTGTAGAAGAGTCTGCAACGGCACCGGATCGACTACCATCTTCAACAGGGTCAGAATATCTCCATACTGGTCGACAAACCCCTTCTGGTTACCACTGGTCATAAGGTTACTCAACTCAATCAGAGACGTCAAAGGTTTACGGTGAAAGCTGTAGGAACAAGTCTTCCGCTTCAACTCTGGGACTGTTGCCATCTCTATTAGTGAACAAGCTCTGGAATGTACCTGAGAAATGATATGCATGCAGGGATTAGTTTTTTTCTTTTTTTCTTTTTCTTTTTTTTTTTTTTTTTTTTTTGTATCTTTTTTTTTTATGGCGTTTCTTTTGAAAAATAAATATGCTATGATGCAAATGATGCAGACTGGACTGGTTGGCTGGGTCTCTCGGAACACAGGATCAAAGCTTCGGCTTGAACTCGGAACCACAAATTCATCTGAAACCCAAAGTCATCTGAGACCCCAAAATTCTGAACCAATAGTCACCAACAGGATCACAAGTCACCAACAAGTCACCAACAAGTCACCAACTGTACCTGTAATAATGATCATTCCCTCCCCACTCACGGGTGTCGTCTAGGCCAGGGTAAGGTCGAGAGAAACGCAGCATAAATAACCTTTCGCAGAACATCATCATATACACACCCGAAGTATGTAACGATAATGTCCCACCAGGGTCTGAACTGCTCGTGATATCAATGTTCCGCTAAGTGGCGCAATACCACCCGCTTCCCATGAATCACTCTATTCCTAAGTATCCTAGATTTCACTCATGGCCTGGGTATTGGGCCTTTTACCTCATGTAACTCCCACCCCAACAGAGAGAAACAGACAACCAGCCAGGTGAACAGATGAATGTGAATGAAAACATTAATGCAAACAATAAATGCAAACAGCAAATGCAAATATATACAAATGAATGCAATAAATAACAGCAAAAGCAACCAAACCCTATCCTAGAGAGCGCTAGGAGAGACTCGCTTAGGGAAGATGGACCAGCATAGGTCAACTTCTCTATATCCCCAGCAGAGTCGCCAGCTGTCGCATCACGCGAAAAACCGGCGGGAAAACAAGAACAACAGAGCCGCCACCGTGCATTATTTATCCCAAAAGAGGGAAAGGAAACGCTCAGAGTAAACCTGGGAAAAGACATGGTCTCGCGACCAAAGAGGATGGGTTCGGGAGTCGGTTATGCGAAGGGAAGGTATTAACACCCCTACGCATCCGTAGTACTCTACGGGATCCACGCACAAAAGGAAGAAAAATGGTTGCTAAAACACTGCTCAAACACACACACACACTGGCTGAAAGAGACACAAGAAACTGACTGAAACTGACTCGGCAGGATATCGCATCCTGGGCCTACTTAGTCTATCAGGCATAGACATCAGAGTCGAAGTAGTTCGGACTAGGGAAACGACACATGCTCGCTAGGATATCGCATCCTATGCATACGTATCTTCTCGGACGAGAGAAGAATCAGAGCATTCGTAGCTCGGCTGACACGCACACAAACAAACACAGGCAAAGGCAAACGTGGAGCCTGAATGCCAATCACTGGACTTACATCAGCATCCGAACCAACCAACCCACACTGGAACCCAAATGCCACTCGATGGACTTACATCAGCTTCCAAGCACACGACAAGACAAAACAAAGACACAGGCGCCCGGAGAGATCTGCTCATCTCCTGCCTACGTACCTCATCTGGTATGAGGATCAGGGCGACGTAGTTCCCCTACGGAGGGATACAGGACTAGCCTAACCAGATAACAGAGGGAGACACAACTAGGGAGACTACGACTCGAGCCTAGATGTTATCATGCAAAATCATCCCTAAGTTAAGGTTTCTAGCTAACTGGCATAGGGAGCCAGCCTATCCTAATCATGACTTGCACAGGAAGCAAGCCACACACACACTTAACTTGCACAGGGAGCAAGCCAAGTAAAACCTAACTTGCACAGGAAGCAAGTCTAAACTAACCCTAACTTGCACAGGAAGCAAGTCAAACAAACATACAAGCACAAGTAGCACACACTATACACAAGCAAGTGGCTCAAACAAGGGTTAGGTTTTAGTCGAGGGGTCATATCAACCTCAACAAACAAACCTCTGGAACTGGGTAGAATGTTGCTCTTAACCTTGCCATTGAGGGGCTAAGGTGAAGCAGATGAAAGGTGAGTGAAGATAAGACTTCACAGCTCTTATCCCTGGCCTGGGAGAGCTTAAGACAAGAATGTGTGGGTTCAGAAAGTGGGAACCCTTCTACACATTTAAAACTGACTCAACTGTACAATTGTACAAGATCTTGGGTTTGTATCTGCAATGCATCAACACAGTGGTGTGAGCAGAGCAGAAGACACACAGAATAGCAGGGGATAGGTTGCTTATCCCTTGGTTCTGCCAATTGCCTCTTCACTTAGGAGGTCTTTGACTCTATGCAAGGACAAAAGTAAACAGTCACAAACATTGCCTCTTAAGGAGGACTTCAGACAGTTGCCTGGCCAAGTAACAGGCCAGGTCTTCCAGACTACATGAAGATGAGAACTATACCTCAATGCAAATTGCTTATATAAGCAAAGCAAAGCAAAAGTTCACAAGGAACTAAAAGCAACTAAAGTACCTGAAATCAGTCAAGCACAGTTAGTATACAAGTCAAAGTTAAACCAGAATGAAACAAAGGCTAACAGTCAGCACAAGCAGATAAATGTGCAATGCACAAGGTTCAAGGCATGTGAGCCAAGCCACCTACAAAACAAACAAGTTAGACAAAGATATTCAAGCAAACTCATATCAAAAGAATTGGCCTCATTGGTCATTTGTTGGTCAACCTGAAAACATGAGCTCAAAGGTGAGTAACAGGACCACTAGGGCAAGCCTAGGGTCAAAAAGGAATGAAAAAGTCAAAACAGCAAAGGGCAAGCATCCAAAATCATGTTCAAACAATCAAGAAACACAACCAATTGGGTTCACATGTATATCAATCATCATCATCATTTCATGAACAGTTTAGGTCAAAGTGTTGCAAACAGAAGCTCATAGAAGTCAACAGCAAGACTTAACTCAAAAGCAATCTTAAACATTTCCAAAAATCACCAAATAAATCATGACCAATCACAACCCACAGCATGGTAAGCATGTCAAATTTCATCTCATTTGGACAAGTGGAAGGCAGTCAATGAAAATCAGAAAGTCAAAGCAATTTTGAACGTGCTCAATGAAGTCAACCAAACATGCATCAACTTAGAAAAATCATAAATCAGGGATGGTGTATGATAAATGAATGGGACTAAAACCATGGCAAAGATGAGGATGTCTAGTTATCTCATGTAAAATTTCATGTCCATCTAATAAAGTATGAGAATTTCACAAATGAAACGGGAACATGTGTCACAAAAAGTCAACATAAGACCAAACAGGGGAGAAAATCCCAAACAATTAGGAAATGCCACAAATAATTCCAAGAAAATTCACATGTAAACTAGACATACAAGAGTAGGTTCATGCAAAAAATCAGATCAATTGGAGGTCAAGAAGCATGGTATCAAAAATCATGAAGTTGGACATCAATGGTGTGACACAAATTGTCACACCCTAATTCAAAAAATCATATCTCACAAACCAGCAATGATAAATTCACAAACTCTACACCAAAATCACCATGAGTGTGTCTAGTTTAAGCACAAAACATTTGGGAGCCATTGGATAAAGTATCATCATTTCACAAATGTTTTGGCAAAGTGTACAAAATATGCATACATGTCACAAACCCTCATGCCAATTAAAATCCATTGATCACAAAATTCTGGAAAAATTATGATAAAAAAGTAGAGATCATGATGAAGATAATGCAAAAAATCCCATGAAATTTGGATTTAAAATGGACGAGTTATGAATTTTGTAAGATGATGTATCAAATTGAAATAAATATGAAAAAACAACATTATTCAATGTGTCATGTGCCACGGCCGTGGCATTTTTGTAATTATTTGTGCCACTTATCTAAACGCGGTCGTTTTGGGCCATGAAACGAAATAATTTGATTGGCTCTTGGTTAATGGGGGCATGCAGCACGTGAAAAAAAACCAGTTCTGGGCAAGGCAATGGGAACCTAGGGTTTTAACATGAACAGCAACATCCTTCATCACCTTCCAAATTCGACTCAACCAATTTTTTCCAGAAAATGCAATTGCATATACAAAAATGATCAGCAAACAACAAGCAACATGAATCCATCATTGGTTTTCACTAAAACATCACAAAGCTCAAGAATCGAACACAAACAAGTTTCATCACCAAACTTCAAAACAACATAACTTCATAAATAAGCAGCCATTTTCAAAAACAAAACCATCATGAAGCTCAGCATGGAGAGACCTTTCTAAAGCATGTAATAGTTTTAAGAATAGTGAAACTCGAAAAACTCACCAAGGTTGAAGTACAGTTGTGATTTAGAGGTTCTTTGATGGTTTTGACTCGAAACAGATGAAGCTCCAAGCTTGCAATGATGAATGATGATGATGGTTTGGCTCAGGACAGCTTGGAAATGCTCAAATCGGATTCCACCATTGATGTGTGCTTGGTAAAACAGAACATGAAGATGCTGTTACAGCAGAAAAATGAAGCTTGCCATGAGTCTAAAATGATGCTTGGATGGTGAAACAACAATGGCCAGGCTCAGTTCTTTGGAAGTTTTTGAAGATTTTTGGAAAATGCAAGAAAATGGATTTTTTAGAGAATGAGATGTTTCTGAGTTTTTGAGGCTGCCACTAGGGTTCACAATGACAGAAAATGATGAATAAAACTGCTGTTTTGTGGTACAAATCACAATCCATGGAAATATGGGATAGAGTTGGTAAAAAATGTACTTTCTTTCAATTTTCAAGCAACTTGGCATGGGTGTATGTACTTGCACGAATTTGACTTTGTAACATGACCAAAACCAAATTTCTGAGCTATTTCAATTGGCCAAATGGTTAAAAAATGATTATTTTGAAAAGTCAAAATTCAACTCACTTGAAATTAAATAAGGCAAGTTCAAAAATGCCATTTTGATTGGTGAAGTTTTGGTACATGAAATTTACATTTTTGGAAAGAGGGGATCAAATGTGACTTGTAGGAAAAAACCCCACCCAAATTGGCCAAATGGTTTGAGAGATATGGCCTTTTGAAGTTCAAGATTTTCTGAAAATGATTTGATCATATCTTGCCAACCATACATGGGAATTGAGTGTTCTTGGACTTTTTGGAAATGGGAGAACAAGATCTTCAACTTTCTTGTTGGGAAAAAATTCATTTGAAGCTTGTATCATGATGTAAGTTTGAGGATCAAGACTTTCCATTTTGGGCAGGTTTCAGTTACAGGTCCAGTTTCCATTTTTGGAAATTTCTGATCTGGCTTCAAATTCTTCCATGATGGTGTTTGACATGATATATGAGGCCTATTTGGACATGAATGAGACCTCTCAAACCAAATCCAACCATCAAACCACTGATTAAATGGACAGTTGACCAACAGTTGACTTTTTAGGGTTTCTGACTGACTGTGCATTGACTGATGACTTCTGAACATCCAATCCTTGACCAAAACACTTCAAATGGATCCCCAAGTCATGTGAACATGTTGGACCAACCCTAGGGCCTTGGCTCCTTGAGAAATGCACTTGCTTGCTTGACTGACTGATCTCCTGATCAGTTTGACCTAATTTCTTGATTGGCTTGCACTTGAGGCAAATGGGACAATGCAATGCTATGCAGGGGACCATGTTATGCTATGACCTAATATGAGAATGTATGTACAATGATAGATGCAAATTTGAGGTGCTACAGTGAGAATAAAAGTGTGTAATTTACATCAAAAATTGGTAAAAGGGACCAATAAAATTGTATAAAAAGTAGTACTAATTGGTCCCTAACAACTCTCCCCAACTTAGCATTTTGTTTGTCCCTAAACAAAAGTTTCCACCATCACAACCAAAACAATGACACAAAATATTGAAACAAGGATTAACCAAGGACATTCAAATGGTTCAAAAGTGTTTGGCACTTTCTCAATCCACCTATCTCAATGCTAGACGAAACATGAACAAGAGCAATGGTTGGGTGCAAAAATCATACCAAGGAATTCAAAGCCATATATGTCAAAATTTAATCAAACTTACACACACATCATAGTAATGATGAATAACATGAAGGGTTACTTTCACTCATCCAAGCAATTAAATCAACAACAACTCAAATCATGCGGTCATCAAAACAAATACCAAATCATGTGAAAAATGAGAATCAAGAGGTCTTTCGAGGGTTGTAATGTGGCTTGGGTTACAAGAAAGGATATGATTAAGAGAATTTAACAAAATTGCTTATCTTAAGGGAGCATTCCCAAACATTCAACTATACACAATTTCCATTTCTTTGATCCCCGTCTTTTTCTTTTCTTTTTCTTTTTACATCCACACAACCATGAGCCTTTTCTTTGTTTTTTCTTTCTTTTCTTTTTCTTTGCTCTATGGTTTCAAGGGTGATTTCTTTTTCTTGTTTCTTTTCATATTTTCACCCTTTCATAAAAACTCACTTTTCCAAGTTTCTAATCAAATCTTTTTACTTTACTCTCCCCAACTTTAGATTCCAAAACCAAATTTATTCAATAATGCTCCCTACTTAGACATAAGCAAAAGGCAAAATTTGCAAACAACTCGGTTTGAGGGTTCAATTGACACGAAAGAAATTAGGATTCATTTATTCACAAAATTTTCAATTGATTTTACACTTATCAATCAAATGAATCCTAAAGTAAGCTCAAAGGGGGTTTAACTAAGGATTACTCCCACAAGGTTCGTTGATTCAAAACTTTTTGGTCAAGTGGTTTTTCTCAACAAACAATGCCTCTATCATTTTCAATATTTTCACACAAAAATAGATTGATGCATGATTTAGCATGATAAGAATGAGTTGAAATAATTCTCGGTTTCCCGCATTTTAGTGTACAATGGAAAGCCTCCTCACAATTGGTTAAGTCCTATTTTGATTCAAAAATGACATGTATTTCAATGAATTTATGATATGGAATTTGCACACACCATCAAACTACTCATGTTAAGTCTAGAAAGCGATAAAGTGTACCTTGAAATGCCGACACTAATTCTTATCATCACCACTCGAAGTGTCCTATGCTTCTTTCTTTGCGAACATTTCTTGGTTGCTTTAAGTTTGACTTAAGATTAAGAACAATTAAACAAAAAAATGTTGGTAAACCAAATTCATTGTAACACACTCAAATTTCACAGAGTATTCATGCAATTAGGCCACCACCAACAGATCCAAAGACATCCTCCATCTCATTGTCATGGGTTGCACCACCTCCTGCATCCCCCATAAAAGTTGGCCTGCCCTCAGGCCAATTAGCATAAGCAACATATTCTGCTTGGGAAGAAAATGTGCGGGCTTCAGGTGCAAGGAAAGTGTTCTGAAATTGTTGGGATTTGGGAGATGGAGAGGAAAAAAAATTGAGTTTTGGAAGTGGGGCAGTGGAGTTGTTGAAGAAAAGTTGCAGTTTTGTGAAAATAAGAGTGAACAGAAAATAACCTAAACAGAATTTAAGTGGTTCTGCCACGCTCCGTTCGCTGGGCGAACTTTGTTCGCGGCGCGAACTGAAGCTTTCCATTCAGTTCGCGGGGCGAAAGATGGTCGCGGGGCGAACTGAAGGAATTTCTGAAAAAATTAATTTGCAGTGGACAGAACCCAAGTTTCACAATAAAAGACATAACAGAATATCATAACAGCAGAATTGAAAAAAAATTGAAAATGCAGACTTACAACGTTGGGTTGCCTCCCAACAAGCGCTTTGTTTAACGTCGTTTTGAGCTTGACGGTTCAATGATTCTCTTCACGATCCGGCTTTGCTGAACAACTTACCCAAGGGCTTTGTTGTCTTTAAGAGGTTCTTGATGAACCTTCGATAAAATCCGATACCACCCTTTTTCGGAACTATTTGCACCAGACTCACCCATTCACCATCGGAGATAGGACAAATCATCCCGGCCTCCAATAGTTTGACAACTTCCTTCTTTTTCAGCACTCGTATCAATTGATTCTCCTCTTTTGTGGACAAGGTATTGCTAATGATCACCGGTTTAGTACAATCATCACCAAGGAACACATACTTCAAGTGTGGCTCTAGTTTTGGCTCTTCCACTTTCTTTGTCATATCCAAGCCTTCGTTTGTCTCTTCATGATAAACAAGTTCTCCACAAGACTCTAATTCATGCAACATTGCTTCCATCTCTTTTCCTTCATTTTCGGTCGAAACTTTGTAGACTCCGATAAGAGATTTCTCTGATGGATTAGAAACATGAACCTGGTTTGCGATCTCCACTAGTCCCTCCTTGGTGGCATCGATTTGGAAAGAGTCATGCTTAACATTAGGATGCTTTTTGGCTTCAAAAAGATTGAAGGCTACCTCTTCATCTTGCACCCTTACTTTCATTAGTCCATCATCAATGTCAATCATCATTCGGGCCGTTTTCATGAATGGTCTTCCAAGAATTAGAGGAACATCACGATCCTCATCCATGTCTACTATCACAAAATCTACCGGAAACAAGAACTTTTCCACCTTCACTAACATGTCTTGAGCAACTCCATATGGTGAAGTGGTAGACTTATCGGCTAGTTGTAAAGTCATCCTTGTAGATTTGATCTCAACATTTCCCAATCTTTTAACAATGGATAGGGGAATTAAATTGATGCTAGATCCCAAGTCAATCAAGCCATTACCCATGTATGTGTCTCCAATGGTTACCGGTAAAACGACTCGGCCCAGATCAGATTCCTTCCTTGGGACAGTCTTTTGAATGATGGCGCTACAACGTGCATCGAGCAAGATTGTCTCGTCTTCCACATGTCTTCTTTTCTTTGTGAGAATATCCTTCATGAACTTTGAATACCGCGACATTTGCTCTAATGCATCGGCAAATGGAATGTTGATTTGAAGTTGTTTGAATATGTCCATAAACCGTGCATAGTGTCTAGCATTATCCTTCTTTGATGGTGCGTGCGGATAGGGTAGATGTTGAACTGGAATGACATTCACTCCTTTGTCCCTTTTTTTCTTCTTTCTCGGTTCGATTTCCTTATTCATTTCCGCTTCACACTGCTGTTCTTCTATCAATTGCTGGTTCTGCTGTCTTCGCGGCGCGAAGGAAGATCGCGGCACGAACTGAGCAGTTTCTGCCACTTTCTCCTTTCCACAAGCCACATCCTCATTTTCCAGTACAACATCCATATCATTCTCTACTGTAATTTCCTCACTTTTTCCACTTGTCAATTCTCTACCGCTTCTAGTAAAAATTGCTTTACAATGCTCCTTCGGATTAGTTTGAGTGTTAGCGGAAAAAGAGGATCCCGCAGTTTGTTCCGACAATTATTTCGCAAGTTGACCTACTTGGTTTTCCAAATTCTTGATTGCTGCCTCGGTACTCTTCTGATTTGCCATGGAAGCTTGCATGAATTGTTGAAGAGTGTCCTCTAGCTTTGAATTTCCTCCTTGCGATTGTTGTCCTTGAGAATTTGGGTGTTGATAAGGACTTTGCTGCTGAAAATTCTGGTTGTTGAACCTTGATGGTTGATAACCTTGATTGTTCCTTTGATAGCCTTGATTTTGATTGTTCACATAACTCACTTCTTCTATTGGAGGGAAAAAACCAGTTGAATGATCTCCTTGACATAATTCGCAACATGCTACTTGATGTCGAACTTGAGACCCTTGAATTTCCTTTATTTGTTGTGGAAGCTTGGCCATTTGTTGAGTAAGCAACTCCACTTGTTGAGAAAGTAGCTTGTTTTGAGCAAGAATGACATCATTGGTATTTAACTCAAGAACTCCCGGTTTCCGTTGTGAAGGACTACGGTCATGTTGACTTTGACGATCATTGAGTGCCATCCGGTCAATAATGACTTTTGCTTCTTCCGCATTCTTTGACATAAGAGAGCCACCCGCGGTAGCATCCAAAAGTGTTCTGTGAGTTGATTGGAGCCCATTTAGAAAAATATGGATTTGAGTGAGCTCATTAAAACCATGACCCTTGCATTTTCTCAACATTGACTTGAATCTTTCCCAAGCCTCATTTAGAGACTCGTTGCTTCCTTGAGTGAATACCGCAATAGCCGTTTTGGCTTCCATGAATCGGGATTGAGGGAAATATCTTTCTAAGAACTTTTCTTCTAGCAAATTCCAATCCGTCATCACTCTTGGTGCTTGATCAAGGTACCACTCTTTTGCCTTTCCCACTAAGGAGTGTGGGAACATCCTCTTGAATAATGCTTCTTCGCCCGTTTCTTCAATTCCCGTAGAACCCGCAATCTCATAGAATTTGATGAGATGGGTATACGGATCTTCATGGTCCATTCCGGTGAATGAATTTGCATAGAGAAGTTGGAGGATTCCGGTCTTCATCTCCGTATTCCTTCCTCCGCGAGCAAATTGAGCATTCCTTCTTGGACTATTGGCGGACATTTCGGTAGGAGTGTCATCCGCCATATTTCCGTCACAAGCCTCTACAACCACTTCTTCGATTTGAACAAGTGCGGAAGTAGATGCTTCTTCTCTCCGGTTCCTCTCTTCGGCTAGTTTCCTTCTTCTTCGTGTTTTCCTATTGAGCTTTCGAAGTGTTCTTTCAATTTCGGGATCGAATTGAAATTGCTCCTCGGTAGCTTTTCCTCGCATGCACTAGAATCTACACAACTAACAAACCAAGTGAAACACAAGAGGGATAGTAATAAAAGTAACAAAACTTAGAACAATGAATTGTTGCAATGCTTGTAATATCGAACACCAATCCCCGACAACGGCGCTAATTTGTTGAAAAGTATACTTTCGGCAAATATTTTTATATCGTATCCACAGAGATTGGTTGTTATTACCGCCGTTCTATAATCCAAATTGTTATAAGTTTAGAAAGTAACCAAGTTGTTTTGTTTGAAAAGTTATCTTTCGAGTAAAATGTCACTAAAACAATAAAATAGTTTTAATCAAAGGTAAGAGGCTTGGCAAGATTGGAGTTCACTATTCAAATTGCTTATGCTTCCTTATGACAACTATATAGATTCAAGATTATTGATGATGTTCAAGTATCCTCTCAATATCATTTATGTCTAAATGATATTGTGATAATCACTATATTAATCTTTAGACGATCTCTCCACCTAACTATCAATATAGCAATCTTTAATGGTTGATACAAAAGAAGAGTAGTGAATAAATCTATCTCTACAACTTATTCACTACTTGAAAATATATTTTATGTCAAGACTTAAATAATCTCTTTCAACAACTACTCAAATCTAATATTCAACTTAGGGCAAAAATATCTTTCAATACATCAACAATCTTTCATCATATATAAGAGTCAAATGAAATACATAAACAAATAGGAATAGTTGTCGCATCCGTGAAAAACAACCGGCGGGCAAAAACAAAACAAACAGAGCCGCCACCGTGCGTTATTTATCCCAAAGAGGGAAAGGAAACGCTCGAAGTAAACCTGGAAAGGAAATGGTCTTACGACCGAAGATTACAGGGTAAGGGAGTCGGTTACGCAAGGGGAAGGTATTAGCACCCCTCACGTCCGTCGTACTCGACGGGATCCACGCTCAAAAGAAATAGAATAAGGTTGCTCAACACTGCTCAAAAGAATGCACACACACACACACACCGGAATAAGGCACAGATGGAAGAAAAGGGGAACGAGCTCGCTAAGATATCGCATCCTATGCCTACGTATCTCATCTGGAATGAGAATCAGAGCTACCGTAGTTCGGCTCACCCACGCCGAAACAAAACACCCACACAGACGCTGAGACGTCAGAGCAAACACACAAATGGAAACAGACTGCCAATGGCTGGTCTTACGTCTGACTCCACACGGACAAACACCAATAGGATACGGAATGCCAATCGCTGGTCTTACATCCATCTCCTAACACACACAAGAAGGTTAACAAACAGACAAGCTAATAGGGAGTCTGGAACTCGAGCCTAATAACTGTCAAGCAAACACACACAAGAAAAGGGTGAAAAACAAAAAGGGTGAAAAACAAAAAGGGTGAAAAACAAAAAGGGTGCCCGGAGAGATCTCGCACGATCTCCTGCCTACGTACCTCATCTGGTATGAGGATCAAGGCAACGTAGTTCCCCTTAACAGGGGAGAAACTCTCTCCTAACCAGAGACTGGGAAATGACAAACTAAAAGGGAGACTGACTCGAGCCTAATAGTTATCATGCAATCCACAATGGTCCTAGGTTGAGGTATCTAACAAATCCTAACTCGCACAGGCAGCAAGTTGAAACAGCAGCTAAACAGCAAATAATCATCACAAGGCAATCACACACTCTATATGCAAGCAATTGGGCTCATACAAGGCTAGGCTATAAAAACAAGCCAACTGGAATAGGGTGTGGTTAGCTCTTAACCCTAACATTGAGAGTTAGGGTGAAGCAGATGAAATGGAGATGAGGGTTGTGCCTCATAGCTCTTATCCCTGGCCTGGGAGAGCTTCAGACAAATGAAAGTGGGAGTTCAGAAAGTTGGAACTCTTCTCCACATGTGACCGACTCAACAAAGATCTTGGGTTAATATCCACAATGCATCAACACAAGGTGTGAGCAAAGTGGATGACACACTGAATAGCAGGAGATGGATTACACATCTCTTTTATCTGCCAATTGCCTTATCAAAGGACTTTTCCTGCTTGGCACAAAAATAAACATTCACAAGCATTGCCTCTTAAGGAGGGCTTCAGACAGGTGCCTGCCCACATAACAGGACAGGTCTTCCAGACTACATGAAGTCAGAGAGTTATACCTATGTGGTTAAGCAACCAAGCAAAAGCAAAGTTCAAAGGGAACTTAAGCAACTAATGTACCTGTGGAAACATCACACAAATCAGTTCAACTGTACAGACAAACAGACAATCATGAATATCAAACAGTCAAATCCAATGAGCAAAGGCATAAGCCAACAAGTCAAACTCAAATGAGTTAACAACCCTACAAAACACACAATGTTAGTAGTCAAAAGTAAACATCAAATGCCCAAGTGATAGAGCATCATCAACGATGGAACTTGAGTGCTCAACCTGAAATCAAAACTCAAACATAAGAGGCAAACCACTAGGCCAAAGCCTAGGGTCAAAGATGGAGAAAAAATTCAAAACAGAACATTTAATTTGGCATGAATCAACTTCAATCAATCAAGAACACAATCCAAAAGGTCTCATCTCAATATCAATTACCAGAACCATTTCATGAACCAAACATGGCAAGGTATGCAAGTTGGGATCACATTGAAACACCAGAATGAACAAATGCACAATAAATCAAAAATGCTTCAAATAATCTTGGCAAAATACATGGGTAAACATAACATACAACATGATCATCACACAAAAAATTAGAGCATTTGGACAACATTAGGCATGGTAATCAAATTGCATAAGTCAAGGCAAGCACAATCAAGCGCATGTGTGACACAAAATGTCACACCAACTTAGCATAGGCCTAAAACAGAAATGAAACATGGTAAAAACTTCAAACTAAAGCCAAAACAACATTCAACATGTCTAGAATTAGTTGCAAAATTTCACATCCATTGGATAAAGAACAAGCATTTCCCAATCAAATGAAGATCAAGGCAATTCAAAAGCTCTCATATGACTATCCAGAATGAAAAATCTCAATTAAATCAGAAATCAATCCAAAAATTCCACCAAAAATCATGCTCATTAACAACATTCATATCAAGCATCACACAAAAAATCAAAGCAATTGAAGTTCATTTGGCATGGCAAATTCATCAATCAAGTTGGACATCACAAAGTGTGACACACATTGTCACACCTACCTTAACATGATCATAAAACAAAAATGACAATTGATAAAAATGCAAACTCAACACCAAAATGTCCAGCAATGAGTCTAGTTTCAACATGTAAAATTTCATGAGCATTGGATGAAAAATGAGCATTTCACAAATGAAGAAGCAAGGCAAGGTCAAGATATGACACATGTACACAAACCCTAGCACCAAATACAATCCAGCCAAGCACAATTTATGGAAAAATGATGATAAAAAACTAGAGAGAAAATGTGACACAATGCAAAAATCCACACATTTTTTGGATCAAAACTCAATTAGTTATGAATTTTGAAAGGTGAAGGAAAAATAAAAAAACATGAAACAAGCATATGAAAATGGCATGTGAATATATGAAGGAAATATGAAATGCATGTGAGGAATTGTTGCCAGCCGGTATCGAACACCAGCCAAATTTGAATGTGGCGCGCTTGCTGAGTGAAACTCAGCGTTTCATTAATGACGTGGCCTGGTCAAAAGCGCTAGGGCCAATCAAAACGCCATGCAGATGCTGAGATGGACCATTACATGAGCGCTATTTCCACAAACACATGCAGAAACGCAGGAAAGCATTTGGAAAGATCAAACGCGTTTTCTGGAAAATATTTCTATCATCTTCATCGTGTTCATCATATGCTCAAGAACAATTTTCTCAGTTTCCAAAAACAAGCACATCAACATGTACATCTTTCATCACATATCACGAATCCAGGCATGGTTAAGGTTAATTCATCATGACAAGATCAAATCGAGCAAAACAAATTTCATCATCAAAACTTTAATCCACCATATCTAACACAATAATGCATGGAAATTAATGATTCGAAGCTCAGATTAATCAGTGTTCAAAGATCTACATCAATAGCATAACAATTTTAGGAATTAGAGAGGTTGATTTTGTGACCTCTTGAAGAAGCAGAACTGGAATTGATGGATTCAGGCCTTGCAATGCTCAAACAGATCTTCTAAAGTGCTTGTAGAGATGAATGAATGAAGGCTTAAGGTTCAGATGTGCACGAATCCTCCAGAACTTGGACCTGCCATGGATGCTTCAAAGCTTCAAGAATTCTTCAATGCTGCACGATTTGCTGTGGATCTAGGTTCAATGATGCTCAATGATGCTTCAGAACCATGAATGGATCAAGAGAAGTGCAATTTGTTTGAAGAATTTCAAAGAAAATTGAGAGAGAAAGTTTGGAGAATTTTTCTAGATCTGAAAATATGGTTGTGTTAATGATGAAAACAGTTAGGGTTTGTATTATATACTCCCTCATAATCACTCTCCTAATCAGGTTTAAGCATTTGGTAATGTGGATTAGCAAAAAAGAGTGTAAGTGCAAAATTAGCATTTCACCTCATGCATGGCAATTATGGATGAACAGTACACGAAATGCATTTGGATTTCACTCAAAAGTTTATTTTGGAGCCAATGGAAGTGTTAGAATGATCAAATAATGCATCATTTTTAAACTTGAAAATTTCCCTCCAAAAATCAAGTGAAAATGCAAATGATTATGTGATGAGAATGCATGGCATGTGATGTATGTTTTGGAAAGTATAGGTCAAAATATGAACATTGCAAAAAGAACCACTCAATTTGGCCTTATGGTTTGAAAGTTATGCATGTTTGAAGTTCAAGTCACACTTGGCCATGATTGATCCATATCTCTTCAACCACACATGAGAAATCCATGATCTTGGACTTTTTGGAAATGGGAGAGAAAGATCTACAACTTTCATGTTCAACAAAATTTCATTTGAAGCTTTCTTGATGATGTAATCTTGAGTTGAAAACCTTTCCATTTTTGGCAATTTCAAATTACAAGTCACTTTCTATTTTTGGAAAGTTTTGTCCTGACTTTATTTTCTTCAATGTTGATGTTTGAAATGTCAAATGAGACTTGTTTGAACATGAATGAAGTATTTCTAATCACTTCCCACCACCAAATCCAACAGTTGACTTGGTAGTTGACTTTTACAGTTGATGGATGACTTGGCCATGCACAGATGATTTTGAGCCTCAATCTCTTGATGAAATGGCTCCAAAATGAAACCCTAGCTTATACAAGCTCAATAAAATCATATGATGATCCCTATCTCAATAAAGATCCCATCTCCTTGAAGAACCCTGATTGGTATAATGCAACTGATTAGGGTTGACCAGAGGTCAAAACCCTAATCCCAAGGAACTTGATCAGAAATAATGAATCATGATGATGATGATGTACCATTTCAACCAAGATAAAGCCCCAACCTCCTTGAGGAACCAAGAAACCCTAATTGAAGCACAAACCTCAGATGGCTAGGGATCAATTCATGAGACCCTCAAGCTTGAATCTTTTAACCTCTTTATCTTCTGAGCAAGACTTAGGAGGATGACTTGTTTATTTCATATGATATGCAAAGATGCAATGCCTAATATCTTACAAAATGAAATGCAATATGCTAAGCTAGTCCCAAGAGAGGAGGGCAAATTTTGAGGTGTTACAATAGCTACTACCTCCAATCTTGACAAAATGGGGTTTAGCTCCTCATCATCATTTTGGAAAGCACAAGGCAATGAAGAAGATTAAACTCTGTTTTTCTCTTACAAAATATCAAACTATGAATCAATGAATGAACCATTTCCATTCTGTTTTCTAAAAGGGTTCCTTTCCTAAAATGTCCATTTTCATCTAAAGCTGAAAAGCCCCCTACAATAGATACAGAAATGACAAACACAGTTGGTATTGGAAACAGAACACTTGGCCAAATCAGCTTGCTGAATTCGCAAGGTTCGCGGCGCCATCCCTGGTCGCGGCGCGAACTGAAGCAACTTAAGGTTCGCGGCGCCATCCCTGGTCGCGGCGCGAACTGAAGCTAATTCAGCTTCCTTGCCTTTCAAGCTTCATCCAATTAATCTTCCAAGTATTAATCTTCAAAAAATAGGTCTCCAAATTGCATTCAACACTTCTTCCAAATTATGATTATGCATTCCGAAGCTCTCTTGTCCAAAAATTCTACAAAACTAACAAATATGTGAAATAACTACTGAAAACAACATCAATTAAACCTAATTGCATTTATACAAAATAGTGAGAATAAAAGTGTGTAATTTACATCAAAAATTGGTAAAAGGGACCAATAAAATTGTATAGAAAGTAGTACTAATTGGTCCCTAACATGAAGCTAGCAGAAATATACTCGAACGCATCGCACACTCGAACATACAACAGAGTCGCCATCGAACTTTATTTATTCCCAAAGGGAAGGGAAAATATCGATAAAACCCGGGGGAAAGAGATATATTGGGTAAGGAAGTCGGTTATGCAAGGGGAAGGTATTAGCACCCCAAATACCCATGGTACTCCATGGGAATCGTTTTGAATGGGAAAAGATTACTCGCAAAAGAATGGGAAAAGGAAAGAAATAGATAAAGTGCTCGGTGAGGATTGTGGCCCTCATGCCTACGTATCCTCATATTGCAATGAGGAATTCAGAGCTTCATAGTTCAAGGAACTAGAGGCGGAAGGTGAAAAGAAGTGTGATCAAAGGTATGATCTGAACCAAAGAATAGTGTTTTGAACTCCAAAAAGAGGGAAAAGATGAACCCAAGAGTAAAACTGATACGAACCAACAAGTGAGGGCCTACAACACAATATCACTGTATTGGGACAACCAAAAAAGAAAGGAATTAGGTGTTTGGGTTACGGGCCAAACAACTCTTGGTTCACAAGGAGGTACAAGATGGAGTACAAAGGTATGGTGTATTTGGCTCAAAGAAAACTGGTATATCATATGGAGTGAATGAAGGTAGAATATGAAAGTATCGTGGAGATGAACGGAATGAAGTGACCAAGGCCACAAAATTGAATGTTTGGTGACAAGTACCTAAGAAGTATTGTTTGAAACCGAAAGGTGAAAGTGTATGGGGATCCATATGAGAAATGGGATTTCTACCATAGAGATGTCTGAGTGACGGGACAAACAACTCTAGATAGAAATGCGGACTTCACATTAGGCGTCCTAAAAGGATGTATATGGAATTCCAAAGAAAGTGTATTTCGATGTCAAAGGAATAGTATGTCACTGGGTGGACAATTTATGATCAAAGGTAGGTAATGAATAGTGAAAGATATGAGTGATGCCCTAAGATGAAGAGGAACAATTCGAAGTATGCTCGCCAAGGATTCACATCCTCGTGCCTACGTACTCTCATTGTGCAATGAGAAATTCAGAGCAATCGTAGTTCGGAACCACGAGAATATATATATATATATATATATATATATATATATATATATATATATATATATATATATATATATATATATATATATATATATATATATATATATATATATATATATATATATATATATATAGAGAGAGAGAGAGAGAGAGAGAGAGAGAGAGAGAGACATTTGTCTAAGCAACGGGGGCTCACAAGACAAACACCAATTCAAGGAATGATTTTAGTACAAAGAATGATATCACTTGCTAGGGAAACAAATAGTTCGAGATCAAATAAGAATAATATCTTGAATTCAAGAAGGAGATAGTCTCTAAATCGAAGAGTAAGGTAGGCATTTACCAATACATGGACTAACAGGCCACCACTATAAGGTAAAGCCAAAAAGAAAGACTAAATTAAGTGTTTGGGCATAGCCCCCAAACAACTCTCGATTGAGGAGATGGACTGTCGTTAAGACATTCGAAAAGGATATACAAGGAGTCCAAGGAGAAATATGATTGATCTCAAAAAGATGGTATAGATTGAATGATGAACGATTGATTGATAAATAGGGTAGTAATAGATAAGGTGGATTGATAAATACGATAGCTCGCGAAGAATCTGAATTCTCCTGCCTACGTATCCTTATAGTGCAATAAGGAAATCAGAGCTTTCGTAGTTCAACCCACTAGGGCTGAAAATAGAGGTGGTTTGATAGGATTGCCCAGAGGCAAGGTAGATTGCTTAACAAGCAAGGAGGTGGTACTAACCAAAGATGGTGATCAATCACAAGGACAAACGAGGTTTAGCCAGAGTCCGAACTCCATAAGGAAAATGCCAAGATCTGTATCTTATGGGCAAAGAATAAAGCCAGAGTCTGAACTCCACGGGCTGAAGGGGTTTGCCAAGGTCTGCACCTTGAGGCAGAGGATCAAGCCAGAGTCTGGACTCCATGGGCTAGAAGGTAGCCAAGGTTTGCACCTTGAGGGAAAGCAACAAAGTAAGCCATAGTCTGAACTGATAGGCAATGCATGAAGCTAGTGATTGAGAAATGGGAATGCGATCCTTGCATGGAATGAATGAGGATTGAATGATTGATCAAAATGATTAGAATGGAGAGATGAAATGAGAGACTTGACAGTCAATTGCTAAGAATCACATGAGAGTCTAAGAATAAGGGCGAACACTTTGAATATTTGGGGCATACGCCTTATACGCAAAGTCGCTCTAGACGAGGATAGGAGAGACTCCGTCTCGTCATTCCCTATTACTTAAGACTTGAAGTGCATGATACTTCTCTTGACTAACAAGTTGCTGGCGAAGAATCTTCATTGTTGATCCTTGCATTGATGTTGTCTTTGTATGAAGAAGACTTGGTAGTTTAATCGATTCGTATTGCACTAAAGTCTATGAATAAGGGCGAATGCTTTGAATATTTAGGGCATACGCCTCATACGCAAAGTTGCTCTAGACGAGGATAAGAGAGACTCCATCTCATCATTCCTTACTAATTAAGGCTCGTTTCGTACAACTTGAATCGTGTTACCCAAGTGTTGACCTTTGATTTGTCTTGTATAATCCGTTGCTTGATGTGACTGAGGATGCCTTGATTGAAGATCTTGACTTGAGGCTTCGAGCTTCACAACTTAGAATAAAAGCCTTATTAAGTGACCAAGAGCCTTTTGGTCACTCAATTTAGACAGTGGGATTATACAGGTTCAAAGGACTTAATTAATCAAAATGGCTCTTGATCAATTTAAATCGGAGGGTTTGAAATGATTTGGAATTTTTGGTTAAAACCTAATCTAATGGTTAGAATTAATCAAAAGCTAATCCTAAGGGTACATGCCATTAGTCAAAAATTTGATTAAAAGTCCATGTCAAAATTCCTAAGGGAACATGTTATTGTTAAGACTTAGGAATTAAAATTCTAAGTTAAACTCTATTCCTAAGGGAGCACGTGATTATATGAGCAAAATGTCCAAAATTACCCCTAAAGGGCAAAATGGTCTTTTGTCTAATTTTATGGTTATTGAATCTAAAATTCTAATTAAACTCCTAATTGATCCAATTAACCTAAATTCTACCAATCAAAGTTATCTACTTAACAAAATAAATATCAAACAAAAACGAATAAACTAGTGAGCCTTTGCAAAACAGAGGGTGTGTTGGCCTGATTTGGATGCGCAGGAAAAAGAGAGTAAAACAGAGTCCAATATGCATGGCCTTCAGGTGCCAAAGCCCAATGCAGAACAATCTCTTTTCAGCCAGGGGATGCAGCAGACAAAAAGGGAGTGAGATAACATTGTATTGGGCTTAGAGTGTGACAAGCCCAATTAGAAAATAAGCCCAAAGATTGGGAGCTACGTTGGAAAAAATCAGAAAAATTTGAATGTCTTGTGCGCATTTTCCAAGACAGCTCAGATCGTCGGTGCAGAAGCTTCACCGCGTCGGAAAACGCTTCCGGCGGTGGTGGCTACCGTAAATGAAAAGCGAAAACACCTCCATCTTCGTCTTCACCTCCTGAACAAGGATCTATCCTTCAAATCCTCTAATTTCAGTCCTAAATCCAATAATAAGACCGAATGTTCAAGAATCCCTAAGAACTTAAATCCAAAATACTCCTCCATGAACAAGATTGGAAGCTCCTCGTGATAGGGGGTTTGTAATAGCATGGTGTAATGTTCAACATAACAACCAAAATTGCAATAAAAAAGGGACCTACCTCCGAAGTTGAGAATTGCTCTGGCGAGTGTTGATCGTAGAAAGTAAAGACGAAAAATCACTTGTACAAGAAGGTGAAGTATTGCCTTTATCTTCCTCTGGCTTGCTTGTTTTCTGAATCTTCTTCTTCAAGAATGTTGTAATATGATGAGGTCAAACTCACTCTTCTTCAAGCTTCAATGGAGTTTTGGGGAAATTGAGCTTTGAGTGTGAGAGGGAGAGGGTTCAGAGAAAGATTATAGATAATTGAAGGTGATGAATGCAAAAGTGTAGCTAGTGTTGAATGATGATGAAGATGAGGTTTGGAATTAGGCTTGACGTTAGTTAAAGGAGGTTTGGAGTTAGTTGGGATGAACTCAGTGAGTTTAAGTAGTTAACTCACTGAGTTGGAGGTTAGTTAATTGGTTAATTTAGTGAAAATGGTGGTTTATGACTGGCTATTGCAGGTGGAAATTTGAATGAAATTAAGCTTTGATGTTAGCTAAGGCACAAGATATAACTATCATGACTTGCACCCGTAGGTTAACAATGGTTGTTTTATGTGATTTTGGTCTTGGTTATGATGGTGTAAGTTGAAGTGTTCGTGGATTTTACTACACTTGTTTGCTGCAGAATCATTGTATTCACAATGCATGTGGTTTAAGCTTGATGAAGTACCAAACATTGAAGTGTCGTCGGATGCTCACGATTCTTCTTGTGTTCATGCAGGTGTCTACTTGCCTTGGATTGCAAGCCATAACTATCTTTAATGATGAAGGATCATGCTTCAACCCAAAAATTCTCCTCTCACATTAATAGTGTAAAATCCTGCAAAACAAGCTATGAGTCGACTCAAACAGGGAGTGAGTCAACTCAAACATTGATTTTTCCAGGGTTGAGTCGACCTGGGAGTCGACTTGTTCGAACCCGCGACAAAATGATTGAAAGAAAAATTGGAAATGAGTCGACGCAAGGGACGGGTGAGTCGACTCAATCAGGAATTCCCAGAATTGAGTCGACCGGTGGGTCGACCTGTTCCGACCCGAGGGATCAAGGTTCAAAGACAGAAGGTGCATGAGTCGACGCAAAGAGTGAGTGAGTCGACTCACTCAAGTTTCCCAGAATTGAGCCGACCGGTGGGTCGACCTGTTTGGACCCGAGGGTTCTACGCCGAGTCATGAGTCGACTCACAGGACTAAAAACCTCCAAAAATGAGTTTTTTCCAATGTAATACCTTTTTTGCACCCTTTTTTTTTGTATGAAATGAATATTTTAGGAATAAAAATGAATGGAATTGACCAATTGAGTGAAAATGACTTGACTCAATATGTGAACACGACCATAAATCAAACCTGAGATTTATAATTGACACATAAAGGCGAGAAACGGGAACCCAGGGACCAAAGCATGGTGACATGACGATGATCAAGTGAACGAATGAAGGTGGATGGAAGTTATGAGACCAAGGACTCGGATCATGACCAAAAGACTTGAGCACCAAAGGGGACCAAGTAGACAGGCCAATCACCTGAGATTGCCTGAGATTAAGGTTTTGGAGGCCTCGGTGTTTTGCCCATTCGGGGCAAATCCAAACCAAGCACTTCCAATTGTTGCACAAACAAATCAAAGCCCCGCAAGTCAAACACTTGGAATCCATGGTGATGAATGATGCTTATGCATGAATTATTAATATATGCAATTGAAACTCTAATCACATGGTTAGATGTGAAGAAAAGGGAAGGACAAATTTTGGATACCACAGCTGATTAATCTAATTTGAGCAAAACAAAAAAGAGTGTTCTACATGAAAACACACACCAGACAATTATTTCTTTATATTTTCCAATCTACAAGGATAATACTATGCTCTGAACAATTACAAAAGCTAATAGGTATATAAATGTTCTCATGGCTAATACACCATAAAATAGAGAAACAATTCCAACTTTTGCAGATAGCCTTTACAATTACAGGGTATGGAACAATTCCAACATCTGGGCTATTCAATTCAAGCATGCTTCACAAAGTAAGTAGATCCCCAATTCGGATCAACTTTCTAGCCTTACATTATTCATAACTTCATTTGGTACAGATGGTCTCTCCGTGGCATTAGGTTTTACACTAATCATATTTTTCCAGCTTATACTACTCATCAAGCAAAATGAAGTGAGACAGCAATGCTGAGGGTTTTGTACAAAGTTATAAAACAAAACTGTTTTACATTAAGATTTCTAAGGAGGAAATAAACTGTTTCCGTCGCAGTTTCCCTATTCAGCAAAATTTTCAGATACTTGACTTTTGAATGACATGGAGCACCCTATGCAAAAGCAGTGTGCTGTTGAAGATCTTGAACCCAATCAGAAGGCCACCAATCTGGTTTAGTTGCGACAACCTTCACACCCTCTTGTCCTTTAATGGACAAGGCAGCAGATCCCTTTAAAGCTTCCTCTAACCGCAAGAGTCCCAACCCACGACATCCCAGGGCAGTAGCCACTAAACCAGCTTTCTTTCCAGATGCTGTGTTTATTACTTCTGAGCCAGGAATGACTTTGTTTACAACTTCTGCAAAAGCAGAAATGGAAAGGTTCAGAGTTCATTCATCATTATATACTCATGCAATAGGTATCTTAATACTAAAGAAAACTACTTATTACCATTTCCATCATTATCTTGAAACCTTAGAGGAACTATACGCTTGCGAATCACCCCTCTGTGGTGTGTACGAGCTATGAGTTCTTGCCCCACATAGCAACCTTTGTCAAAGCTGATTGCATTAAGACCTACAAGATTATACTCGAGCGGCATTGCTTCACCTGAACATGATCAATTAATCAAAATTGTCAGACTCAGAAGTAATCACTCTTCTCTCGAGAAGTTTATTAGAAGGAAGGGGAGTATGAACCTTTTGGAATCTCAGTTGATCCCTCTGCTACTCCCTTCTCTATTCTCCACATAAGATAATTCTGTTCATCAGTCTCTTTGTCAGCTTCAATTAGAGGTGCTGAAACACAAAGGAATCATTAAGACCAAATATCTATAAAAGATTACAGCCAAACGAGTATTTAAAAAAATCTAATTAGCCAGCAAAGGAGTGGATACTAACGAATGATATTTGATGGGAAGATCCCTCTGAAACCTAGACAGGCCAATCTGGGATCCCTAAACCATTGCCAGCCAAGATTACCCCCGCGAGAAGACGACATTGCAGCACCGTCCTCACCAGCACCCCACCCAACTGAGGCTGCTTCTGGTTCTTCTACATCCGAGGAATTCTCAGGAGGCCCAGAACCAAAACGCTGCCAACACGAGAATTCGCCAGCAACATTATCAATCTCAACCTTCGACCTCAACCGGTATCTGCAGTGCTAATAACTTTAGGGTCTCAGAAATAAAAAAAATAAAAAAAAAGCAGTAAGATAAGTGAAGGTACTGTCTACAACGCTGAGGAAATAGTCATAACATATCAACCTACCTATCTATTTATTAGTCTGTCTTTTTTACTAAAACCTATATTTATTAGTCTATCTTTTTTACTAAAACCGGTATCTGCAGTGCTAATAACTTTAGGGTCTCAGAAATAAAAAAACAAAAAAAAAAGCAGTAAGATAAGTGAAGGTACTGCCTACAACGCTGAGGAAATAGTCATAACATATCAACCTACCTATCTATTTATTAGCCTATCTTTTTTACCAAAACCTATATTACCAATCTGTCTTCTATCACTGATACTAATTCCTAGTAACAAAATTTTGTTTTTGCTCTGCATCTTGTTATCACCTCCTAAATTTAATTAACATGTGTTATGTCCAAGCGGTTGGTGAGTTAAGGGACCTTATAAAAAGTTTAGGGTTGAAACTTGGAAACTAACATGCCTACTAACGTGCGGCACACTCTCTAAAGAGTGGTGTTGTTCAATATCAGTTACTGCTACTAGACTAGTTTAAGTTAAATGAAAGGAATGAAACAATTGTAAGTTCAGGTATATGATCTCAATGATCTTTATCCATCCACAACCTAATTGGTAATTGCCTAAAACAAATAGAAATGCAAATAAAACATGAACTGACTATGATACAAAACAAAACAAGCTTGATGAAAAGAAGCAGTGAGACTCACTTAGTAAAGGTTGTCAACAGTTCATCCAACACAGAAGCATCAACATCAGCAAATAATTCAAATGGTTCGTTTGGTTTAGAGGCAGGTCCAGTCCCGGTTCTATTAAGTTTAGTATCGGAGGTTGGTGGTTTATAGAGAAAAAGGTCATAGAGGAATCTACCTTGAGGGGTTAACAAGGCGGCATAGATAGGAGGAACCGAGGTGGCGGGAACATTGGGTGTAGGCAAATTCGCGGTTTTATCGCCAATAGGTTCGCCAAACTTGCGTATATCGTTGGTCAATAGTCCCTGGAGGAATTTGACGGTGTCGGGTCCTCGGAATCGGATGACGGAGCGGGACTTTATGAGAGAGGCCATGGGACCTGCGGTTTGGAGTTGGGTTTCGCAACGTTGGTGAATTGCTCTGTTACAGTGTTTGGATAATGATAATACACGATTCATGGTTATTCCCTTTTTTTTGGATTTTGAGAAGATGAGGACAACGAGAAGAAGAAGAAGAAGATGTTGGTGTTTTGGGTTTAGGAATTTACGGAAGAGTTGAAGACAACGTGGTTAGTTGGTAGATTGACATGTTTGGTTAGAGATCGATAGGTGTTCGATGAAAGTTCTGAGAGAAATCCACTCATCTACTCTTCGCGACACTTGTGTTGTGCGTGCTGACCAAGCTTGTTCCTTTTTCTTTTTCTTATGTTATGTTTTGTTTTCGTGTTTCATTTTATTAAAAAAAAAAAAGAAACTTAGGTACAGTGATAAGTAGATGAGTAATTTGTGTGGAAACTGATTTAAATTATTAATTTATTTTTAAATAAAGTATATATAAAAATGACTTAATATTGAATGTCATTATTTTATTGGATTAGGATATTCAATTAAATTAAAAAGTATCGGAGTGTTAAAAATAACCGTTTTAAAACAAAGGGTGTATTTGATCGGTTAGAACAACATAATTAAAAAAAAAATTAAAATTTTTATATCTTTGAATTTACTTGATACAAGTACTATCAACTAATCAAATAAAATATAGAGATTAATTGGTATGCATTGATATTGTAAAAAGTTTTACATTATCAATACATCACAATCATCTCTTTGTGTTACTTTTTAAATGTTTAAAATAAAATTTAAACCTTATAAATAAATCGATGGTTGTGATTAATTGATAGTATAAAAAATCTTTACACTATATATATCAATTAAATTCATAAATATAATTCATCACCATATTATTTTTTCATTTTATTTTATTTTAAAATAAAATAAAATTTTAAAACAATTTCTATTAAACATACCGTATCCAACTTAAACTCTATGAGTACTTAAAAGTTTACTCTAAAAAAATATTTACAAAATAGAATAAAAAATAGGACTATAAATTAGAACTAAACCAATTCATAAGACAACTTTTTATTATTTAAAATACTAAAATTTCTTTTTATTTCCTAATAAAAATATGCTCTATCTTGCTCTCATCTTTCTTTATTAATATTTAAACATTAAAATACAAAAATATAATTTTGTCATAATACAAATCTTTACCCCTCCATTATTTAAAAATACAAATATATGATTCAAACGTACCTTAAAAAACTAAGAATTTATTTGAATGAGGTAATTTGTAAATTAATTTTAAAAATTAATTTTGAAATTTCTTTTGGCAATCTTATTCTTAAAGATTATTTTAAAATTATACAATATTACTAATTTAATATTATTGAAAAGTATATCACTTTTTTTCTTTCTAATTTTCAAAATAAAAAACTAAAAAGGAAAATCTGTTAATCCTATTTTCATTTTTTATTTTTTTAAAATTCTTAAATAGATAATAATTTTAAAAAATAGAATTATAAAATTAAACTACCAAATAAATTTTATTATTTTAAAATTTTAATATTCACTACTACAAAAAAACACATTTAACCTCGGACATGAAATGAATTTAACCTTAGCTATAGAGGCGAGGTAACGAAGGGTGTCATGAAAAATGGTTGTTTTATCTCTTGATTTTCAAATAATTAAGGGATAAAATTATCTGCATATGAGTTCGATCTCCATCATTTTTTTTTATTTTTTTTTCAGAATTGGATGACACGACCAATATTAACTCTCAGTGTTGTGTAGAACCGAGGTAATATGTCTATGTTACTACCTCGATTTTATGTAAAAACTAAAGGGATAAACTTTTCTTTTTTTAAGTACAAAACCATATTACATAACATGTATTACAGAACCATATTATAGAATATAGAACCCTATTTTGTATATTCCTGGAAAAAAAACATTATGCATTTTGCCAGATTCTCAATTTGAAACATTGTACCACAAATATTAATTGTTAGCACCAAATGCAAACCCAAAATGACACACACTTTATAATTTTACAACAAAACTAAAACAAATGATTAACCAACAAAAACAATAATCAAAATGGAAAGTTTTATAGGCTTTTGTCGCATCTCGAAAAATACGATTCATTGCGATGGTCGCGGAAAAAATTATGTTCGAACAGAGTCGTCACCGAACTTTATTTATCCCAATGAAGGAATAGGAAAATATCGATAAAACCTTTAGGAAATGGAATAATGGTCGTCGCAGCCATATTCGGGTTCGGGAGTTGATTACGCAAGGGGAAGGTATTAGCACCCCTCACGCCCGTTATACTCAACGGGAACCTTTTAGTTCTAATTTGCGTTTCGAGTGTTAATTTATGTTTGTTTGTTATCTTTGGGTTATAAAATATTGAAAATAGAAATGGATGAGGATGGATGAAGACCTCATAAAAGGGAGAGGGGGGTTTTTTATTAGTGTGCTCGCGAAGATACATCAATCTCCTGCCTACGTATCCTTATGGTGTAATAAGGAAATCAGAGCATTCGTAGTTCGAGGAGCTACAGTTGGTGGGTGTCTTTTACCGAACAGCCATTTAGATCGCGTTCTAAAGGCTAAACGTTGGCTTGTCTACTCTCGGCGGAGGCTTAAGCACTAGTTTGTTGTGCGCATTAGAAAGGATTAAACATTGTTCTTTCTGAAAAGAGTTTTGGTCACACGGGGTGATAAGTTGAGTTAATATGTTTGATGTTTTGTTTATTTGGTTTCGATCGCACGAGGGCGAGAAAAAAGATAGACTTGATGTGTTAAGATATTTTTGTTGGATGACAATTACTCGGATCGTCGAATAAAACAACTCGTATCCTAATAGTCGAGGAGAGAAATCGAAGGCTCTAGACCATCTCCCTTTTCATCCTTAATTATAAAAGGATTTAATAATAGTTAAGATGTTTTTGGAAGGATGACGAATACTCAGATAGTCGAGTAAGACAACTCGTATCCTAATAGTCGGGAAAGGGAATAGAAGACTCTAGACCACTTTCTTTTCATCTAAGTGATTATGAAAATAGGTTTATGTATGGTTGATGTAGCTTAAGATGAACGGCAAATACTCGAATAATTGAGTAAGATAACTCATATCCAAGCGTTTGAGGAGAGGAATCGAAGGCTCAAGACCATCTCCCTTTTCGTATAGTTTATTATGAGAATATCTTGATTTAATCGGGTTAGAAGTTTGTAGAGAAAATGACGAGTGTTTAACTGACCGAGTAAGAAAACTCGTATTCAAACAATCGAGGAGAGGAGTTAAAGGCTTAAAACCATCTCCCTTTTCATTTCATTATTATGAAAATAATTTGATTAGGTTAAGTTTGGGCGAGTTAAAAATGACAATTATTTGACTAACCGAGTAAGAGAACTCGTATTCAAAAAAATCGAGGAGAGAAGTTGAAGGCTCAAAAAAGTCATCTCCCTTTTCATTTCGTTAGTATGAAAATAATTGATTCAATCTTGGTTTAAGGTTTGTAAAGAAATGATGATTGTCTGACTGACCAAGTAAGAAAATTCGTATTCAAACAATCGAGGAGAGGAGTTAAAGGCTTAAAACCATCCCCTTTTTCATTTTGTTATCATGAGAATAAATTGATTCAATTGTGTTTAGGTGGATGGGAATGATTTGTCATAAAGGTAGCACGACACGCATATAAAATCGAACACTTATACAAATGACTAAATAAATATTAATACAAATAAATCTCCTAAATCCCAAAAAAATGGATGATTATATACTTAAAATAACTAATGATGGTGATAATAATAATAGATAATCAAATAATTTTAATTATTTTTAGAAATGATAATAGAAATTTAATTAATTTATAAAACTCTATTTAAATCAAGTAAGTAAAAAATGGACTAAATGAAAATAAAAATAAAAACAGTTTGGGCCTTGGGATAGAAACCAAGCCCAAACTGAATTTGTCAAACATGGGCAAAAAGGGGGGCTCAGATAGGAAAACAGATGCAGGCCCAAGCTTGAAAAGGCCCAAACCGAAACACACAGGGCCCTTAACACCTGGTCAACCGTGTTGACCCACGAATATGCTCCAGACCGTCAAATATGGAGATCTGACTCAGTCAACAGATCGAGCGGATGGATGGAGAGGGTACACGGTAATGAAAGATGGGGTATTCACACAGGAACATCTGGTTGACCAACGGTCAACTGCAGACGTGGTCCGCCTCCAGAGTGACACTTGTCACTCATGCACCAACGAGGCGTGAATAAAAACATGAACCTTTGAGGAAATGAGTTCATTTGATGAACTCTTCCTCTCTCCTTAACTCAGAGCTTAAACACTCTGCAACAAAAACCACCCTCCTCCGATCAACCTGCCGGAGAAGACGGTGGTTGCCGGCCGACGACGACGGCACCACCTTCTTCTCCGACGAACCACCACACAAAGACCAAAACTTCCAACACTAACCCTACCTTTCTTGGGCCGGAGAAACCAAATATGGCCTTAGATCTTCCTAAATCTCTCTCAAATAACCAGATCGAGACTCAAAACAAAATGAGCAAACTCAAACTCCAATCAAACAACAACTCATCGCAACCAAACAAAACCTAAACTCCTTTCAAACAACAAATCAAAAAACGAAACAGCAACCCAAACAGTTTAAACATAAACCCTAATTCCAAAATTAAAGCTTCTACAGTCACGATTTAAGGAAAATAACAGGGGTTTTTTACTTAGTTTGGAAAGGCGAACGGGATGGTATACAGATTTCAAGAAAAGAAGGGAAAATAAAGACTATTTGATCAGAGCCGGTCCGACGACGACGTCTCCTTCGGCGCAATTAAGATAAGCCCTCTTCTATCCCTCAAAACACTCTTCGCTTTCCTCCCTGTTTCTTTTGAATGCTATGTGGTTGTGTTAAATGGAAAAATTATTTTTGATTTCTTGTCTTTTTTGATTCACCGTCCTCTGTTTTTTAATGTGTTCTCTGGGTATTTAAGTTATTTGCCTTCATTATGAGCTAGTATCCTATGATAACTTGTCAGGTTTACTTTTTCATCCCAGATTTCGTGGGATTATTATTTTGTGGATTCATTGTTGTTTGAACTTGTAACGAAACACATTTTGGGTGTTCAGGGTGGTCCTCTATGCAAAGCTTTAACCTATTCAATTCATTAATTATTTTCCAGCTTTTTAAGTGCTTATGATAAGACTTTTGACTTAAGTTGATTTCTTTGCAGGTCACACAAGTGAAGTGACCCTAATTAAGGAGAAGATTGGCTGCACCAGCTCTAGGAGGAAGTTGGATTTTAGGGCGTTTCACTCCAAAGGACGGTTTGGGCAATGGCTTTCGAAAGTTCTGTTTTCAAACTACCGAATTTGCAGCATAAAACCTTGCTTATTGAAATTCATTAAGATGTAACGTTTTTGTATTTTGGATAATTGTGTATAGTGCTTTTTGGACTGTTTGTAACATATTGTATGGTTTTAGCTTAAGACCTTATTGGTGTAATTAATTACAATGCTCAAACTTTATCTTATTATTTCATTTGGAAACCTGTTTCGACCACCATGAACATTCAACTAATGGTTGCCTTCAGTATATTACTATCAGCAAAATAAAAACGTAACCAAAGGTCAAAAACAAAATGCACGTCACGAGTATTGCAATTTCAACTCCAATTACAAAACCAACAAAGGATCTTGGCACATGAGTCTAAATATGGTGACTTAGCTTAAACCCAACACATACATGCTTCAAAAATGCAAATTTAATTTAGGGACCTATGAAGGACTTAGAATTTGGCATAAATATTTTGGATGTGAAAATGGGATAATAACAAGTGATCATAAAAAATAACATGGCTCTTAATACTTACTAATAAGAAAATGGACTTTTGGATTAGTAATGTAAAAGAGATTTGAACCACACTTTGGACTTGCAATATTAATTATGGAAATGTTGATGGGAATGAGCCTTTTTTAAAACCAAAAGATCTTATGGATAAACCAAAATGGGTCTTGTTAACCAATAAGTCCCAAAATGCGCATACCATCCCATGCTTTAGTAACAGCAATAAGAGACAAACGCAACAGATGTTTTCTTGAGTCATGTACAAGGATCTTAACAGATGAAATGCTACTGAAAGATTTGTTGAAAATTTGATGTCACTAAGGGTTTTATTTAGAATAATCATGTGAGTATTGAATGTGTCTTTAGAAATGATGGGGAGTTTGGAGTAGCTTAGGGCTGAGAAGCCCTAAGATAGAGTTTATGCCTTATAACATCTAGTGGTGAATGTTGGTGAAAGATTTTTCTTACCCGGACAAAATTGGGGTATGACAGCTGCCCCTATTTAATTACCTCGAACCGGAAAGTAAGAATGACAGCAGTCTTTTTGCATTCGCGGTGGGAGATAATTAAATACAAAAAGACCTAAATTTTGTCCTAGGAAATGCAAGGAAGAAAGTAGAGGAAGAAAATGCAATGAGAAATAGTAAAAGACATTATCCTAAAGCAAAACAGAACAACCAAGACTTTCTGGGAGTCGTCAGAACAGTATCTTGGACGTCATAGTCGAGATATGTTAGTAATGGAATGACATCCCTAACTAAATCTCAAGACTTTTCCAGGATGCTAGAGTAGTATAAAGAAAATCTGGCATGAGACTCTTCATATTGATGAAACAACATCTCAACAGTAAACATGAGATTCTCTGTATCGAGTCGAAGCAGCATCTTATATGATCGAATTAAGATGTTCCAACAAGTGAAAGATACCTTAATTGATTCTAAGACTCTTCGAGGATACTTAGAGCAGTATCTCTAAAAAAATGAAATGAGACTCTTCATATTGATGAAGCAGTATCTCAAACAGTAAAAATGAGATTCTCTGTATCGAGTCGAAAGAGCATCTTATTTGATAGAATTAAGATATTCCAGCAAGGTAAACATACCTTAATTGAATCTAAGACTCTTCGAGGATACTTAGAGCAGTATCTCTAAAAAATCTGAAATGAGACTCTTCATATTGATGAAGCAGCATCTCAAACAGTAAAAATTATATTCTCTGTATCGAGTCGAAGCAACATCTTATATGATAGAATCAAGATGTTCCAGCAAGGGAAAGATACGTTAATTGAATCTAAGACTCTCTGAGGATATTAGAGCAGTATCTCTAAAGAAATCTGAAATGAGACTCTTCATATTGATGAAGCAGCATCTCAAACAGTAAAAATGAGATTCTCTGTATCGAGTCGAAGCAGCATCTTATATGATAGAATTAAGATGTTCCAGCAAGGGAAAGATACTTTAATTGAAACTAAGACTTTTCGAGGATATTAGAGCAGTATCTCTAAAGAAATCTGAAATGAGACTCTTCATATTGATGAAGCAGCATCTCACACAGTAAAAATGAGATTCTCTATATCGAGTCGAAACAGCATCTTATCTGATAGAATTAAGATGTTCCAGCAAGGGAAAGATACCTTAATTAAATCTAAGACTCTCCGAGGATATTAGAGCATTATCTCTAAAGAAATCTGAAATGAGACTCTTCATATTGATGAAGCAGCATCTCAAACAGTAAAAATGAGATTCTCTGTATCGAGTCGAAACAGCATCTTATAGGATAGAATTAAGATGTTCCAACAAGGGAAAGATACCTTAATTGAATCTAAGACTCTTCGAGGATACTTAGAGCAGTATCTCTAAAAAAATGAAATGAGACTCTTCATATTGATGAAGCAGTATCTCAAACAGTAAAAATGAGATTCTCTGTATTGAGTCGAAAGAGCATCTTATTTGATAGAATTAAGATATTCCAGCAAGGTAAACATACCTTAATTGAATCTAAGACTCTTCGAGGATACTTAGAGCAGTATCTCTAAAAAATCTGAAATGAGACTCTTCATATTGATGAAGCAACATCTCAAACAGTAAAAATTATATTCTCTGTATCGAGTCGAAGCAACATCTTATATGATAGAATCAAGATGTTCCAGCAAGGGAAAGATACGTTAATTGAATCTAAGACTCTCTGAGGATATTAGAGCAGTATCTCTAAAGAAATCTGAAATGAGACTCTTCATATTGATGAAGCAGCATCTCAAACAGTAAAAATGAGATTCTCTGTATCGAGTCGAAGCAGCATCTTATATGATAGAATTAAGATGTTCCAGCAAGGGAAAGATACTTTAATTGAAACTAAGACTTTTCGAGGATATTAGAGCAGTATCTCTAAAGAAATCTGAAATGAGACTCTTCATATTGATGAAGCAGCATCTCAGACAGTAAAAATGAGATTCTCTATATCGAGTCGAAACAGCATCTTATCTGATAGAATTAAGATGTTCCAGCAAGGGAAAGATACCTTAATTAAATCTAAGACTCTCCGAGGATATTAGAGCATTATCTCTAAAGAAATCTGAAATGAGACTCTTCATATTGATGAAGCAGCATCTCAAACAGTAAAAATGAGATTCTCTGTATCGAGTCGAAACAGCATCTTATAGGATAGAATTAAGATGTTCCAACAAGGGAAAGATACCTTAATTGAATCTAAGACTCTTCGAGGATACTTAGAGCAGTATCTCTAAAAAAAATGAAATGAGACTCTTCATATTGATGAAGCAGTATCTCAAACAGTAAAAATGAGATTCTTTGTATCGAGTCGAAATAGCATCTTATCTGATAAAATTAAGATATTCCAGCAAGGGAAAGATACCTTAATTGAATCTAAGACTCTTCGAGGATACTTAGAGCAGTATCTCTAAAAATCTGAAATGAGACTCTTCATATTGATGAAGCAGCATCTCAAACAGTAAAAATGAGATTCTCTGTATCGAGTCGAAGCAGCATCTTATATGATAGAATTAAGATGTTCCAACATGGGAAAGATACCTTAATTGAATCTAAGACCCTTCGATGATATTAGAACAATATCTCTAAAGAAATCTGAAATGAGACTCTTCATATTGATGAAGCAGCATCTCAAACAGTAAAAATGAGATTCTATGTATCGAGTCGAAATAACATCTTATATGATATAATTAAGATGTTCCAACAAGGGAAATATACCTTAATTGAATCTAAGTCTCTTCGAGGATACTTAGAGCAGTATCTCTAAAAAAAATTAAATGAGACTCTTCATATTGATGAAGCAGTATCTCAAACAGTAAAAATGAGATTCTCTGTATCGAGTCGAAACAACATCTTATCTGATAGAATTAAGATATTCCAGCAAGGGAAAGATACCTTAATTGAATCTAAGACTCTTCGAGGATACTTAGAGTAGTATCTCTAAAAAAAATGAAATGAGACCCTTCATATTGATGAAGCAGTATCTCAAACAGTAAAAATGAGATTCTCTGTATCGAGTCGAAACAACATCTTATCTGATAGAATTAAGATATTCTAGCAAGGGAAAGATACCTTAATTGAATCTAAGACTCTTCGAGGATACTTAGAGCAGTATCTCTAAAAAATCTGAAATGAGACTCTTCATATTGATGAAGCAGCATCTCAAACAGTAAAAATGATATTCTCTGTATCGAGTCGAAGCAGCATCTTATATGATAGAATTAAGATGTTCCAGCAAGGGAAAGATACCTTAATTGAATCTAAGACTCTCCGAGGATATTAGAGCAGTATCTCTAAAGAAATCTGAAATGAGACTCTTCATATTGATGAAGCAACGTCTCAAACAGTAAAAATGAGATTCTTTGTATCGAGTCGAAACAACATCTTATATGATAGAATTAAGATGTTCCAACAAGGGAAAGATACCTTAATTGAATCTAAGACTCTTTGAGGATACTTAGAGCAGTATCTCTAAAAAAATGAAATGAGACTCTTCATATTGATAGAGCAGTATCTCAAACAGTAAAAATGAGATTCTTTGTATCGAGTCGAAACAACATCTTATCTGATAGAATTAAGATATTCCAGCAAGGGAAAGATACCTTAATTGAATCTAAGACTCTTTGAGGATACTTAGAGCAGTATCTCTAAAAAATCTGAAATGAGACTCTTCATATTGATGAAGCAGCATCTCAAACAGAGAAATGAGATTCTTCGGATAAATGAAGCAGTATCTCGAATATTCTTCTGTTGGGGGAATTTTTTTGGAAAAGACTCCCTTTGGAGGAAATATACTAGAAATGCTCTGCAAGGGAAAATCTCATAAGAGACTTTTTAGGGTAACCTCTGTTTGGGGAGCAATGATTGCAAAGGAAATGCTGGGAATATCATTATTAATCATAAAGTTGAAAAATGGTTTGCTGAGAAATAATTCCACAAGCACATGCAGGGAAATAACTTTATTTGAAAATGAGGAATGTCTAAGATATATATGAATGACCTTGGATCCTGATATTTTATGTTTGATTTTTGTATGATGTTCCACTTTGGGTGGGAATACCATACATGGGATGATGCATGAAATGTACGCAAGTATGTAATTGTTGGGGATATTTAGGATGTGTATGTAGGAATGTGAATCGTATAAGGCTATGCATATGTATGCCAATGATTGGTATGATTATTTCTTGGTGAATTTTCCTACTTGGTAGGAAGATTATGTATGTAATTGATGTACCTGGCGCATGTGATGTATGCGGGTATGCAAATGGGCAATTGGGATATGCCCCGGTTAAGACGTTTTTGCTTTGGGGAATGGTGCCAATAGTGTGGACTTTTGTTATTGGGGTGACCAATGAAGATCAAGCTTTGATGCCCCACTAGGTGATTTTGGGAATGTATTTGGGTTGCACCAAGCCTACTGAAGGGTTCATACTTCTCAACACGCGATACTCTAATCATGATTTATTAATGTTTTTGCTGGAAATGTAATGGAGCCTTGCCCCGGTTTGGCTATACCATGAGTACATTTATGAGAGGCGTGAATTAGTGGTTGAAAGGAACGTATGTGTCTGCAAACAGTCCTACACCTCTATGAAAAACAAGAACGATCTTAGAGACTAAGGGATTTGTCCGTTTACTGTTTCAAAAGCAATTTTATCACTTTGTTCAAACATGTGTTTTATTTTCTCCAAAATTTTAAGAGTGATGTTTATCAAAAATAAAGGTGTTTTGCAAACAAACAGATAAAATTCAAAAATGATTTGGGCACAACTTTTGTTGAGAAAATTTCTCTTTTATTGATTTGACCCTTAAATGAGCGACAGTACATAAAGATGCAATTCCTTAATGAGGTAATTGCTATGCATAGAAACAAAATGGCAATAAAATTTGAGTTCATATTGAGTTTCCACACTGCTATGATTCTTATGTCTTTGATAGTCTGAGCACCTTGCTTTTGAAAAGTGAGGTAGATTGATTCTTTGTCTTTGAGGGATATGTTAGACACCTGAAAGTACAACTCTTTGCCTTGGAATTAATCCCTAACTTTTGTCTGGACCTCCCTTTCGGGTTTTCGATCCACCAGGATACCCATTTTTGCCTGAGTCGCCCTTTCGGGTTTTCAACTCAGCGGGTCAATTCTTTTATTTTTTTATCCCTAATTTTGCCTGGATCGCCCTTTCGAGTTTTCGATCCACCAGGATAGCCATTTTTGCCTAAATAGCCCTTTCAGGTTTTCGATTTAGCGGCTTTTATTATTCCACTTTTTTAGGCAAAGTACTTTTTAACAACATCAGTATTGGTGGGAAGTGGAAACTCATCACCATCCATAGTTGCTAAGATTAGAGCGCCTCCTGAAAAGGCTCTAACCACCACAAATGGACCTTCACAATTTGGTGTCCATTTCCCTCTGGAGTCCTTGTGAATGGGCAAGATTTTCTTTAGCACCAAGTCCCCTTCTTGAAACACCCTGGGACGGACTTTCTTGTCGAATGCCTTCTTAAGACGCCTCTGATAAAGTTGACCGTGACCTAACGCTTTCAAGCGTTTCTCCTCAATAAGGTTGAGCTCGTCGTACCTTGATTGAACCTATTCTGCCTCGTATAGCATAGCCTCCATCAAGACTCTCATCGAGGGGATCTCCACTTCTATAGGGAGAACTGCTTCCATGCCGTATACCAAGGAATAAGGGGTTGCCCCTGTTGAAGTTCGTACCGACGTGCGATAGCCATGTAACGCAAAAGGTAACATCTCATGCCAATCCTTGTACGTGACAACCATCTTTTGGATAATTTTCTTGATATTTTTGTTCGCAGCTTCAACAACCCCATGTAACATTGTGCATAACTCCTCCATGGTCTTGTTGTTGAGATTGGACTCGTTATCAGTGATGATTTTGTTGGGAATCCCATATCGACATATGATGTTGTTTTTTAAGAAACGAGTGACTATGTGCTTTGTGACATTCGCATAAGATGCGACTTCTACCCATTTGGTAAAGTAGTCTATGGCCACCAAGATAAATCTGTGTCCATTAGATGCTTTGGGTTCTATCATTCCAATCATGTCGATGCCCCACATAAAGAAAGGCCAAGGTGATGCTATAACATTCAGCGGGGTAGGTGGTATATGTATTTTGTCAGCATAGATTTGGCATTTGTAGCATGCTCTAGTGTAATGATAACAGTCGGATTTCATTGTTAACAAGTAATAACCAGCCCTTAGGATTTTCTTTGCCATGGCATGCCCATTTGCGTGCGTGCCGAAGGACTCTTCGTGTATGTCCTTCATAAGCTGATCAGCTTCGTGTTTGTCCACACACCTCAACAAAACCATGTCATAGTTTTGTTTGTCAAAACTCCTAATTTCAATGTGAGGTTGATGGTTGGGCCATATTAATTTGTACATGGAAGCCAAAGTTGCTAAGGCGTCTGCCATCTGATTCTCTTCTCGAGGAATATGAGAGAAAGTGATTTTGTTGAATTTTGGGAGTAGCTTCAGCACGTAATCCCGATATGGAATTAGGTTAGCATGTCTTGTTTCCCAATCACCTCTGATCTGATGTATCACTAGAGCGGAATCCCCGAATACTTCTAGTATCTTGATCTTCAACTCAATAACTTCTTCCAATCCTAGTATGCAAGCTTCATACTCGGCCATGTTATTTGTGCAGGTAAAACAAAGCTTTGCGGTGAACGGTAGATGGAAATTCTTGGGAGACATCAGCACTGCCCCAATTCCACGGCCTATTGCATTTGAGGCGTCATCGAACATGAGAGTCCAACTTGTTTTTGGCTCAAGTCTCTCCTCTAGTTCGGAGTCTTCAACATCCTTAACAACCATGATGTTCTCATCTGGGAAGTCAAACTTCAAAGGTTGGTAATCCTCCAGCGGTTGGTGAGCAAGATGGTCTTCTAATACGCTTCCTTTGATTGCCTTTTGCGCAACATATTGAATATCGTATTCTAATAACAACATCTTCCATCGGGAAATTCTACCGGTGAGAGCTGGTTTCTCGAATATGTACTTGATGGGATCCATTTTAGATATCATCCAAGTCGGGTGAGTTAGCATGTACTGCCTGAGACGCTTAGCGGCCCATGCGAATGCACAACAAGTCTTCTCGAGTAATGAATATCTGGTCTCACACTCATTAAACTTTTTGATTAAATAATATATGGCATGCTCTTTTCCACAAGTCTCATCTTGCTGTCCCAATACACAACCCATGGACTCGTCGAGCACGGTTAAATACATGATGAGAGGTCTCCCTTATGCAGGGGCCATTAGAATTGGCGACTCTTACAAGTATTCCTTGATTTTACCGAAGGCTGTTTGGCAGTCATCATTTCACTCCATGCCTTGATTCTTCCTTAGAAGCTTGAATATTGGTTTACACATGGCAGTAAGGTGAGAGATGAACCTGGCGATGTAATTTAGTCTCCCCAAGAAACCACGAACCTCTTTCTCAGTCCTTGGTGCAGGCATGTTCTGAATGGCCTGAACCTTGTCGGTATCTACTTCAATTCCCTTTTGGCTTACGATAAAGCCTAAAAGCTTCCCAGATCGAACCCCAGACGTGCATTTGTTAGGATTAAGTCTCAATCTAAACTTCCTCAAACGAGCAAACAGTTTCCCCAGGTTAGTGATATGTTCTTCTTCTGTCTGGGATTTGGCAATCATGTCGTCAACATACACCTCAATCTCTTCATGAATCATGTCGTGAAAGAGAGTCACCATGGCATGTTGATATGTTGCCCCGACGTTCTTTAATCCAAACGGCATTACTTTGTAACAAAAAGTTCCCTAAGGGGTAATGAACGTGGTTTTCTCCATGTCCTCGGGGTCCATTTTAATTTGGTTGTATCCAAAGAAGCCATCCATAAAGGAAAATACGGAGAACTGAGCTGTGTTATCCACCAATACATCAATGTGAGGTAATGGGAAATCGTCTTCAGGGAGTTCGCAATCTTCCCCCACTTCGTCTTCAGCTTGGTAGATTGGACAATCAAAATCATATTGGACCTTAGTAGTGTCGTTATCAATGGTCTCGGTGGTATTTCTGCATGTTATGATTTATGCAGTTTATTTAGAAAGTGCGTGCATAAAAATTGATGCCATTTTTTGTAAAAAAACAAAAGGAAAGGAACAAAAATTTGGATGCAAATTGCCATTTCATTAATGATATAAAAACTCTTGGAAAAGATAAAGGAGGCCCTACAACACACTACTGTGCCTTGGGTAGAGCACAAGGTTTTGTCTAAAATAATAAAATTACTTTTGAAAATTTTTGGGGACTTCCACAGCCTTTTAGTTTGTCAGCTCTTCATTAGGTGCGACTTGTCGCATCCAGCTAGACACCCCCTCTTCACGATCTTCATCACTGATCATCGCCACCTGTTTACCAAAAATGTGGCCAGGGCTGGTGAACATTTCCTCTATAGAAGGAATCTGCTCTTTGTCATGTTGGTTAACGACTTTATTTGATGACGGGTCATACCCTAGACCAAACTTGTCTCGTTTCTCTTTCACTTCCATCACTTTGCCCCAGTCTTGAGCATTTTCACTTTCTATAACAACCTTAGCTCCTTGCCATGAGGCCATGGACGATCCTGATTTCGAGGTCTCCAATGTCCGTTGGATGGCCATCATATTTACCACTTCCAAGGATTGGAATGGTAGGGGTGGCAAAACGGGCTCGGCCCGCGGGGAATGCCCGTTTTGCCCGCACTTTTGTGCGGGGCGGGCCAAAGATTTAGGCCTTCACCGTCAAATGTGTCCGTCCCGCCCCGCTTTCTTCGCAGGCTTTTGCGGACACGTGTATTTACATATATTTTTGTATTTTTAGGCTTAAAGAGTGCAGTGCCTGCGGGCTTTCCCCGCCCCGCCCTCACTTTTTTGCGGGGCGGGTCTAAGTTTTAGGCCCGCATCCTCAACTATGACCGCCCCGCCCCGCCCCATTTTTTTGTGGGCTTTTGCGGGGCGGGCCTAAACGGGGCGGGCATGCCCGTTTGCCACCCCTATAGAATGGTGTCTCAGTTATCTCTCCATCCACCTCGATATACCGGAAAGATGTCAAGTGGCTAACCAAGATATCCTCCTCCCCTCCGATCATAATCATCTTGTCATTCATAATAAATTTTAGCTTTTGATGTAGAGTGGAGGTGACGGCGCCTGCGGAGTGAATCCATGGTCTCCTAAGTAGGCAACTATAACTGGGATGTATGTCCATGACCTAGAACGTGATATTGAAAATAGTTGGACCTATCTTGGTTGGTAAGTCAACCTCTCTTATCACTGCTCGTCTTGAGCCATCAAATGCCTTTACGATTAGGGTGTTGGGCTTCATACTTATCCCTTCCGTTGGCAGCTTTATCAAAGTTGTCTTTGGCATGACGTTCAGTGAGGAACCTGTGTCTACTAATATCCTTGATAGTATAGTGTCTATGCATTTCAAGGAGATATGTAGGGCCTTGTTATGGTCCTTTCCCTCGATCGGCAGTTCATCATCGTTAAAACCCAAAAAAATTCCCAGTGGTCACACAAGCTATCACATCGTCAAACTGTTCTATTGTTATGTCTTTCGTGGTATGTGCAGCGCTTAATACTTTCAACAACGAGTTCATGTGTGCTTCTGAGCTGACTAATAAAGATAACATGGAGATTTTTGAAGGTGTTTGATTCGGCTGGTCCACCACTTTATAATCACTCTTCTTGATTATCCTCAGAAATTCCTCGGCCTCTTCACGAGTGACTGCAACTTTAGGAGACAGGTGCATGTCTTACATTTCTTGATTAGGGACGGGGATCTGGATAGCAGCTTCCTTCCCTTTAGCTTTTGCAGAAGTATCAGCAGTTCTTGGCGCGAACACTCGGCCACTACGTGTCATTCCCGCCGGCCCCACAATCGAGGTGACGTTTGGTTCGTTGATCATCAAAGGTTGGTCTTCCTGCCATTGCTTAAAAGCTCTGGGCTGATATATCCACGGGACCGCCTTCTCATCTTCATACGCGAACGGTGCTGGAAACTCTATCACCAATGGGCTTATAGATATTTCCACATTAACCTCATCGTAAGGAATGTCCACCATGGCTATCTCTTCCTGACACCTGCTCTTGACATGGTCATTTATCTGTAACCCGCCTTGATCCAACATTTGTTGTATAAAATTCCTCAACTTTTTATTGTTCTCTTCAACAATTAGCTCCTCCGGGATTAGACCACTCTTTAGCAATTGTGCTTTTATCCTGGCGATAGGGGTTTGAATCTCTTCAACCTTACGAATCAATTTACCTTGATCACTCTTCTCAATGGCACTGACGGAAACATCCTTATATGTTGGCATGGGATTGGTATTCATGTTCGGGCGTCTCGGAGTGAATGAGACAGCCTTTGCTTCGATCAAGTCTTGTACCCGATTTTGAAATGCGAAGCAATTCTCCAAGGAATGACCAGGTGCTCCCATGTGAAACTCACAATGGGCGTTATCATCGTATCCGGGTGGATATGGAAAAACAACCGGTTTTAGCTCCCTTAATGTCAGAAGTCCCTCCTTTTGCAGATATGGGAATATTTGGCTATAAGGTACTGGTAAAGGATCAAATTGCCTTCTTGGAGGCCTTGGCTTGAATTGTCTTTGTGGCGTGGTGTTTTGCTGTTGATGATGTTATTGATGTTGTGGTTGATACACTTGTTGTTGCTACATTGGTTGTTGATAAGGTATGGGTACCACGACGGCGACTTGGCCATATGAAGCCTGTTGCTTCCCCTTATAGCCTATGGATATAACATTCGTTTCACCTTCTCTTTTCTTCTGGAAGCCTCCAAAATACTTTTTCGGTGCGCCAGGGACTGCCACAGCTCCTGGAATCTTTCCATCCCTCAACCCTTTTTCTATGAGATCTCCAATTGTGACTAGGTGTGCAAAGTCGGACGTTGCACTACTCACTAATCTATCAAAGAATGGGTCCTTTAGCGTGTCCACAAATATTCCTGTCATTTCCTTTTCAGACAATGGTGGCTCTACCTGAGCGGCCAACTCTCTCCATCGCTGGGCGTATTCTTTAAACGACTCATTTTCTTTCATGGCCATCCCTTGTAATTGCATTCAGTCGGGTGCCATATCTAAGTTATATTTGTATTGACGGAGAAATGCGTCAGCCAAATCCTCCCAGCTTTGAATCTGCCCCTGCTCTAAGCTCATGTACCATCTTAGGGACGCTCCACTTAGACTGTCTTGGAAACAGTGTATAAGCAATTTGTCATTTTTCGATATGAGCAGCCATCTTCCTGAAGTACATTACCAGGTGACTTCTTGGGCAACTCTGTCCTCTGTATTTCTCGAAATCAGGAGTTTTAAATTTAGCCGGGATGACCAAATTTAATACCAAACGCATGTTCATGGCAGAGGCGCCGAAGATATTATTCCCCTCTATAGCTTTGATCTTCTTTTCCAAGGTGCGAAGCTTGTCTGCACCAGGATCTGGAAGTATCTTAGGCTTCGGTTGATTAGGCACATAGAAAGCATCGTACGAGTCATCTCCAATTTTGTTTCCATGATGAGTAGACGCATTAGAAGGCTCTGCACGATCCCCATCTCCTTTGCCTCCTACCGGTATATGAACCAGTCTCTTCTTGGTGGGGACGAAACTCTCGTCTTGAGGGTCCAAACCTGGTGTGCTATCATTCCTTTTTGCCCTAGCTTCTTCATCCACAACCCTATCTCTTTGGGCAATTGCGAGCATTGTCTCCAACAGTTAATCCATTTTCTCTTGGATCGTATTGATGTCTGTCCTCATGGTAACTTGGTTAGCCTCAACTTGCTCTAACGTCATCTTTTAGTTGCTTCGCGTCTCGTATCAATGTTGATTAGTCACTGTTGCTGGATAAAGGGTAAAAAGGTTGGGTAAGTTTTTTTGAATTTTTATGAAGCGTGATGCGTAATGCAGATGCGGATGTTATGCATATTTTATTTTCAGGGAATCATTCGAGTTCCATTAGTTGTTAGTAATTCGAAGAAATAATAAATACTTAGAATAGCAATAATGGAGTAATTTTTAAACGTCATTCATTCAAGTACATAACATAGGGGTCCAAAAAGGCCCTAGTTCAAAATACATTGTCAAAGGAACAAAATATAAGACATAGGAAAGTTAAACTGCAGGCTTTCTGGCTTGGAGCTCTTCTAGTTCTTCCTTGAATCTCTTCAGCAACCCTCTACAGAGCAGAATGAAACTGATTATGGCTGGAGGAGTGCTATCTTCCTTCAACTCTTCAACTGCGTCTCTTAACTTCCATGGTAATTCTTTAGCCGTCCAATTACAGAACCCCACTAGCCCATCGAGCTTTGCACGGAACTTATCCCTATCTCCTTGTAAGAAGTTTATGGTCTTCTTAAAGGATTCATAATCTTCAATCACATACTCTCGCTCCTTCAACCATATGGAGCTGTCTTGGTGTAATGACTCTAGCTGGTTCTTCCAATAGCTGGCAAACTCTTTTGCGTCTCTTACTTCTCGACACTTCTCCTCCCATATCATGGGTGAAACCCTAGAAGCTTCCGTGGCTATATTCTTGAGTCGGCGTTCTTGATTTGCTTCAGCCTTTGCCCGACGAACAGAAATAATGAGTTCTTTTATCTGAGCCCCAAGCGCATCTCTTATCGTCTTGTTTTCCTTCGTGGTTAGATGCCACCAACGCTCATTGTCTTGACATTCTTTCCGAGCTCGTCGTAATTGACCCTTAAGAGTATCTAGACAATGGTTAGCTTGTTCTAATCCCACTTTGATCTTTTTCCTCTTATGCTCCTCTTTGTTGAACTTTTCCACATGTGTTTGAAGCTGTATATCCTTTCTCTCAAGCTCCCACTTCATGGTGTTTTTCTCATTGATGATTTGTTGGGGTTTTATCTTCAACTCTTAATTCTCTTTTTCTAACTTTGCCATGGTGGTCTTGAGTTCCTCCACTTCTTCAATAGGGACATGGGTGAGCTTAGGTTCAGGAAGAGGTACAGGTGTCCGAATGACAAATGGCATTTTGATCATCTCCACCCTTTCCTTTACCCAATGAAAATATGGTTCTTTTGTAATCCCATTTGCTCTCCCCAAATCCGCTTTCCCTTTTCGATTGACATTCTTCCAAGCCTCTCTGATTCGTTGGAACAAGCTAGGATTCTCAACCCCAAAGTCAAGCAACAAAAAAGCTTCCAAAGACCTTGCCTCTGGAGGGCCTTCCATTGGGTAGCCAAGCTGTCTTAGGGATAGAATCAGGTTAGAATTTACGCATCCTTGAGTTCCAATAAGTGGTATATTAGGGAAATCTCCACAACTGAATATGATGTCCATGTTGATGTATTCTTTGGAATACCAAGAAAGATCTTTGAATCGGAGTGATCCCAATCTCTGAGGCCAACTAACATCTGTCTGTTCTACCCAAACACCTGTCTTTGGAAGATGCTCAAGAAACCACTGATATAGTAAAGGAGCACAACAAGCAATCATTCCTTTCTTCTTGGTGTACCTATGGCTCATGTAATAGTAAACATCAGCTAACAAGGTGGGTACTGGGTTTCCAGCAAGGAAAACGCAAATAGCAGCCATGTCTATGAAACCATCCATATTTGGGAACAGGACGATGCCATAGATGGCCAACGCAATAGCAGAGTAACAAGCATCCCAACTTTCTGCTTTTAGTAGGGTATGAGCTCTTTCCATGAGAAAACTTAGCGAAAATCCATTGGTATTCCCTTTGGTCTCTAGGTTAGCCTCTACTTCCTTTTCGTCCATGTGAAGCATGTTAGCAATGATCTCAAGGGGCAAAGATTCATCTATCCCTTTAAATAGTGGCTTGTTCTTCATAGGAATCCTAACAAGACGCTCGAATTCTTTCAATGTTGGTGCTAGCTGGAAGTCTTGGAATGTGAAACATCTTAAAGGTAGGTCATAGAATTGAGCCAGAGTGACTAAAGCTGTATGGTCCACTCGTTGGTTGAGGATGCTGAGCAGATTGCCATAATTCTTCCCAAAGTTGATTTTGTATACCGGGTGCATCTGGGAGACCAAGTCACGTAAGCTCCTTAGATCGGGGTCTTTGAACTTGAAAGAGTAAATATTTCTTTTGCTTGATTCCATGCTTCTTGAATTCCTGCAACTTATGACACTCAGATTCCTTGGAAATAAAATAATATGAATGTCATGTTATGAATGATGCTATGCATGCCACAGGTAGGTCAACATACAGGCCGTGAGAGTGGGTATCCTTAGTTACTAAACAAAACCCTTTTTGGAGGATACCAAAGTTAAGAGGTTCCCAAAGTCATCAATCACTATTTAGGAAGGTTATTGTCATGACGAAAGCTCATCCGCCAATAACATCCCCAAAAAGAGTCTCGTCTGGGTGAGGCCTTTGTATGGTCCCAAAGAGGAAGACTCCTAGTGGGTCCATACTACACAACTCTCGAGTCCAAGATTCTAATAAGGTTCTCAGATTCATAGATCAAGGTTGGGAATACTATTGTAAGGTAGTAATATGCCCAAGGGGTCTCATTTGATTGGGGCTTTCGTATTAACCCAATAAGTCTGAGACTTTTCAGGTAAATACTACATAACCACCGGATATAATGGGTTAAAAGGTCCCTGGAGTCATTGATCCAACCTGAGAATACTATCTTCGTTACGAAAACTCGTCGGGCAATAATATCTCAAAAGAATCTCCTCTAGGTGGGGTCTTCGTATCTTCCCAACAAGGAAGACTCCTTGTGGGCGTCCACTATGCAACCACCAACTTAATCTTATGGTTTTTCTCAGACTCGGGTGGAGAGCCTATCTCACAAAGTATCACCAACCAGATAACCCCAATAATACATAGCCAATAAAACAACCAGACAATAATTATGACAGAACAATAATAACAGAATAAATAACAAACAAATAAACACACAATACATCAACTGAACTAAATTAGGCTTCACTCTCTTTTGTTATGAGCTTTTCCCCAGCAGAGTCGCCATCTATCGCATCTCGAAATATACGATTCATCGCGATGGTCAAGGAAAAAATTATGTTCGAACAGAGTCACTGATCGGAAAAATAGCAAGTGTACTATTTTTACCGATATAGTAATAAGGAGTTTTATTTCCAAGTATCGATCTCAGGGATTGCGTAGGAAATACTTATTTTACTTCTGATTCTATTTGAACAAAAAGACAAGGGTTTGGTTGGTTTTGTGAATTTATAATAATAAACACAAAAAGATAGTAGAAATAATTGATTAAGATAAAATATGCTAGGGTGAGTGGTTGATTTAACCAGTTATGAATTCAGTCAAGATTTCCTTAATACACATGAAACATTCAATCTCCTAACCTCAGAATGTTCTTCCTTAAGTCCTTAAGGAAGAGACTATTAAACTACCAATTCTTACTCAAATGTCCATTCAATTAATCATTGGTTTTAATCATAAACAATATCAAGGTTTATGGCGATTTACAAAAGTTCCTAGTCCTAGGTGATACAATTATAAACCCAATTGTGTGAAAACCCTAACAATCACAGTCCTGTTATTGATAGTCATAGATCTAATTGTATTTGTCCGATACAAAAGCATAAGCATATCACACAATTGAATTGAAATTCGTAACATAGTAAATAGGAAATCTAGAGTTAGAACTCATAACATCAGATCAAATCAGGACCACCCCCCTAGCATTGGGGGTTTAGCCTCTCATAGTATTCAAAGAAATCATAGTATAGAAATTAAACATTATAAAGAATTAGGAGATTTTGCTCTTCAATGGGTGATGCCCTTGAATCTTGCCGTCTTCGAATCCTCTGTAGTAGCTACCTTCTCTGGTCCAATGTTTTCTTTCGTACGTCAAAAAGTCTCTTCTCCTTTCTCTCCCAAGCCTTCTAATAGTTTCAGATGGATTTTTCTCAAGCCAAAAGTCCAAACTACCATTAATGAGCAGAATAGGTTCACATGGCAAAAATTGAAGTTTCTAAGTCGCGCCCAACAACACGGGCCGTGTGTGTACACACGGGTGCCCGTGTGTGCTCTCCAACATGAGCATTTTCAAATCAAGCTACAGAGGTAACAACACGGGCCGTGTTCCTACACACGGGTGCCCGTGTTAATGCACTGTTTTAAATAACACGGCCGTGTGTCACCACACGGGTGCCCGTGTTGCTCTCTGTTTTTCTTCTCCAAGTTTGCTTTGCCTGACCAACAACACGGGCAATGTTGTAGCACACGGGGGCCCGTGTTGACCTGCTGTCTCTCCATATTTTTGCCTTTCTGAGTATCCATAACTCCACTATTAGTGCTTTTAAACCTGTGCAATGGCCTGTAACAATAACACTACCAAAACGAAGTGTAAACGAGACCTTTTTGACATAAACTTGTAATAAAATGCAATGCGATACCAAACCAACAAAACATGATAAATGACTCTGAAACAACTATAAACAAACATAAATCTTACCAAAGTGATGAAAATATGTCGGATTAACGGTGGGAATTCAATGGAAATGGTGACCGATCACAACCTCAAACTTGTCTCATTGCTTGTCCTCAAGTGATGTATTAAGTTCAAACAAAGGTCACCCACGAATTCATTTTCCACAATGCAACCTAGTCTTTCACAATTTGTGTTATTCCTTTCCAATCAAGTTTCAGGTATCTCCGACTCAGGCAGTTTGCCACATTTCCACATCAGAAGCCTCGTCACCTGCAAGCTTTTCACACACTCACAACATCTCTCATGGTTAGGGTGTGTACACTCACAGCACAGTATGCAATACCCAACTCTTAAATTTGAATACATTCTAATTTCACGACAACAACAGATTCCACACACTTTACAAGGTCTTTTAGGTTGTAACGGGGCTTGGGTACGGTGGAATAAACAAAAAAATGGACAACAAAGGGTTTTGAACTCGGCAATCATGTTGTGTGATTTTTCTTTCTCTTTTTCTCGTGCATCATGTATACTCTTGGGGTTAATTTCACTCTTTTGACTCTTTTTTCTACTCAATTTTTTTTTGCGAGCATTTTATAGGTGCTAGAGTCTTAAGTCTCGGCAAGTGCATTTTTTATCTTTTGTTTCTCTTTTTTTTCTTGTTGGACATACACAATTCTTGTCTTTTTGTATGATCTCTTATTATGCACTTGCCCTATCTTTCAAGATTACCACCCCAAACTTAGCTTTATGGACATATTGTAACTCACAACAATCATACAGAGTGATGGAAGAAATGAATGATGAGTGGTTAACATGGGGTTTATGATGAATAAAATGGCTAAGGCTCAACGGGGTTTACGAAAGGAAACATACAGATAGGGGAAGCAAGAAAGGCCCTGGCTAACAAGCAACTTGCCTCAGTGTGTGTTGTCATGCTATGAAGTGTCATAAGGACATACGCAAAATCAGAGTGGTAAAGTCATACCTGGCTGAACTCTCATGCTGATGTTTAGTGTCTGGCTTTTTGTAATCTCACCATGTTGGTTAGCTTTACAAGCTCTGAAGCCTCCTCGTGTTATGTGGTTTCTTTTCTGACTCGGTTCTTCCATACCGCTCTCTTGGTCCGGTGTCACCAAATTGTGTCCGACTTTATTTTCTCATGGTTGCATCAACTTTCGGGGTGCCTTATCAGAATAAGTATGAGGGGTGTCTTTCATCCACTACCATTGATCCCGGATTCGTCCATAATTTCTCATCACTCTGTACACACAGGTAAACAATAAAAACAAAATACTACGACAACAGAAGCAAAAACGAAAGCCAAAAACGATGGAGGAAAACATGAACAAAATGAAAACGAAATAAAACATGAAAGGAAAACCCCCCCACACCTAAACTAAACATTGACCTCAATGTTTAAATTCAGATACAAAGGGGACTCACAGCGACTACTGTTGTTTTACTGCACTTGTGTGGTTTCCTTCCATTTTGAGGTGTTTGTGACTTTGCTCTTCTAATTCTCCTCCTCCCCTACAACAAAATTTTAGCATACACAAAGAAAAAGAAAAATGACATAAATTAGAAATCAAACGCGTGGGTTGCCTCCCACGAAGCGCTTCGTTTAACGTCGCATGGCTCGACGGTTCATTTCCCTTATCATGGGGGGTATTTCAATTTCAAAACCTTGTTGCACCTCTTGTCTATAACTCGGACGTTGTCTCTTTTATTAGTGTGGACTCCTCTGTGCCACTATTCCTTTTTAACCTTCCTTTTGGTGTTAGGAATCTTTCCATTTAGGGTGGTTACTGGCAGTGGTGAGACTTTGATAGTATTCAATGTCCTGATTAAGCCTACTTGATACTGAGATTCTGTATCTTCCTCCATCTCCTGGTCTTCAATAACATTCAATGTTATTTCCTTGTAGTGAACTTTCAAGGTTAACGTGCACTCATCCATGTCGAGCTTGCATCGACTCGTCTTCATGAAAGGTCGACCCAGAATGATGGGTGCCTCATTGTCTTCAGGTATGTCTAGGATTACAAAATCGATTGGGAAAGTCAAGTCCGCTATCGTTACCAACACATCTTCAGCCATACTGTAACACCCTTCTAAATACCCCAAAATATTTCAATTAAAATAACAACATATTAATCAGAGTAATTATGCCCCGAAGGGTGTCACACAATCATTTCACTGCATTCATCAATTCTATCCTGTCATGCTCATTTATTTAATCAAAATAAGATTTATTTGCATAATTCGCAGCGGATACAAAATATCGACATTCAAAACATGTACCACATTACATGTAAAGTGGATCAACAACTAAAATAAAACATAGTCAAACATCCCATCCCGATGTTACATCTACCAGAGCATGACCCACTAAGGAGACTACACTAGACTCCATAGCACTAGCTTCTATTCAACTCACTGCTCGTTACCTGAAAAATAGTTGTAAGGGTGAGTTCCTCAATCAATATAATAAGTATTATACAACAGCATGTAATGTTAAGTAATTAACACATTAATTCACCCTAACCAGACTACACGCTCAGCAACGGCAGTATCCATTCAAACATCATATTCAACAGTAACATATAACGTATGTATAACCTCAACCATACTCAACATCAACAACACAACACACAACACACATATAATACTGGAATACATCCATTCATATTATATGCCATACATTCATTATGCAATGAGACTCTATGTATGCGGTACCGACTATTTGTGAACATATAGTTCAACCTCACCGTCCAAATCCAGGCACGGCTACCAAGCCCACTAGTCCCACTCATTTGAGACCTAGTGACTCACTCACTAATTCCTCACCATGGGAATTAGCTACCACCCCAAATGGGCCATGAAATGCACGCTAATCACCTAGCATGCAAACAATCAACAACAGTCCAATAATGACTAACTCACTAATTCCTCACCATGGGAATTAGCTACCACCCTAAATGGGCCACAATGTGCAAGCTAAACACCTAGCAAATGCAACATCAACAACAATTCAAGAATAGACACATGCTCACACTCTAAGCCACAAAGCAGTCTATTCACAATGCATACATAACTGATACATTCACAGCATCATGCATAGCATCACACATCATTAACACATTTTATCACAACAGCATATCATATCATGCCACATAATCAAACACAGTATTAGCACACTCTACTAATACCTATACTACTCAAGACCCAACAAAACAACAACAACATTACAACGATATCACATCTGGGAGTTTAAAACGTGAAATCTGTCTGTCGAACTGATATGGCGAACGCCATTAGCGTTAAACGCTCTCATTCTGGAAAAACTGTCTGTCAAACTGATATGGCGAACGCCATTAGGCTAATGGCGAACGCCATTAGCGTTAAACGCTCTTATTCTGGAAAAAAAACCCAAATGGCGAACGCCGAAGGCATAATGGCGAACGTCATTTGGCTGTTATGTGCATAGATGTTAAATTTCTACGAATTCCTTTTCAATTATCGTCCAATTTCATTCATCCACTGGCTGTTATGTGCATAGATGTTAAATTTCTTCGAATTCCTTTCAATTATCATCCAATTTCATTCATCCACTATTTCACAAATTCATCATACATCAATCTAATCAGAGATAAAACAATGGTTATCACTACCCAGTACATATTATCATATAATACCCTTTAACCGATGATAAACCCCCCTTACCTGAGTTAATCCGGCAAATTCTGCAGCTTCAAGCTTTTCCTCCCTTCAACCCTTGTTCTCTGGTTCTCTTTTTGCCTTTTTCCACGTTCTGTCTCTTTTTTCCTCTTTCACGATCGCTTCTCTGTTTTTCACGTAAAAACCTTTTTACTCCAAATGGGACTTTTTCCTTAATTCCAACTTATATATATTTTCCAATAAATAATTATCCCAATAATTATTATTCCAAATAATAGTAATAATAATCCAAAATTCCAATTATTCAATTAAATTAATAAAAAAAATATTAATTTAAATTAAATAATTATCTTATTTTAATTGGGGTGTTACAACTCTCCCCCACTAAAAGAGTTTTCGTCCTCGAAAACATACCTCAAGCGAACAACTCCGGATAAGACTCCTTCATCTGACTCTCAAGTTCCCAGGTCACATTGCCACCTGCTGGTCCTCTCCAAGCTACCTTCACCAATGCAATCTCTTTACCCCGCAACTGCTTCAACTCTCGATCCTCGATCCTCATAGGTGATGTTTCAACAGTCAGGTTATCTCTCACCTGTACATCATCTATTTGGACTACATGCGATGGATCATGAATGTATCTCCTCAACTGAGACACATGAAAAACATCATGCAAATTCGCAAGCGACGGCGGTAAAGCGATACGATAGGCTACCTCTCCTATCCTTTCTAAAATCTGATAGGGACCAATAAATCGAGGTGTCAACTTCTTTGACTTCAAAGCTCGACCAACACCAGTTATCGGAGTAACACGAAGAAACACATGATCTCCCTCTTGGAACTCAAGTGACTTCCTCCTCTTATCATGATAACTCTTCTGTCGACTCTGAGCAATTCTCATCTTCTCCTGAATCATCTTAATCTTGTCCGTAGTTTGTTGAACAATCTCCGGTCCAACCACAGCACTCTCACCGGACTCATACCAACATAAAGGTGTCCGACATCTCCTACCATACAAAGCTTCAAACGGTGCCATACCAATACTCGAATGAAAACTATTGTTGTAGGTAAACTCAATCAACGGTAAATAACAATCCCACGCACCTCTCTTTTCTAAAACACAAGCTCTCAAAAGATCCTCTAGTGACTGAATCGTCCTCTCAGTCTGACCATCAGTCTGCGGATGATATGCAGAACTCAATCTCAGCTTAGTTCCCAAAGCCTTCTGCAAACCTTCCCAAAACTTCGATGTAAATCTAGGATCTCTGTCCGAAACAATACTCGACGGAATACCATGCAAGCTTACAATCTTCTCAATATACAACTCGGCTAATCTCTCTAACGGATAATCCATTCTGATCGGAATGAAATGAGCCGATTTTGTCAATCTATCAACAATCACCCAAATAGCCTCAAAATTCTTATTTGTCCTCGGCAAACCAGAAACAAAATCCATACTGATACTATCCCACTTCCACTCTGGAATAGCCAACGGTTGCATTAGCCCAGACGGCTTCTGATGCTCAATCTTCGACTTCTAACAAGTCAAACAGGAATACACAAAACTTGCAATTTCTCTTTTCATTCCCGGCCACCAAAATAACTTCTTCAAATCATGATACATCTTCGTAGCTCCAGGATGAATACTCAAACCACTACGATGTCCTTCCTCAAGAATACTCTTCTTAAGTTCTGTGACATCCGGAACGCACACCCGATTACCAAATCTCAAAACACCATTCTCATCAACTCTGAATTCACCACCTTGACCTTGCTTCACTAGGGTCATCTTATCAACCAAAAGCATATCAGATTTCTGACCCTCTCTAATCTCATCCAGAATACTACTTGTTAACTTCAACATTCCCAATTTAACACTATTGTGGGTACTCTCACACACCAAACTCAAGTCTCTGAACTGCTCAATTAAATCCAATTCCTTAACCATTAACATAGACATGTGCAATGATTTCCGACTCAGTGCATCAGCCACTACGTTTGCTTTACCCGGATGGTAATTCAAACCAAAATCATAATCCTTCAGAAATTCTAACCATCTCCTCTGTCTCATATTCAGCTCTTTCTGATCAAACAAATACTTTAAACTTTTATGGTCACTGAAAACTTCAAATCTTGACCCGTACAAATAATGCCTCCACAACTTCAGAACAAATACCACAGCTGCCAACTCTAAATCATGTGTCGGATAGTTCCTCTCATGAACCCTCAGCTGTCTCGAAGCATAAGCTATAACCTGCTTATTCTGCATCAACACGCCACCCAAACCCAACAATGAAGCATCACAGTAAACCTCAAATGGTTCCGACGAACTCGGTAATATCAGAATAGGAGCAGTAGTCAACCTTCTCTTCAACTCTTGGAAACCTTCTTCACATTTTGAGTCCCAAACAAACGCTTGCCCCTTTCTAGTCAACATTGTCAATGGTAACGCCAACTTAGAAAATCCCTCAATAAACTTCCTATAATAACCTGCAAGTCCCAGAAAACTCCTTATCTCAGAAACTGACTTCGGAGCTTCCCACTTAGATACCGCTTCTATCTTAGAAGGATCAACAGCAATACCACCTCTGGAAATCACATGACCAAGAAAACTAACCTCTTCTAACCAAAATTCACACTTGGATAGTTTAGCGAATAACTTCTTTTCTCGTAGAACTCCCAAAACCACTCTCAAATGCTCAGCATGCTCTTCTTCAGATTTCGAATACACTAAAATATCATCAATAAACACCACAACAAATTGATCTAGGTACGGATGGAAAATCCTATTCATATACTCCATAAACACTCCAGGCGCATTAGTCACCCCAAAAGGCATTACAGAATACTCATAATGTCCATATCTTGTTCTGAAAGCAGTCTTCTGAATATCCTCATTTTTCACACGTATCTGATGATACCCAGATCTCAAATCTATCTTACTGAACACACTTGCACCAACCAACTGATCCATCAAATCATCAATTCTCGGCAAAGGATACCGATTCTTGATCGTCACTTTATTCAGTTGTCTGTAGTCCACACACAACCTCATAGTACCTTCTTTCTTCTTAACCAATAACACTGGTGCACCCCACGGTGACACACTCGGACGAATAAATTTCTTATCCAACAGATCTTCCAACTGACTCTTCAATTCAGTTAACTCAACAGCAGACATACGGTACGGAGCCATCGATATCGGTCTAGTACCAGGTACCAAATCAATCAAAAACTCAACTTCACGCTTTGGCGGCAATTCATTCACTTCTTCAGGAAACACATCAGGAAAATCACACACCACTGCTAGATCGCCAATCACCAGTTTATCTTTAGCCTCCAGAGTCGCTAACAGCATAAACAACTCCGCCCCATCTGCTACTTCCTCATTCACCTGCCTGGCTGATAGAAACAAACTCTTTCCTTCTTCAATCTTAGGAAATATCACAGTCTTATCAAAACAGTTGATAGAAACTCGGTTAAACACCAACCAGTTCATTCCCAAGATCACATCAATCTGCACTAGTGGAAGACACACAAGGTCTATCCCAAAGTCTCTACCAAAAATACTCAAAGGACAACTCAAGCAAACTGAAGTAGTAGTCACTGAACCCTTTGCAGGAGTATCAATCACCATACTACCATACATCTCAGATATCTCTAACTTAAGTTTCACAGCACAATACAAAGATATAAAGGAATGAGTAGCACCGGTGTCAATAATAGCTACAAGAGGAAAACCATTTATATAACACGTACCTCTGATCAAACGATCATCTGCAGAAGTCTCAGAACCCAATAAAGCAAAGACCTTGCCTCCTGACTGATTCTCTTTCTTCGGCTTAGGACACTGTGGGCTGATATGACCCACCTCTCCACAGTTGAAACAAGTCACAGTCTTCAACCGGCAATCTGCAGCCAAGTGACCACCTTTTCCACACTTGAAACACTTCTTCTCATTACTGGTACACTCATGGATACGATGTCCAGCCTGACCACATCTGTAACACTTAGCAGGGGCACTAGAATCTCCCCCACTAGGCCTTTTCATCCCACTCTGCCTCTGAAAACCTTTGCCAGCTGCATACGGTTTTCCACGATCAATCTGATTCTTGCCTTTCCTATCAACCCTCTGCTGATAGCTCTCAGCTCTGGCCTTGGAATCCTGTTCAAAAATCCTGCAACAGTCAACCAGATCAGAAAACACTCGGATCCGCTGATATCCAATAGCCTGCTTGATCTCGGGACGCAACCCGTTCTCAAACTTCACACATTTGGAAAATTCCCCCGTAGCCTCACTATAGGGAGTATAATACTTTGACAGCTCTGTGAACTTAGCAGCATACTCAGTAACAGACCGATTGCCCTGCTTCAATTCCAAGAATTCTATCTCTTTCTTTCCTCTAACATCCTCTGGAAAATACTTCCTCAGGAATCTCTCTCTGAACACAGCCCAAGTGATTTCAGCATTCCCAGCAGTTTCCAACTCGGTGCGGGTAGCAACCCACCAATCGTCAGCTTCCTCTGACAGCATATGCGTACCGAACCTGACCTTCTGGTTATCGGCACACTCAGTTACTCTGAAGATCCTCTCTATCTCCTTCAACCACTTCTGAGCGCCATCTGGATCGTATGCTCCCTTGAACATTGGAGGATTGTTCTTCTGGAACTCACTCAACTGACGAGCAGCTCCCATTCCCACAACATTCGGATTTCCTCCAAGTACTCCAGCTAGCATACCCAGAGCCTCAGCAATCGCAGCATCGTCTCTACCTCTTCCAGCCATCTCTACTCTGAAAACCCAACAAGCTAAAACAGTAAGTACTGATAGGGTTACACAACACCTATCCCGTACAGGGGAAACAGAATAATTACGACTCGACACGACCGACTATGCTCTGATACCACTAATGTAACACCCTTCTAAATACCCCAAAATATTTCAATTAAAATAACAACATATTAATCAGAGTAATTATGCCCCGAAGGGTGTCACACAATCATTTCACTGCATTCATCAATTCTATCCTGTCATGCTCATTTATTTAATCAAAATAAGATTTATTTGCATAATTCGCAGCGGATACAAAATATCGACATTCAAAACATGTACCACATTACATGTAAAGTGGATCAACAACTAAAATAAAACATAGTCAAACATCCCATCCCGATGTTACATCTACCAGAGCATGACCCACTAAGGAGACTACACTAGACTCCATAGCACTAGCTTCTATTCAACTCACTGCTCGTTACCTGAAAAATAGTTGTAAGGGTGAGTTCCTCAATCAATATAATAAGTATTATACAACAGCATGTAATGTTAAGTAATTAACACATTAATTCACCCTAACCAGACTACACGCTCAGCAACGGCAGTATCCATTCAAACATCATATTCAACAGTAACATATAACGTATGTATAACCTCAACCATACTCAACATCAACAACACAACACACAACACACATATAATACTGGAATACATCCATTCATATTATATGCCATACATTCATTATGCAATGAGACTCTATGCATGCGGTACCGACTATTTGTGAACATATAGTTCAACCTCACCGTCCAAATCCAGGCACGGCTACCAAGCCCACTAGTCCCACTCATTTGAGACCTAGTGACTCACTCACTAATTCCTCACCATGGGAATTAGCTACCACCCCAAATGGGCCATGAAATGCACGCTAATCACCTAGCATGCAAACAATCAACAACAGTCCAATAATGACTAACTCACTAATTCCTCACCATGGGAATTAGCTACCACCCTAAATGGGCCACAATGTGCAAGCTAAACACCTAGCAAATGCAACATCAACAACAATTCAAGAATAGACACATGCTCACACTCTAAGCCACAAAGCAGTCTATTCACAATGCATACATAACTGATACATTCACAGCATCATGCATAGCATCACACATCATTAACACATTTTATCACAACAGCATATCATATCATGCCACATAATCAAACACAGTATTAGCACACTCTACTAATACCTATACTACTCAAGACCCAACAAAACAACAACAACATTACAACGATATCACATCTGGGAGTTTAAAACGTGAAATCTGTCTGTCGAACTGATATGGCGAACGCCATTAGGCTAATGGCGAACGCCATTAGCGTTAAACGCTCTCATTCTGGAAAAACTGTCTGTCAAACTGATATGGCGAACGCCATTAGGCTAATGGCGAACGCCATTAGCGTTAAACGCTCTTATTCTGGAAAAAAAACCCAAATGGCGAACGCCGAAGGCATAATGGCGAACGTCATTTGGCTGTTATGTGCATAGATGTTAAATTTCTACGAATTCCTTTTCAATTATCGTCCAATTTCATTCATCCACTGGCTGTTATGTGCATAGATGTTAAATTTCTTCGAATTCCTTTCAATTATCATCCAATTTCATTCATCCACTATTTCACAAATTCATCATACATCAATCTAATCAGAGATAAAACAATGGTTATCACTACCCAGTACATATTATCATATAATACCCTTTAACCGATGATAAACCCCCCTTACCTGAGTTAATCCGGCAAATTCTGCAGCTTCAAGCTTTTCCTCCCTTCAACCCTTGTTCTCTGGTTCTCTTTTTGCCTTTTTCCACGTTCTGTCTCTTTTTTCCTCTTTCACGATCGCTTCTCTGTTTTTCACGTAAAAACCTTTTTACTCCAAATGGGACTTTTTCCTTAATTCCAACTTATATATATTTTCCAATAAATAATTATCCCAATAATTATTATTCCAAATAATAGTAATAATAATCCAAAATTCCAATTATTCAATTAAATTAATAAAAAAAATATTAATTTAAATTAAATAATTATCTTATTTTAATTGGGGTGTTACACATACCATAAGCATATTTTCTTGAGTGATCCGCAAACTTCAGATTGGTCTTTATATCACTGATATTTTTAATACCCAGCCTGTGATAAATCGATAATGGCATCAGATTCACACTAGCTCCCGAATCCATTAGTACCTTTTTGAAGGTTCTTTTTTTGATTGTGCATGGTACTATGACGGTTCCTGGATCCTTTTGTTTGTTAGGAATGTTCTGCTCCAGGGAGTTTGCATTATATTGTTCCTTACCGGATACCTGTTCTTCAGTGGTTGGTTTCTTTTCAGCCATTACCTCTTCCACGAATTTCTTGTACATGGGCATCCTTTCAAGTGCTTCAAACAAAGCCATATGACCCTCAATCCTTTTAAACATTGTCATGAATTTCTCCAAGTCTGACTCACTAGGTTCCTTCTTTGTCATTCTCTGAGGATAGGGCAACTTAATCACCGGTTTAGTTCCTTTGGTAGTTTCTTCTTTAGTCGGCTCACTTGGTGATGTAATTTTTTTCTTTTTAGCCGCCTTTTTCTCTGTCGTCGTGACAGTATTAACATTCTTCTGACCTCTCGGATTTTGAACTGTTTCACTTGGTAGGGAACCTGGTGTTCGAGAACTTGCCAGTTGCTGGGCTATCTGCCTCAGCTGAACTTCGAGATTCTTTAGGGATGCGGCGATGTGTTTCTGATTGTTTCTAGTCTCTTCTTCAAATTGCCCATTTTGAGCTGCCATCTTTTCAATTGCAATCTCCCAATCTGCCTTCTTTGGGACTTGTTGTTGCTGTTGCTGATATTGGTTTTGATATTGACCTTGTACCTGCTGTTGCACATTCCCTTTCTGATCTTTCCATGCAAAGTTGGGATGATTCTTCCACCCCGGGTTGTATGTGTTGGAGTAGGGATTGTTTTGCTTTAAAAACTTGATATCTTCTATCTACTGTGGTGTTGCAAAACAATGAACAGTATTGTGTGGTCCATTACAAATGCCACACACATCGTTTGGTGCCTGTTGCACTTGAGCCACTTTCTGAGCACCTATGTTTAGTGCCTTCAACCTTTTCTCCACCTCTGCAGCAACTGCTTCTTCAATTTTTACCTGTTTGTTTGTTTCAAGCTTCAAATCAATTACTGCAGATTTGCTTGACACCCTATCATACAACTCCAGATGCTCATTTGAGGCAATTGCTTCAATTATCTTCTTCATACCGGTGGCTGTTGCAAAGTTAGCTGAGCCACCAGCTGCTGAATCAAGGATTTGTCTCATTTGAATTCGAAGACCATTCACAAACATTTGCATTTGCTCAGTTTCATCCATGTTGTGAGTAGGACACGCCACTAGGATTCTCTTGAATCTTTTATAGGCATCTCCTAGTGACTCACCCTCCTTCTGCTTGAAGTTTAGGATCTCATATCTTTTTCGCAATGACATAGATGCGGGAAAATATTCCTGCAAGAATGTTGTTTCCATTTGCTCCCATGTAGTGATACTACCAGCAGGTAAGGAATAGAACCACTCTTCGGCTTCATCTGCTAAAGTGAATGGGAACATATGAAGTCTGATTGCTTCTTCGTTATGTCCAGGCATTTTCAGCGTTGTGCTCATAGTTAAAAACCTTTGCAGATGCTTGTTGGCATCTTCATTCACTCTTCCAGAAAAGGACCGCCTTTCGAGTTGATTAATGGTGCTGGGATGCAGCTGAAATTGTTCCACATTAATCGGTTGGTTGACAATTGTCATACGACCACCCGGGGTGTTGGTTCCACCATAGTCATCGAGAAGTCTCTCTGGTGGTGGTGGTGGTGGGTTTGCAGCCATGATTTCAGGAACTGTTTCCGCGTCTGAAATCTGAATTCTCTGAGTGCACTGAAACAACTTCCTTCTCTGCTTTCTCTGCTAATTCCAGTTTTTCTCTCTTAGCTTGTCTCAGCCTCACGCAAAGAGTTCTTTCTGGATCTGCGTCAAAAGAAAAATCCGCTGAGGCCTTACCTCGCATAAACAAGTTAGACAAAGATTAGAATTGAATAACAAAATTGTCACAGATAAAATTTTGGTTGACGAGCAACAAAATTTTGATAGAATAAAAATTAAAATAGGTATTTTGGCAATCCCCGGCAACGGCGCCAAAAACTTGATCGGAAAAATAGCAAGTGTACTATTTTTACCGATGTAGTAATAAGGAGTTTTATTTCCAAGTATCGATCTCAGGGATTGCGTAGGAAATACTTATTTTACTTCTGATTCTATTTGAACAAAAAGACAAGGGTTTGGTTGGTTTTGTGATTTTATAATAATAAACACAAAAAGATAGTAGAAATAATTGATTAAGATAAAATATGCTAGGGTGAGTGGTTGATTTAACCAGTTATGAATTCAGTCAAGATTTCCTTAATACACATGAAACATTTAATCTCCTAACCTCAGAATGTTCTTCCTTAAGTCCTTAAGGAAGAAACTATTAAACTACCAATTCTTACTCAAATGTCCATTCAATTAATCATTGGTTTTAATCATAAACAATATCAAGGTTTATGGCGATTTACAAAAGTTCCTAGTCCTAGGTGATACAATTATAAACCCAATTGTGTGAAAACCCTAACAATCACAGTCCTGTTATTGATAGTCATAGATCTAATTGTATTTGTCCGATACAAAAGCATAAGCGCATCACACAATTGAATTGAAATTCGTAACATAGTAAATAGGAAATCCAGAGTTAGAATTCATAACATCAGATTAAATCAGGACCACCCCCCTAGCATTGGGGGTTTAGCCTCTCATAGTATTCAAAGAAATCATAGTATAGAAATTAAACATTACAAAGAATTAGGAGATTTTGATCTTCAATGGGTGATGCCCTTGAATCTCGCCGTCTTTGAATCCTCTGTAGTAGCTATCTTCTCTGGTCCAATGTTTTCTTTCGTACGTCAAAAAGTCTCTTCTCCTTTCTCTCCCAAGCCTTCTAATAGTTTCAGATGGATTTTTCTCAAGCCAAAAGTCCAAACTACCCTTAATGAGCAGAATAGGTTCACATGGCAAAAATTGAAGTTTCTAAGCCGTGCCCAACAACACGGGCCGTGTGTGTACACACGGGTGCCCGTGTGTGCTCTCCAACATGAGCATTTTCAAATCAAGCTACAGAGGTAACAACACGGGTCGTGTTCCTACACACGGGTGCCCGTGTTAATGCACTGTTTTAAATAACACGGCCGTGTGTCACCACACGGGTGCCCGTGTTGCTCTCTGTTTTTCTTCTCCAAGTTTGCTTTGCCTGACCAACAACACGGGCAGTGTTGTAGCTCACGGGGGCCCGTGTTGACCTGCTGTCTCTCCATATTTTTGCCTTTCTGAGTATCCACAACTCCACTATTAGTGCTTTTAAACCTGTGCAATGGCCTGTAACAATAACACCACCAAAACGAAGCGTAAACGAGACCTTTTTGACATAAACTTGTAATAAAATGCAATGCGATACCAAACCAACAAAACATGATAAATGACTCTGAAACAACTATAAACAAACATAAATCTTACCAAAGTGATGAAAATATGTCGGATTAACGGTGGGAATTCAATGGAAATGGTGACCGATTAGTCGCCACCGAACTTTATTTATCCCAATGAAGGAATAGGAAAATATCGATAAAACCTTTAGAAAATGGAATGGTCGTCGTAGCCATATTCGGGTTCGGGAGTTGATTACGCAAGGGGAAGGTATTAGCACCCCTCACGTCCGTTGTACTCAACGGGAACCTTTTAGTTCTAATTTGTGTTTCGAGTGTTAATTTATGTTTGTTTGTTATCTTTGGGTTATAAAATATTTAAAATAGAAATGGATGAGGATGGATGAAGACCTCATAAAAGGGAGATGAGATGTTTTTTTATTAGTGTGCTCGCGAAGATACAATAATCTTCTGCCTACGTATCCTTATGGTGTAATAAGGAAATTAGAGCATTCGTAGTTCGGGGAGCTACGGTTGGTTGGTGTCTTTTACCGAACTTCCGTTTAGATCGCGTTCTAAAGGCTAAATGTTGGCTTGTCTACTCTCGGAGGAGGCTTAAGCACTAGTTTGTTGTGCGCATTAGAAAGGATTAAACAATGTTCTTTCTGAAAAGAGTTTTGGTCACACAGGGTGATAAGTTGAGTTAATATGTTTGATGTTTTGTTTATTTGGTTTCGATCGCACGAGGGCGAGAAAAAAGATAGACTTAATGTGTTAAGATATTTTTGTTGGATGACAATTACTCGGATCGTCGAATAAAACAACTCATATCCTAATAGTCGAGGAGAGGAATCGAAGGCTCTAGACCATCTCCCTTTTCATTCTTAATTATAAAAGGATTTAATAATAGTTAAGGTGTTTTTGGAAGGATGACGAATACTCAGATAGTCGAGTAAGACAACTCGTATCCTAATAGTTGGGAAAGGGAATAGAAGCTTTAGACCACTTTCTTTTCATCTAAGTGATTATGAAAATAGGTTTATGTAGCTTAAGATGAACGACAAATACTCGAATAGATGAGTAAGACAACTCATATCCAAGCGTTTGAGGAGAGGAATCAAAGACTCAAGACCATCTCCCTTTTCATATAGTTTATTATGAGAATATCTTGATTTAATCGGGTTAGAAGTTTGTAGAGAAAATGACGAGTGTCTAACTGACCGAGTAAGAAAACTCGTATTCAAATAATCGAGGAGAGGAGTTAAAGGCTTAAAACCATCCCCCTTTTCATTTCATTATTATGAAAATAATTTGATTAGGTTAAGTTTGGGCGAGTTAAAAATGACGATTATTTGACTAACCGAGTAAGAGAACTCGTATTCAAAAAAATCGAGGAGAGAAGTTGAAGGCTCAAAGTCATCTCCCTTTTCATTTCGTTAGTATGAAAATAATTGATTCAATCTTGGTTTAAGGTTTGTAAAGAAATGATGATTGTCTGACTGACCAAGTAAGAAAACTCGTATTCAAACAATCGAGGAGAGGAGTTAAAGGCTTAAAACCATCCCCCTTTTCATTTCGTTATCATGAGAATAAATTGATTCAATTGTGTTTAGGTGGATGGGAATGATTTGTCATAAAGGTAGCACGACACGCATATAAAATCGAACACTTATACAAATGACTAAATAAATATTAATACAAATAAATCTCCTAAATCCCAAAAAAATGGATGATTATATACTTAAAATAACTAATGATGGTGATAATAATAATAGATAATCAAATAATTTTAATTATTTTTAGAAATGATATTAGAAATTTAATTAATTTATAAAACTCTATTTAAATCAAGTAAGTAAAAAATGGACTAAATGAAAATAAAAATAAAAATAGTTTGGGTCTTGGGATAGAAACCAAGCCCAAACTGAATTTGTCAAAAACATGGGCAAAAAGGGGGGTTCAAATAGGAAAATAGATGCAGGCCCAAGCTTGAAAAGGCCCAAACCGAAACACACAGGGCCCTTAACACCTGGTCAACCGTGTTGACCCACGAATATGCTCCAGACCGTTAGATTTGGAGATCTGACTCAGTCAACAAATCGAGCGAATGGATGGAGAGGGTACACGGTAATGAAAGATGGGGTATTCACACAGGAACATCTGGTTGACCAACGGTCAACTGCAGACGTGGTCCGCCTCCAGAGTGACACTTGTCACTTGTAACACCCCGAATATTGTTAGATTAATTTAAATATTATTTAACATGATTATTTGAAGGTAAAATGAATTATTAAATAATATTGGAAATTATTATTATTATTATAGATGTTATTTATTTTAATAATAATTAAATAAATAAAATAAATGGAATATGAAGAGTGGAAGGGTAAAAGTGGAATTGGATAAAAGAGGCCAAAGTGAGAACTCAGAGTTTTTCACGTGTTGTTGCCTCAGAGTCAGAGAAAGGGAGAAACGCTGAAGAGAAAGAGAAGGAAGAGGAAAAGGCCAAAGTTTGCTCAGAACTTCCTTCAATCCAAAGAGGTAAGGGGTCTGAACCTTATTAAACGATAATATGCGAGCAAATTCATGATATATGTTGGATTGTTGATGAATTTTGGGGATTTTAGGGAGATTGGGAAAGTTGGGGTTTTGATGGAAATTCTCCGATCTGTGAGTTTTGTTGAGTTATATGCATTGTAATCGAAGTATGTTGCGTATATATGACTGTTAAGTGTTGATATTGGGTTGTTAGCTGTGGGGTATGAGTTATGGCGAGTAGAGAAGCAAAGCTGCGCTGGTCCCGTAGCAGATGGCTTCTGTTCGCGCGCGATTCGCGGCGCGAAGCCCAGTTCGCGGCGCGAACTGGGCAGGATTCAGAGGAGTTCTGTAACGCATCGTTCGCGGCGCGAACCCTGCTGCGCGGCGCGTACTGAAGCGAAATTAATTATTCGCGACGCGATCCTTCGTTCGCGGCGCGTCCTGGGGTGAATGGAGGAGTTCGCGGCGCGACCCTATGTTGGCGGCGCGAACTGTGTTGTGCAGCTAATGTTGGGGAGTTTTTGAGTACGTTGAGTTGCGAGGCTCTTAGTAAGTCGCTGTAATTGTATCATAAACAATTAATAGTGATTATATGATTGTGTATGAGGTGTTTATGATGATGAGATGTTGAATTTACGTGCTTAATTATAAATGTGTTATGTAACGATGTGATATCGTTGAAATGTTGTTGTTGTTTTGTTGAGTTGTATGTCATGCTATTAATAATGATGATAACATGACTATATGATGCTGTTGTTGCTATGTTGATTATGATGCATGTTTGGTGTGCATGCATTCATGAAAGGCCGATGCCTAGTGATGAACGGACTGAGTTCCAATGATGTTGTTGACTCCGGGCTTGTTGAGAGGCTTGGTTCCTTGCGGGGAACTCGGATTCTATGGTGATGAATCTGGGAGTGGTGATCCTGTAGTTGGTCACAAAATGGGTATACCGAGTCGTGTTGAGTCATGCATGGGTGTGTGCATTGCATTTGATATGTTGTTTTGTTGATGTTCATGAGTATGTTGATTATGATGATTATGATGAGCTGTGTTGGCATATGTGAAATATATTTATGTTTATATTTCTGTCGTTATATTATTATTTAATAATGTAATTCTCACCCCTTCTGCATGTGTTTATGTTCATCTATGATGAGCAATGTGCAGATAAAGAGGAATAACTATTGTTGAGGTTTGAAGAATAAGTGTAGAGTTATTCTACAGAGTCGAGTCAAATGCTCTGGTCATGTGACACCGGGGTTATGGGATTCGATAGATAATTGGTTATTATTTACGTTGTTTATGATGACTAATATGTTGAGATGCTTTGTTGAGAAAATGATGAAACATTATTATGAATGATGATATTGTGTTGTTGTCCGCTGCGAAGTTTTAATAAAATAACTAATATGTTTTATGTTGTGATGCGATAAGTGTTATGTTGTAAGAAATGTAAACTCTTCTACTTGTTGTACTCTGATAATCTATTAAAATATGTCGTTTGGGTAGAAGGGTGTTACATTAGTGGTATCAGAGCATTGTCAGTCCAGTCGAGTCATAATGTGATGTTTTCCCTGTTGGTCGATTAGTGTAAATGACACTGTCGATATTTAACGGTTGTGGTTTTGTTGTGCAGAGTATGGCTGGAGAAAATGACCGTGCGATTGCTGAGGCTTTGGCTGCTATGGCGCAGGCTATGCAGGCGCAGCAGAATCCGCCGGTCGACGAGTTTAAGAATTTGGGAAGGTTTCTGAAGAATAACCCTCCTACATTCAAAGGGCGCTATGATCCAGATGGTGCTCAGATTTGGCTAAGGGAAATTGAGAAGATTTTCCGGGTGATGACGTGTACTGAAGCACAGAAGGTGCAGTTTGGTACGCATATGTTATCTGAAGAGGCTGAAAACTGGTGGGATAACACTCGCCAGAGAATTGAAGTACCAGGTGCTGAGATGACTTGGGAAAGGTTCAAGACGGCCTTTCTGGAGAAATATTTTCCTGCTGATGTGCGATGTAAGAAGGAGATGGAATTTCTAGAACTGAAGCAGGGTAACATGTCTGTTGCTGATTACGCTTCGAAGTTTGAGGAGCTGGTGCAGTATTGTCCTCATTATAATGGTGCTGATGCTGAGGAATCCAAGTGTGTCAAGTTTGAGAACGGGTTGCGTCCCGAAATCAAACAAGGCATTGGTTACCAGGAGATTCGTAGGTTTCCTACACTGGTTAATAAATGCAGGATATTTGATGAAGATAGCAAGGCTAGGACTGCTCATTACAAGAGTCTTAGTGAGAAGAAGAATAAGGATCGTGGTAGTCCTTATGCATCTCCGAATGGTAAAGGTAAGCAGAAAGTGGTAGATGAGAAGAAGCCAAGTGGGGGAGGATCTCCCATAGCTGGTAAATGTTTCAAGTGTGGCGAGCCAGGCCACCGTGCTGATAGCTGTACCAAGAAAGTGCTGAGATGTTTCCGATGCGGTCAGGCTGGTCATAGAGTTACTGAATGTAAGGATGCTGGTCCGACATGTTTTAATTGTGGCGAGAAAGGCCATATCAGTTCGCAGTGCTCGAAACCGAAGAAGGCGGCTACTGCAGCTCATACTACTGGTAGGGTGTTTGCTCTGAGTGGGGCTGAAGCTCCTAAAGAAGATAATCTGATTAAAGGTACTTGCTTGATTAATAATGTTGAATTGCTTGCTATTGTTGACACTGGTGCTACTCATTCGTTTATTTCGTATGAGTGTGCGACCAGGATTGGTGTGATTATGTCGTCCCTAGGCGGAAGTATGGTGATAGACACTCCTGCTAATGGTTCTGTGAAGACTTCTGTTGTCTGTCGAGGTTGTCATTTGACGATCTTTGAGAGAGAGTTCGTGGTTGATTTGGTGTGCTTACCCTTGCACCAAATTGATATTATTCTGGGAATGAATTGGCTAGAATTCTATGGCGTGTTTATCAACTGCTATAGGAAGACGGTGCGGTTTTCTGAAGTTGGTGAGAATGATGAGGCAAGATTTCTATCTGCTAGGCAGGTGGGGGATTTTGTGAAAGATGAAGCTCAGATATTCGCTTTATTTGCGTCTCTGCAAGCGGATAAGAAAGTGGTGAGTGTAGATTTGCCTGTTGTCTGTGAATTTCAGGATGTGTTTCCGGAGGATGTAAGTGAGTTACCTCCAGAACGTGAAGTCGAATTTGCCATTGACTTAGTACCAGGTACGAGTCCAGTGTCGATGTCTCCTTATAGAATGTCGGCAACTGAATTAGTTGAATTGAAGAAGCAACTTGAAGAATTGCTTGAGAAGAAGTTTGTGCGTCCAAGTGTTTCTCCTTGGGGTGCACCAGTATTGTTAGTGAAGAAGAAAGAAGGTACGATGAGGTTGTGTGTCGATTATCGGCAATTGAATAAGGTGACTATCAAGAATCGGTATCCATTGCCGAGGATTGATGATTTGATGGACCAGTTGATTGGAGCTCATGTTTTCAGTAAGATTGATTTGCGGTCGGGTTATCATCAGATCCGAGTGAAGTCAGATGATATTGCGAAGACTGCTTTCCGTACGAGGTATGGTCATTATGAATACACTGTGATGCCGTTCGGTGTGTCTAATGCTCCAGGTGTGTTTATGGAATATATGAATCGTATATTTCATCCGTACCTTGATAATTTTGTTGTGGTGTTCATAGATGATATACTGATATATTCTAAGACGAAAGAAGAGCATGCAGGACATCTGAGAATTGTTTTGCAGGTGTTAAGAGAAAAGAAATTATATGCAAAGTTATCTAAATGTGAGTTCTGGTTGAAGGAAGTGAGTTTCCTTGGCCATGTGATTTCGAGTGGTGGGATTTCTGTTGATCCTGCTAAAGTTGATGCTGTATTACAGTGGGAGACTCCGAAGTCTGCTACTGAGATACGCAGTTTTCTGGGGTTAGCTGGTTATTATCGCAGATTTATTGAGGGCTTCTCTAAGTTGGCGTTGCCGTTGACGCAGTTGACTAAGAAGGGTCAAGTGTATGTGTGGGATGCAGCTTGTGAAGCGAGTTTTGTTGAGTTGAAGAGGCGGTTGACCAGTGCTCCAGTGTTGATCTTGCCTAATCCTGGTGAGTCCTTCGTTGTTTATTGTGATGCTTCTTTGATGGGTCTTGGTGGTGTTTTGATGCAGAATGGTAAAGTTATAGCTTATGCTTCTAGACAGTTGAAAGTTCATGAGAGGAATTATCCTACGCATGATCTAGAACTTGCAGTTGTTGTATTTGTGTTGAAAATGTGGAGACATTATCTGTATGGTTCCAGATTCGAAGTGTTCAGTGATCACAAGAGTCTGAAGTATCTGTTTGATCAGAAAGAGTTAAATATGAGGCAGAGAAGGTGGTTAGAATTACTGAAGGATTTTGACTTTGAATTGAGTTATCATCCCGGTAAGGCTAATGTAGTTGCAGATGCGCTGAGTAGAAAGTCTCTACATATGTCTATGATGATGGTTCGGGAGCTTGAGTTAATTGAACAGTTCCGTGATATGAGTTTGGGTTGTGAAGTTTCCACTGATAGTGTAAAGTTGGGTATGCTGAAGTTGACTAGTGGAATTCTGGAAGATATTCGGAATGGTCAGCAAGTTGATGTCGCTCTAGTTGATCATATTACTATGGTTAACCAGGGTAATGGTGGTAATTTTGAGATTGATGAGAATGGCATCCTGCGATTTAAAGGTAGAGTTTGTGTTCCTGAGGTGTCTGAATTGAAAAAGAGTATTCTTGAAGAGGGCCATAGGAGTGGATTGAGTATCCATCCAGGTGCAACTAAAATGTATCAAGATTTGAAGAAGTTGTTTTGGTGGGCTGGTATGAAAAGAGATGTTGCTAAGTTTGTGTATGCCTGTTTGACTTGTCAGAAGTCAAAGATTGAACATCAGAAACCGGCAGGTATGATGCAACCTTTGAAGATTCCTGAATGGAGGTGGGATAGCATTTCCATGGATTTTGTGACGGGATTACCGAGGACGGTGAAAGGTAATGATTCTATTTGGGTGATTGTGGATCGATTGACTAAGTCGGCGCATTTCTTGCCGATGAAGATTAATCACTCTTTAGAGAAGTTGGCAGAGTTGTATATTGAGGAGATAGTGAGGCTGCATGGTATTCCATCCAGTATTGTGTCTGATAGAGATCCCAGATTTACTTCTAGATTTTGGGAAAGTTTGCAGAAAGCGTTGGGGACTAAGTTGAGGTTGAGTTCAGCTTATCATCCTCAGACTGATGGTCAGACTGAAAGAACTATCCAATCCTTGGAGGATTTGTTGAGAGCTTGTGTGTTGGAGCAGAGTGGTTCTTGGGATAGTTATTTGCCGTTGGTGGAGTTTACTTATAATAATAGTTTTCATGCTAGTATCGGTATGGCTCCATATGAAGCATTGTATGGTAGGAGGTGTAGAACTCCATTGTGTTGGTATGAATCAGGTGAGAGTGTTGTACTCGGACCTGAGATTGTGCAGCAGACGACTGAAAGGGTTAAGATGATTCAGGAGAAAATGAAGATTTCTCAGAGTCGTCAGAAGAGTTATCATGATAAGAGGAGAAAGGCACTTGAGTTCCAAGAGGGAGACCATGTGTTCTTGAGAGTTACTCCGACGACAGGTGTGGGTAGAGCTTTAAAGTCTAAAAAGCTTACTCCGAGGTTTGTGGGTCCGTATCAGATTTTGAAGAGGGTTGGGGAAGTGGCGTATCGGATAGCTTTACCGCCGTCGCTTTCTAATCTGCATGATGTGTTTCATGTATCTCAGTTGAGAAAATATATTGCGGATCCTTCGCATGTTGTTCAGTTGGATGATATCCAGGTGAGGGATAATTTGACCGTTGAGGTGTTGCCAATTCGGATAGATGACCGAGAAGAGAAGACCCTGAGAGGTAAGAAGATTGCTCTAGTGAAAGTTGTTTGGGGAGGTCCAGCTGGTGAGAGCTTGACTTGGGAGCGTGAAGATCAGATGAAGGAGTCGTATCCGGCTCTATTTGCTTGAGGTATGTTTTCGAGGACGAAAACTTCTAAAGTGGGGGAGAGTTGTAACACCCCGAATATTGTTAGATTAATTTAAATATTATTTAACATGATTATTTGAAGGTAAAATGAATTATTAAATAATATTGGAAATTATTATTATTATTATAGATGTTATTTATTTTAATAATAATTAAATAAATAAAATAAATGGAATATGAAGAGTGGAAGGGTAAAAGTGGAATTGGATAAAAGAGGCCAAAGTGAGAACTCAGAGTTTTTCACGTGTTGTTGCCTCAGAGTCAGAGAAAGGGAGAAACGCTGAAGAGAAAGAGAAGGAAGAGGAAAAGGCCAAAGTTTGCTCAGAACTTCCTTCAATCCAAAGAGGTAAGGGGTCTGAACCTTATTAAACGATAATATGCGAGCAAATTCATGATATATGTTGGATTGTTGATGAATTTTGGGGATTTTAGGGAGATTGGGAAAGTTGGGGTTTTGATGGAAATTCTCCGATCTGTGAGTTTTGTTGAGTTATATGCATTGTAATCGAAGTATGTTGCGTATATATGACTGTTAAGTGTTGATATTGGGTTGTTAGCTGTGGGGTATGAGTTATGGCGAGTAGAGAAGCAAAGCTGCGCTGGTCCCGTAGCAGATGGCTTCTGTTCGCGCGCGATTCGCGGCGCGAAGCCCAGTTCGCGGCGCGAACTGGGCAGGATTCAGAGGAGTTCTGTAACGCATCGTTCGCGGCGCGAACCCTGCTGCGCGGCGCGTACTGAAGCGAAATTAATTATTCGCGACGCGATCCTTCGTTCGCGGCGCGTCCTGGGGTGAATGGAGGAGTTCGCGGCGCGACCCTATGTTGGCGGCGCGAACTGTGTTGTGCAGCTAATGTTGGGGAGTTTTTGAGTACGTTGAGTTGCGAGGCTCTTAGTAAGTCGCTGTAATTGTATCATAAACAATTAATAGTGATTATATGATTGTGTATGAGGTGTTTATGATGATGAGATGTTGAATTTACGTGCTTAATTATAAATGTGTTATGTAACGATGTGATATCGTTGAAATGTTGTTGTTGTTTTGTTGAGTTGTATGTCATGCTATTAATAATGATGATAACATGACTATATGATGCTGTTGTTGCTATGTTGATTATGATGCATGTTTGGTGTGCATGCATTCATGAAAGGCCGATGCCTAGTGATGAACGGACTGAGTTCCAATGATGTTGTTGACTCCGGGCTTGTTGAGAGGCTTGGTTCCTTGCGGGGAACTCGGATTCTATGGTGATGAATCTGGGAGTGGTGATCCTGTAGTTGGTCACAAAATGGGTATACCGAGTCGTGTTGAGTCATGCATGGGTGTGTGCATTGCATTTGATATGTTGTTTTGTTGATGTTCATGAGTATGTTGATTATGATGATTATGATGAGCTGTGTTGGCATATGTGAAATATATTTATGTTTATATTTCTGTCGTTATATTATTATTTAATAATGTAATTCTCACCCTTTCTGCATGTGTTTATGTTCATCTATGATGAGCAATGTGCAGATAAAGAGGAATAGCTATTGTTGAGGTTTGAAGAATAAGTGTAGAGTTATTCTACAGAGTCGAGTCAAATGCTCTGGTCATGTGACACCGGGGTTATGGGATTCGATAGATAATTGGTTATTATTTACGTTGTTTATGATGACTAATATGTTGAGATGCTTTGTTGAGAAAATGATGAAACATTATTATGAATGATGATATTGTGTTGTTGTCCGCTGCGAAGTTTTAATAAAATAACTAATATGTTTTATGTTGTGATGCGATAAGTGTTATGTTGTAAGAAATGTAAACTCTTCTACTTGTTGTACTCTGATAATCTATTAAAATATGTCGTTTGGGTAGAAGGGTGTTACATCACTCATGCACCAACCAGGCGTGAATAAAAACATGAACCTTTGAGGAAATGAGTTCATTTGATGAACTCTTTCTCTCTCCTCAACTCAGAGCTTAAACACTCTGCAACAAAAACCACCCTCCTCTGATCAACCTGCCAGAGAAGACGGCGATTTCCGACTGACGACGGCGGCGCCACCTTTTTCTCCGGCGAACCATCACACAAAGACCAAAACTTCCAACACTAACCCTACCTTTCTTGGGCCGGAGAAACCAAATCTGGCCTTAGATCTTCCTAAATCTCTCTCAAATAACCAGATCGAGACTCAAAACAAAATGAGCAAACTCAAACTCCGATCAAACAACAACTCATCGCAACCAAACAAAACCTAAACTCCTTTCAAACAGCAAATCAAAAAACCAAACAACAACCCAAACAGTTTAAACATAAACCCTAATTCCAAAATTAAAGCTTCTACAGTCACGATTTAAGGAAAATAACAGGGGTTTTTTACTCAGTTTGGAAAGGCGAACGAGATGGTATACAGATTTCAAGCAAAGAAGGGAAAAGAAAGACTACTTGATCGGAGCCAGTCCAGCGATGACGTCTCCTTCGGCGCAATTCACATAAGCCCTCTTCTATCCCTTAAAACTCTCTTCGCTTTCCTCCCTGTTTCTTTTGAATGTTATGTGGTTGTGTTAAATGGAAAAATTATTTTTGATTTCTTGTCTTTTTTGATTCACCGTCCTCTGTTTTTTAATGTGTTCTCTGGGTAATTAAGTTATTTACCTTTATTATGAGCTAGTATCCTATGATAACTTGTCAGGTTTACTTTTTCATCCCAGATTTCGTGGGATTATTATTTTGTGGATTCATTGTTGTTTTAACTTGTAACGAAACACATTTTGGGTGTTCATGGTGGTCCTCTGTGCAAAGCTTTAACCTATTCAATTCATTAATTATTTTCCAGCTTTTTAAGTGCTTATGATAAGACTTTTGACTTAAGTTGATTTCTTTGCAGGTCACACAAGTGAAGTGGCCCTAATTAAGGAGAAGATTGGTTGCGCCAGCTCTAGGAGGAAGTTGGATTTTAGGGCGTTTCACTCCAAAGGACGGTTTTGGCAATGGCTTTCGAAAGTTTTGTTTTCAAACTGCCGAATTTGCAGCATAAAACCTTGCTTATTCAAATTCATTAAGATGTAACGTTTTTGTATTTTGGATAATTGTGTATAGTGCTTTTTTGGACTGTTTGTAACATATTGTATGGTTTTAGCTGAAGACCTTATTGGTGTAATTAATTACAATGCTCAAACTTTATCTTATTATTTCATTTGGAAACCTGTTTGGACCACCATGAACATTCAACTAATGGTTGCCTTCAGTATATTACTATCAGCAAAATAAAAACGGAACCAAAGGTCTAAAACAAAATGCACGTCACAAGTATTGCAATTACAACTCCAATTACAAAACCAACAAAGGATCTTGGCACATGAGTCTAAATATGGTGACTTAGCTTAAACCCAACACATACATGCTTCAAAAATGAAAATTTAATTTAGGGACCTATGAAGGACTTAGAATTTGGCATAAATATTTGGGATGTGAAAATGGGCTAATAACAAGTGATCATAAAAAATAACATGGCTCTTAATACTTACTAATAATAAAATGGACTTTTGGATTAGTAATGTAAAAGAGATTTGAACCACACTTTGGACTTGCAATATTAATTATGGACATGTTGATGGGAATGGGCCTTTTTTAAAACCAAAAGATCTTATGGATAAACCAAAATGGTTCTTGTTAACCAATAAGTCCCAAAATGCGCATACCATCCCATGCTTTAGTAACAGCAATAAGAGACAAATGCAACCGATGTTTTCTTGAGTCATGTACAAGGATCTTAACAGATAAAATGCTATTGAAAGATTTGTTGAAAATTTGATGTCACTGAGGGTTTTATTTAGAATAATCATGTGAGTATTGAATGTGTCTTTAAAAATGATGGGGAGTTTGGAGTACCTTAGGGATGAGAAGCCCTAAGATAGAGTTTATGCCTTATAACATCTGGTGGTGAATGCCGGTGAAAGATTTTTCTTACCCGGACAAAATTCGGGTATGACAACTCTCTAATAGGATTTGTCACTGGTTGTTAAACACCTATAATTTGAATACCATTTGAAACCAATTAGGATAATCAACAACAACTTAAAATCTATAGTACACGGAATAAAAAAGAGTAAAATGAATAATTGTAAACTACTAACCAATATAAAAACATTTACTTACTAGTTTTCTCATATCCTCTCTTCATGATCACGACGAATAACATGCACATCATATGAATCATTTTCTTCAGGTGATTGGCGTACATGTATTGCTAAACAAGGGGTCTCATGTTTTCCTTGAAGAATAATTGATCATCTAGTGCTATCAGGATCAGTGACATACAAAACTTGTTTTGCTTGGATTGCCATAATAAATGATTTGTTCCTATAAGTTGCCTTTGAAAGATCAACCCTTGTGAATCCTAATTCATCGGTATCTACACCAATATTACTATTAACCCACTTGCACTTAAATAAAAGCATTTTAAAAGTAACATAGTCAATCTCCAAAATCTCCTCAATGACCCCAAAGTATGTTATAGATGCTAGGATATAATTGTTATCTTTGAAACTAGAAAAGCACATGGATTCAGCCTCAACCATAACCCCACTATTTTGCATGGTGCTATGATTTTGATTTTGTACATAATAAATATTTAGTAATTTCGTATGCACTCCAAGTAAATACATGACAACCATTTAATTGTATTCGATGAGCTACTTTCTTTAAAAACACTTTTATTAAACCAATTTATGAAAGTTTTGTTATGCTCTATCAACAACCATCTTTCATTCACCTGGAGGAATTTTCCCTTTATAAGACTTTTGTGAGCGGTCAAGTAAGGTTGAACTTTATCCATGTTATTCAATGTATACAAATGTTCTTGAAGAACCACATCTCGGCTAAATGTCTTAACATTTAAACCTTGAATACCTTCATCATCATAACATTCATCATGACGAGACTCGGGAATTCATATAGAGTTCCCTTCTGACAAATAGTTTGTAGAAAACTCAATAGCTTATTCTATGATGTACCTTTTTACGATTGAAGCTTCCAGATGGAGATGATTCTTTGTATATCCTTTAAAAATCTTCATGTAACGTTCTATCGGATGCATCTATCGTAAATAAATCAAACCACAAATTCTAATCTCCCTTATTAGATGAACAACTAAGTGAACCATAATGTCATTGAACGATGGAGGGAAAAACATCTCTAATTGGACAAGATAATTGCAGTTTCATGTTCCAAGTCGTCTAAATTTCCAGAATCAATAACTTTAATACATATAACATTGAAGAATAAGCATGATATGGTTATAGTTACCCTTACATTTCTTGGTAAAATGTCACGAATAACCACTGGTAGAAGTTGTTGCATCAAGACATGACAATCATGAGATTTTAAGCTAACTAACTCGAGATCATTCATTGACACAAGTTTCTTCATATTTGATGAGTACCATTGGGGAACTTTGATACCCTACAAACATTCACAAAAGCTTTTCTTTCTTTTTTAGATAGAGTGTGACATGCTGGGGGAAAATAAGTTTTATTTCCTATTTCTTTTGGGGCTAACTCTTGTCGTATACCCATCACAACCATATCTTCGTGGGATGTCTTAGTATCTTTTGTCTTTCCTTTAATATTGAGAAGTGTTCCAATCAAACTATCACATACATTTTTCTCCACATGTATCATATCAAGACAATTTCTTACATCAAGACTAGACCAATATGGAAGATCAAAAAACACCAACCTATTTTTCCGAATATTTTCTCCACTATTTTTTTTTCTTTCCAAAGACAACATTAATGTGTTGTTGTCTTTTATAAACTTCCCTCCTGGTTAAGGGCTTTGGATCAATATCAAACTCCTGTTCTCCATTAAAAGACTTCCGCAATCTACGATATGGGTGATTAGGTCTTAGAAATTTACGATGCTCAAGATAAACTGTCTTTTTTCCTTTTTGCAATTGGTGGTGACATGTATCAACTTCACATATAGGACACATTTTATGTCCCTTGCCGTTGTACCCAGACAAATTACCGTATGCAAGAAAGTTATTGATTGTGCAAAACAACATGACACACAATTTAAAATTATCACCTCTATACAAATTATCAACATCAATACATTCCTCCCCAAAAAGTATTAAACCTTCAATCAGTGGCGTTAAATAAACATCTATGTCATTCACTAGTTGTCTTGGACCCAAAATCATTATTGATAACTTCATATACTTGTGCTTCATGCACAACCATGGAGATAAATTATAAATTATAAGAAGAACATGACATGGCGTATGGTTAGTACTCAAATAACCAAAAAAGGGTTCATTCTGTCGGTAGCAAGTCCAAGCCTAAGGTTCCTCGGATCAAGGGAAAAATCTAGAAACAAGGAATCAATTTTCTTCCATTGCAATGAATTAGCTACATGGAAATTTTTTCCATCACACACTCTTTCATATGTATGCCATTTAGTATTCTTTACATCATTAACATTAAAAAATAATCTCTTGAACCTTGAAATTATCGGTATGTACCACATCACATTGGAAGGAACACCCTTCCTAGTTACACTATGATCGACATCAACATCATTTTCTGCTTCTAGTGTGACTCCCCACACCTCAGGAACTCCTTCAAGTTTTCAAAATCTTCCTATATAGGATGCAATCATTACGACATGAAATTACTTTGACATCGAAACCCATTGGACACAATATCTTCTTGTCCTCATAACAACGGTTCGACAACGTGTTACCTTCGAGAAGTATTTCTTTCAACAATTCAAGCAATTCAGTAAAACGTTTATCCGTTCACACATCTTTTGCCTTAAGATTAAATAATCATAACACAACTGACATTCTTGTAAATCTTTTACATCCCGGATACAATGAATATTTCATATCTTTTTTGCAAAGTATCTACCACATTAGCTTTCTTGAAAGCATCTACTCCAATATCATGAATCATATCTTCTAGAGTATCATTCTTAAATTCATCATCATCAACTGTATGTGACAAAGGTCTCTTTTTTGTCACTTCACCATGCCATACCCATTTCATATAATTTTGAATAATTCTATCACAACCATAATGATCGAATATAACATCCATTGGATGTTGTTTTTCTCGTATTAAAGCATTTTTTTTACAAGGACACCAAAAAATCCCATTATTTTTTTAGAAAGGTTTTTTCCAGCGAAATCAAATAATTATATCAATCCATTCTCATACTCTTTACTTAGTTTATTGGCTTTCATCCAACTACGATCCATAATCATGTAAAGCTTTTGAAAATAAAATAAAAATAGTACACAACTAACAAAACAATAAACAATAAGACATTATCAAAATAATAACAACGACGACGACGACAACAACAAGAACAACAACAATAAACAACAATAACAACAACAACACGAGTAATGGAGAACTTGTACATATCGGAAATGTGATGAGAGAACTTGTAAATGAAAATGCTGGTTCGAGCTTCCTTCCTCCTTGGAGAAGAGTGGTGTTCTTTTGTTCGCTAGAGCTCAAAAAGTGAATGAGCTAGACTTAACATTAACTCTGAGGGAATAAAAAATTTAGAGAGTATTTATCTCGGTTTCACTAAAAATCAGGGTAACATATCCGATGTAATATCTATAAAAAATAAAGGTGTCTGTTTTGGTTCCAAAAGGAATAAAAAATTAGAGAGTTTTTATCTCGATTTATTTAAAAATCGAGGTATATTATCCGACATAAAATCTATAAAAAATAAATGGGCCTATTTTAGTTTCAAAAGGAATAAAAAATTAAAGAGTTTTTATCTCAATTCATTTAAAATCCGAGGTATAATATCCGACGTAAAATCTATAAAAAATAAAAGCTTCTTTTTTATTCTAAATAAAATATATAATTGCAGGAGCTGGGAATCGAAACTCAAACCCTTAGTAATTTTTTATATCGATTTTTCTAAAAATAGAGAGAAAAGATTGATTATATTTATATAAATAAAACATGACACTTCCATGATCTATATCCCCAGTTGTTTATTATTATAGGTGTAAGCTTCATCATAAAAAAAAATATTTGTAATAGTGATTAAAAATCAGTTTTACAAAATCAATTCAAACCCACCTTAAATATGAAGCCACGATTGAACTACTTACACATCATATATCCGGTTAGTTTAAATGTTAATTTTATTGACAATACAAATTTAATTAATTATATTTTGTAAATATTGCTATGAATAAACTTAGCAATATGCTTAACTGTCACCGTTTGGGAGCGATGAAACTACTATTAACCTAAACTATTTACATTTTTCTTCTTAAATGATGGATAAATTCTATTCCCTGAACTGCAAACTACAACCCCTTCTCATCATCCCATCAAAATTTCCAAAGCTTTAGATTTGTCACGAATGGTGAAATCTTTTGAAGAAGCTATAAAATATGTGTATAATATTCTACTGAGTCAGATGTCGATCCCATGTGTGAAAGGTGGTTGTTTGGCGATATCGATTCCTGAGGATGAATACAAACTTGGAGTGGAAACTTGCAAGCAAAACTCGACTTAGTTATTTGGCCTTAGGATTCCTCGCCACTAACGATCGTTGCCTTGCGTAGTAAGTTAGTTGGCCTTCAGAAAACAATAGGAAAATGAGTCAACACTTCTTTAGGAAAGGGCTTCTTTGAGTTCTCCTTTTCTTGCCTTGAGGATGTTCATATTGTCAGATTAGTCAATACTTGGAACCTTGGTTCAGGGTTCTTAAAACTCTTTCCCTGGACTAGGATTTTGTTCCTTCAACACTTAAACAAACTTCATCTCGGGTTTGGATAAGGATTCATGGTTTGTCTTAGGAGTACTAATGAACTAAAATCATTTTCGTATTGTTAGTAGTATCAAGACTCCTATATGTATAGGTTATGCTTCAAAAAAGGCTCCCTTTGAAATAGAATTTACCCATTATGTGATGGTTCTGATGCACTTAGATTTGGTCAAAGAGTTCAGTTACAAAATCCTAGTTAAGAGGATTGGTTTTGTATTTTTGTGAAGATTGAATACGAAAAAGTTCCAGACTTTTGTCACTTTTGTACTTATATAGAACACTCGATTTATAACTATAGAAGGAAGGAAAATAAGATGGAAAAAGGTTCATGCTAGAAAACAACCTAAGACTTCTAAAAACATATTTGTCCAAGTTGAAAAGCAAAATAATGCCTAAATGTTGGAGGAAAATATATGCACTAAGCAAAAGGTTGGAGAAACAAATGGGGTAGTTAAAGACCCCGACAGTTTGAGCATCGTACTAAAGGCTCAAGTTATAAGGTTTTGGACACAAATAAAAGCTTTCGAAATGATTTTATGGATGCCACTCAGGTGGGGGAAATGGTAGAAGAAACTCATGATCAAATTAATAAGTCTATAGTGCCTGAATCTTACAAAGCTCTTGGGCCAACATGGCTGAGCAGGTGAATGACCAGTAGAACAATGTAGAGGACCCCCTGATGACTATAAGCTTGTGAGCTCTAAAAGGAAATCCAAAAAGAACATGACAAAAAGTTTTACTAGACATAGTTCTAGTAACCCGAATACTTCATCATGAAGTGTATCTTTTGGAACATTAGGGGTATTGCTAATTCCCCATCTAAATCAGCTTTCAAGAGAATTATTAAGAAGTATAAACCTGACTTTGTTTTCATAGTAGAGCCTTGAATGCAATATTCTAATTTTCCTAAAATTGGTTATCTAACTTCAACCTAAAGTTGTTTGCGATGAACCACAAAAACAATAATTTGCCTAGCCTGGGGTGCATTTGTAAGAAGAATATTGACCCTGAGCTTGTTGTTATTGATGATAAGTATATCTCTTTTGTTATTAATAATGATAAGAAAATATATGGGATCACTGCTATCTATGCTTTAACCAATTACACACACATAAGTGAGCTTCAGAATAACTCGCAACCTTTACACGTAGACATATATTGTCGCCTCATATGAGATTTTAGTGCAATAATGGGAGCTTATTAGTACATGGGTCACTCTCAACCAGCTAGAATTCCAATGGATGATTTCTACAGCTGGACCAACTTTACTCAGTTGATTCACTTACCTACTAAGGGTCACCACTTCTCCTGGTCCAATGATAGAGAGGGTAGAAGACACACTGAGAAATATTTGGATAGAGTTATTGGAAAAATAGCCTGGATTTATTTTTGTTCAAACCTATCCTGCACCACTATTACTAAGAGTAGCTCTGATCATATTCCTATCATGTTGAGTTTTGATTATAAGGAGGTTAAACACTCATCTCAATTCAAATTTATGCAAATGTAGGCCTTGCATGATGAGTGTAAAGGCATAGTTGTTAAGACTTGGGAAACCAAGGTTGTTGGTTTCCCTATGTTCATATTGGACAGAAAACTTAAGCTTTTAAAAAAATAACTTGAAAGTGTAGAACAAGACATTTTTTGGTAATATACAAGAACGAGTTAAGATTGTAGAGGACAATATAAACAACATCCGACATAGGTCGGCTAGCCTTGGTCATAATGAAGTGACTCAGGCCCAAGAGAAAATTGCCCAAAAATATTTTTCATTAACTTTGAGTCTAGAAGAAGAAGCTTTTCGGAAGGAAAAGGCAAAGTGAACTGGGCTTTTAAAGGGGACATGAATACAAGATTTTTTTTCATAGATATGGCAAGATCAAAGCAGCCTTTAAGCCTTTATCAACCATTCACCATAACAATGAGGTTATCACAGATGTTGACCTCATAATTGATCATGCCACCAATCATTTTGAAAATCTATACAATGACAATGCTAGCCTACCAGATAATGATCTAATTGAGAAAACCATTCCCAAATTGGTTAATGAGGATACCAACCAACTTCTCACACTTATTCCTCCTACCGAGGAAATTAAAAGTGTCATTATTAGCCTGAACAAGGAAACTGCTCTTAGCCCTGATGGATTTGGAGGCTTCTTCTACCATACTTTTTAGAACACCATCAAATACGATGTCTTAAAAGATGTGTCACAATTTTCATTGAGGATTGGATCTTGCCTCACTATAATTCCAACTCCATAGTTTTGATTCATAAAACTCATAATTCTAACACCATTGGACAATTTAAGCATATTGCTCTAGCTAACTTCATAACCAAAATAATCACAAAAATCATTATTAACATGTTGGTTGCAGTCATGCCTCACACCATCTCTCCCGAGCATAAAGGTTTCATTAGGGGAAGAAATATAAAGAACTATATTTGCCTAACTTCCGAGGCCATCAATATCCTCAATAGGATGTGATATGGTGTTAATTTTGCTCTTAAAATAGACATAGTTAAGGAATTTGATACTTTAAACGGGTAATTTCTTTTATAGGTCCTTAGGAGATTTGGACTTTGCAACAAATTATGCATTTGTATCCACATGATTCTTCAATCTGGTTATCTTTATGTTTCCATCAATGGCAAGATGCAGGTTTTTTTTTTCAATGTCAAAGAGGACTGAGAAATGATGACCCTTTATCTCCTATTTTTTTTGCTTGGCTGAGGAGGTTTTGAGTAGGGGTCTGTCAAATCTATTTGAGGACGCTAATGTTCTACATATGAAGGGACTAGGAATGTTCATGTCCCTTCCCACACATTATATGCAGATGATATCATGTTTTTTTTATAGAGGAGATTTAAGACCCATTAAGGCTATTGATACTCTTCTTGATATATATGCATCTTGTTTTGGTCAAGTATGCAATGCCTCCAAATTTATTGTTTATGCAAGTGTTATATTAGACATCGGGAAATATCAAATTTCAACTCATCTTGAATTCTCAATTGGCAATAGTCCACTCTTATGCATGGGATCTCCTATATTCATAGGGAAACCAAAGCCTAAGCACTTTCATCATATTGTGGACAATATCAAAATCAAGTTGTGTGCATGGAAAGATTCACTTTTAACTATTGATGGAAGAGTAGAGCTAGTGAAATATATCATCTATATCATGACCATTTACTGCATTCAGGTCTATGATTGGTCAATTAGTTTAATTAAAACTCTGGAGTCTTGGATGCACAACTTCATATGGAGTGGGGACATTGAAAAACGAAAGTTGATAACTATTTCTTGTAGAAAGTGTTGCAGACCCACAAAGGTTAGTTATCTTAGCATTAACTCCCTATCCACCCTGAACCAAGCTGCTAATCTCAAACTTTGTTAGGATACTTCAGATTCTTCAGAAACCTGGGCTTATATTCTCAAAGGTAGAGTATTGAGAAATAGAGGAATCATTAATAAACATCACATTTCCTCCTCCATCTGGAGCTCAACTAAAAATTATTTCTCTATAATCATGGACAACTCGGCTTGGGGTCTTAGTAATTATAAACAAATCAATTTTGGGATAGACTCGTGGTGTGGCTCTCCTTTGTCTTAAAATCTTAATATATCTGTTTTGGATCCTGATTTTATCAACAAAAAGGCAAGTAACTTCATTGTTAATAAATGGTGGGAGCTACCTATTAATATAACTCTGGATTTTCCTAGCTTATTCTTAATAATGTTTTCTTGTCTCATCCATGATGGTAATTTAGAGGATATAAGAGCTTGGTCTTATCTAGATTCTGGTTGCTTGTCTTTCAAGGATTTTTACATATTCCTTTAAAAGCATGACTCCAAGGTATCTTGGCAGAGGAAATTTCGGAACTCCAGCATCCCACCTTCCAAATTCTCACTCTTATGGAGATACATACAAATCAAGCTTCCTACATATGAGAATTTTATCAGTAGTGCTTGCTTCCTCCCATCTGTTTGCATCCTTTGTCATAATCAAAGTGAGTCTTCGCAACACTTTTTTTTATCTTGTCTATGCTAATAAGCACCCGTGGACTTGGTTCTCTACCATTGTTACCAGTTTTCCCCCAATCAACACATTGGATAAATGTTGGCACGTTATAAATCATGACTAGTCTAAGAATTGTAGAACAATTATAGCTACAATCAATATTCAAATTATAAATGTTATATGGTTTGCTCAAAATCAAGCCAGGTTCCAAGACATCGCTATCACTTAGTCCTCTTGCAAAAACATCATACTCAAAAATTTATCTTTAGCAAATTTCCCTCCCAATTCCAATACAAACATGCTTGAATTTTCCATTATTAAATGTTTTTGCTGGAACCTTGTAACACCCCGATTTAATTTGCGTATTTATTTATTAGGTGTTTATTTTAATTAATTATTATTTGGTGTGATAATTAATTAAATATGTATTCTGGTGATTATTTGAATTATTTGAATATATGTGTTATTTGAATAATTGAATTTTATGAGTAGAAATAACAATTGTCTAGTAATGAGCCTAATTAATTCGAATGGGTGGATAGGTGAGTTAAGCCCATTATGAGTTAAAAAGATAGTAAGGGTTTTAGAGATAAGAGTTAGTTTTGTAAAACAAGAGAAGAAGAGAGAATAGAAGAGAAGAGAAGAGAAAGAGGAGAAGAGGAAACTAGAAGAAGAAGGACCTAGAGATTTCATCTATACTAAGGTAAGGGTGGAATTTCAAGTGGTTATGGGTAAAAATAATGTATGTAATGCATGTGGGTTAGATATCATGAACTTAGGATTTGGGGATTTTTATTTTTGAGAAACCCTAACACGTGTTTATGTTTTAATCCATGAAATTGATGTTTATGTTATGCTATGATGTTTCTATATTGAATTCCATGAATGGGTATGTGTGTAAGACCCCAATTTTGACCCTAAGATCCCTCATGATATCTCATCATATGCATTGGCATTGGGATCACACCTTAGCATCCTCATTACCCCTCATTCATTGGGTTTGCATTGGGAGAGACCACCAATCACCATGTGATTGTATCATACTTTGTATTTTATCATTTTACTAACCAAAATACCAAAAATATGTCTTTGCATTTGTCTAACTCTTTTGTAGGTAGGGCACATGATCATCTTTGATCTATCAAGTTCACATCTAGGGTTTAAGACCCTCATTGCTAAGATATCAACCAAGGAATGATCCACAAAGATTCTAGGCATCATATATTAGTCCCCATGATCTCTACATGTTATTTTGATCAAAAAATCTTCAAGAGTTTGGAATTGGTTTGCCTTGGAAACCCTAGTTAATCTGGGTATCTTATGTAACTTCTTCATCAAGCTTCTTCATTAATTGATCAAATATTTCAAGGCACACTTCAAATTACATCATCTTATGCATATATGATCTCCCATGAGTCCGAAAAGTCAAGAGAATTGCAATTTAGCAAGGTGGTTGATGGAGGTTGACCAGAGGAATTCATCTGATCAAAATTGGGGTCCCCTAGACCATATCTCCTACAATTTTTATCATATGAAAATGATTCCAAGATCAAAGTTACTCTAAATGACATTACAAACAACTTTCTTGTTGAGGTCTAGAGCTAGTTTTGCTTGTAAAGTCATTTTTTATGATGAAAGATTATAGGTCATTTTGTCTAAACCCTAATTTGGAGGTCAACTTCCCAAGGCCATAACTTGCCCAATTTTTATGAGATTACAGATTTCCAAGTTGCACAATCAAATTCAAGGTGTCTAGTTCAACTTTTATTTTTGGAGGAAGATCTAATTAAACTTTTATGAGCATGTGATATGAGGATACATTATAGGTCATTTTGGACCAATACCATTGAACAAGTGATTTTCCTCAACTTCAAAAATGCATAACTAATTCATCCCAAATGAAAATAAGGTCAAATTTGTGACCACTTTGAAGGTTTTTGAAATAGATACAACTTTTATGAAGACACTTTTCTCATTTGAAGCTCACATAAAAAGTTAGCCAAGGTGGAATAATTGAACATATGGCTTGACACTTAGAAATTTTTTTGACATGTTAAAATTTCCAAACTTCCACCTCAAAATTCATCATGATACAAGCTTCAAATGAAAAAGTATTCAACATGAGAGTTGTTCTTCTTGATCTAACCTTTCCAAAGAGTCCAATTTCATCCATTTTGGACAAAGTTTGAGGGGTCTGCGCATGGTCTGAACACGACTGCATCATTTGGCAAGGATCAATCTTCAAGCAGCTATACACTTTTGCCTTGCACCCCAATTCACATTCAGACTCAATTTCATGTAATTGTAGACTTAATTGAGTAGCTTCACGGGCCTGTGCACGCCCATGCAAGCATGCATCATGCAATTGCCAAAATTGGAAACATTTTGAAAGGTGCAAATAACACTTACTTGAGCTATAAATAAGAGGTCTTTGCGCGCCAACTCTCCCACACTTTAAACCCTCACATTTGAAAGGAAAACCAGATAATTTTCATTTGAAAATTGAGTTTGAATCTCACTGTTTGGAGATTCAAAAACTCCAGGATCCAAAGCTTTGTACCAATCCTAAGCCACTTCTGCAAGCTTCCTAAGCAAGATCAAACACGAATTGAAGCAAGAAAGATCAAGTTCTGCACAACATTGAAGGTATTTTCCAGATTTTTTCTTCTCTTCAATTCTCTCTCAATTCTCATCAATTATCTTGGATCCTTGGTTGTTTAAAGTCCTACCAATGTAGGCAAGAAGATTAAGTTGCTTTGAGGTCAAATCGAAGCAACTCAGTTCATGTACCTCAAATTTCAACTCCATGTATCTCTCAATATACTTGGAGTTAGGTTGAATTGAGGTCAAATTCATGATCAGTGCCATTTTTTCTTTAAGATTATGTCCTTCTTTTTCATTTTTGTGATGGTGATGAGAGAACCAATCCAACCAAGGTCACCTGAGAAGATGACTGATGGTTTGCTCCGGCGGTGAGGTGGACACGTTCTGAGCCACATGATCAAGCCTTTATGTTTTAATCTTGAGCGTTGCTTTTGAATACCAACTGTGTGGTACGCTGACTTGTGTGTTTGGTGGAACACGCGTTTTAGACCACTTGATCTGCCACCTCAATTAATGAGGGAGATCAAGTGGTCCACGTTTTTTCTGAATAATTGATTTTCATTTTATTTGTTCTATTTCATTGATTCATATTAAATTTAATATTGATCTAAAAAATATGAGAGTTTCACCAAAAAAAATTAAATAAATTCCTCTTTCATTTCTGAATTAAAATTATTTTTTGGATCATTATTAATATTTTTCATGATTTAATTGTTTTTGTGAATATTTTTAATTATTTTAAAAATACTTTTAAGTTTCTAAAAATTCTGAATTTTTTTCTCCAAGGTCCTTTGACCTTGTTTGACCTATGATAAATCTCATGGCCATTTCTTTGGTGTTTTGATGAGGTTTTAGGAAATTGACCAACCATAATTTAATTTAATGCTTATTTTTATTATTTTTTATTGTTTAAATGCCAAATAAATTGTGTAGAGCCATTTTAATTGACTTTGTGAGTTTTGACTTGTGTTGTTAGGCCTTGGTCAATGTTGATTTGAATTTGCTAGGTTAAGATCATTGGATTTAGGGGATTGATGGAATGTACATTTCATCTCCCAAAATGAATGAATGATCTTAATTTGGAAAAAGTCCTTCTTTGACCAATTTGTGTTGAATCCCCCCCCCCCCCCCCCCCCCCCCCCCCCCCCCTCTTCATCTTATTCCCCTTCTTTATTCATTCATGTCATGGAACTATGATATCTCTATATCCTAAGGCTAATTGATTGCAAAATCAACATAAGTATGGATGAGATTAAAGCCCCCATTTTGTATATTCTTTTTCTGTGTGGCATGTTTTATGAGTATAGTTTATCGTACTATGTATATAACATGTATTAGCACCAAAATTCTATTGTCCGACCTCAAATAGTTGTGACTTCTACATAAGTCCAATTACGATTGCTTAATATAACGCTAAATTTTGACATAAAAAGCATAGCATTCTAGTTAGCGAGATTGTAAGTCTCCCCTCTTTCATGATATTGTGTGGAAACTTGGCCTTTTTCCTTCCTTTGGAAGATGCCTTGGTTCAAGAACACATGCTTGTGATAAGTGGGTTGAGTGTTCTCCAAAGAATGACTTGAACAAAAACAAAGCAAAAACAATACTAACTTCTAATCAACTAACAACTAACATTTAATTTCAAGTCATTTACTTTTATGCACTCTAATTTTTAAGCTTTATCCATTTGCCATTATTCATACCATTCAAAATGTTTACTTTAATGTTATTTTCTCTTTGTCCACTTGGACCATATTTTGTGATATATTGTATTTGTATATATTTGTTTGCTTGTGTGGTCTTTTGACCTTAATGTACATAATAAGAACAAAAACCCTAAAAAACATTTTGTGTGGACTATTGGTTTGATCTGGGACTATTGGACTTAGAATTTAAGCAACACTCCATATGCAAAGGACTTGGTCAATGCCAACTTTCTTGAAACCAAGTGCTTGTAAAGTGAACTTTGATCTGATACAAATTTGAAGATCCATTTGAGTTCATCTGCAATATGATCATGGTGAAGCTGTTTATTTTGAACTTGTGCCTAATGCCACCTTTGGAGTCATCTGATACATGGGAAATTTTAAAGAATATCATGGAGTTGCTAAGCTTGGCTATGACTATATTTATTTGATGCATTGCTCTTGCTATCTGTGTATTGTTTGTTGCTTGATTCTAAAGTCCAAGGGAAATTTGGGTTTCTATATGACATTCTTGTCTATTGGATTGCAACCCCATTGGTCAGATATTTTCAACTCTCAACTTTTACATTTATGCTTAGGATTAGTCTCTTCATCTCCTCCCCATTTCTTTAATTTCAAAATCTCTCCCCCTTTTTTTCAAAAATCTTCTTTGATTGTATCTGTTTTCTAAACTTTGACCATATTGCAAGTTAGAAACTTTGGCCTTATGCCATTGCATTTTCAAACTTTTTCTTAATCAAACTTGTAAATAAAATTACTATACTTGACTTAAAATTTCAAAAGACAAAAAGAATCGACACTCATTCAAACCATTTTTAGGCCCTTGTGCCTTTGTAAAACTTAAGTTTTTGTTAAAAGCAATGTACTCACTTTGAAATTGATACCACGAGCAACGAGGTTTTGATCCCTCATTTTTATGTTGGCACGTAGGCATAAGTCCGAAGGTCTTGTCAAACACAAAAATATGATTAATGAATTCTTTTCTCATCCTCACACTCTGTTTTATTTGCAAACATCATTTGTACAAAAAACACATATGCACACAAAAAAGGACTCCCTAGGAGTACCTAGGACACTTTGGGTGCTAACACCTTCCCTCTGTGTAACCAACCCCCTTACCTGTAATCTCTGACATTTTATTAGTTTTGATTTAAAAACTTCTTATTTTTGGGTTTTGTTCGTACTTTTCCCTTTTCCCTTGGAAACAATAAAAGCGTGGTGGCGACTCTGGTTTAATTGACGTCTAGCTTATCCATAGCTTGATGGTCATGAATTTACCGCTACAATGTGTATAGAACATGATTTGGTGCATAATTGCATGTTTGAGTTTCACTTAAAAATTGTTGATTTGAGATTTTGGTGAAAATTAGTGGAGCTTAGAATCTTGTTTCTATGATCCTAATAGTTGCTATATATATATATATATATATATATATATATATATATATATATATATATATATAATATATATATATATATATATATATATATATATATATATAATATATATATATATATATATATATAGAGAGAGAGAGAGAGAGAGAGAGAGAGAGGAGAGAGAGAGAGAGAGAGAGAGGAGAGAGAGAGAGAGAGAGAGAGGTTGTATAACTATTTATTTCATGAAAAATGATGGACTAATGTGGTTTTATGATGAAAATTCGTGCTGGACATCAGTATTTTCACAACAACAATTTTTCTGGTTTTTGACAGCATTTTCGCAACAGCAAATTTTTTGGTTTTTGACAACATTTTGAAAAACTTGTAAATTCAATAACTTTTGAACCGTAACTCCGTTTGAGGTGCCGTTTGGACCGTTACAAAGCTAAGAATATTATATATAACGTGACATTATTTTTTATAATAGTAGATTAATATTTTATCAAAAGAATCCTAATGTGGATGTATGTTGTATGTGTGGTGATTGTGAATGACATGTTTTCTATTGTTTGACATGTAGTGGATGGTTTTAGATGGATTTTGTGAAGAAAAAAAATACTTGAAATTATGTATGTGATGATGTGAATTGGTGAATTTGATGAATAACATGAATTGGCTTGTTTGCTTTATGTTATTGTGTTGTGATGAGATGATGAATGATATTTGATGTATTGTTTGGGATTGAAGTCACGTTAGGTGTATGTTGTGCAAATGTTGGATGTGGTATGCTTATGTATGATTAAGGGGTTGTGATCGTCTTAATTGCATGAGTCTTGTTGTTGTTGCACACTTACACTAGCATGAGTCTATGAAAGAGGCAATGTTGGGTAATCTCGCGTAGATAATTTGCTTGTCCCAAACCTAACGCCGAATGAGGTTTGAAAGCTTAAGGCCAAATAGAGCTTTAGAGGTGGTTATCTAGTCTATTTGAGAGACGCTCGGCAAGTCGGAAATGATAACGGATGGGATCCACATGCATATCGCATTAAGTCACACATTGAGTTGCACGTGTCGGTGTGAATTGTTTGTGTGATTATGTGATATGATTGTGTGGATATGATTTTGGTAGATATGCATATACGTGGATTTTAGGTGATCCATTTGATATGAATTGTTGATGTGTTATTGATGTGTTATGTGTGCATATTTGTGATATATGTGATGAAATAGTGACTTGTATACATTATGGAATCATGTGAAAGTTGTATACATATTTGATGATGATTTCTAGATGATGATGGATGATAATATGTACATGAAATTGATATGTTGTGAAATATGAATTTTGTACATCGTTTAGTATTTATAAATGAATACTTGTGGATTGTTGAGCCATGTTGTATAATGGTAAACATGTGATTCTTTAATAAGATGATATGATGCATGTTTGTATGAAGCGTGATGAATTCTAATAATATATGTATGTTTATTATACATTTCATATTATTATGTTTTTCTATAATGATTTGAATTCTCACCCTTCTGTTGGAATGATGTTCTATCGGGACATCGATCAGGTACCGGAGATAGTGGTGCTTTGCATAAGGATTAGATTCGGAGGCTAGTTCTTGTTGTGTTTTGACTAGGTAGTCTATAGTGCTCTGGTCATGTAACACTTGGGTTTATGGGATTATTTGTATTTGTTTTGATGTTGAGAGATATTGTTGTGCTCTCTTTTATCTTGTTATTTGGATATGTTGGTTTTGATGTTGAGTGACCTTAGAGTCCAAAACGATATTTTGTGATAGATGATTTATGGGAATCATCACTATTTACCATTTATGAAGAGATATGTTATTCCGCTGTGTGAGTTTGCATGTTGGTTATTTGGTTTTGATTTATAATCCGTGTTACTTGTGTGTGACCATGACATGTGTTGTTTCTGGCAGAAGTAAATGTGATGCCCTCGTGTATGCATGCTTTAATTTACTCTGATTATGCAATTGTATGATGTATTTGAGTAGTAGTGGTTTGGGGGTGTTACAAACCTCGTCCTAATGATCCTTCCTTGATATTAGATATCTTGTGGTGACCACATCCCTTTGGTTGGATAAAAGGAAACTCTGATGGCATGACTACAACCTCCCTCCCCCCCTCTCTCTCTCTCTCTGCTTGTGGTATTTTCCGAATTTCAAAGGACAAACATGTAGGCAGTGTCTCCAACTACATTGGCAAAGATAATGCCATCATTTCAAAGTTTTGTGGTGTTATGATGGCCATGAAACTCTCTCTCTCTCTCTCTCTCTCTCTCTCTCTCTCTCTCTCTCTCTCTCTCTCTCTCTCTCTCTCCTCTCTCTCTCTCTCTCTCTCTCTCTCTCTCTCTCTGCTTGTGGTATTTTCCGAATTTTAAAGGACGAACATGTAGGCAGTTTCTCCAACTACATTGGCAAAGATAATGCCATCATTTCAAAGTTTTGTGGTGTTATGATGGCAATGAAACTTGCTGCTCAAAACAACAATTCCCATTTTTGGCTTGAATCTGACTTGTACTTGTAATGCAAGTTTTTTCTAACTTCTCTGTTGTCCCGACGAAGTTAAAAGCCCGATGGCTGGATTACATTAATCTTACTCATTCAATGCACTTCATTGTTTCTCACATCTTCTGAAGATAAGAAAAGATTAAACATACGCAAAAATAGGGGATCATTTGCAATTATAAATTCATTTGCAATAAATTAACTATTTACTAGTATTTTTTATCAAATAAATTCTAAGATTTTAGAGAAAATAAAAATGAATGATAAGTTTTATTATTACTTTTGTCTAATTATAAATAATTAATATTGTTATCTTTTTATTATTATTATTATTATTATCATAAATAAATAATTTTAAAATGAAATTATTGATTTATAAATATCAACAACTTATTTATGTTAATACATAATATAAATAAATGCTTGTGTCAAATAATTGAACTTTAAACAAATAATTTATATTTATTTAACACAACTAGCATATATAGCATATATCAGGTAAACTATCGCGTTCACCTCAAATAAAATATTATTTTACAAATGTTAAAAATAATATGAATTAAAACAAATTAATAAAATAAAATAATTAATGTTAATTGAAAATCAAGAAAATAATTTATTTTAGAAAAAAAAAGTATAAATAAGTTCTATATTATCAGAATATTTTTATAAAAGTAGTATTAAATGTTTTTAGATTTTCAATAAAATATAATTTAAAAAATTGTCAAAAACAATATAATTTTAAATTAAAAAAATATATTTTTTATTCTAAAGATTGGAGAGAGTTATATATACGATAACGATTAGATTTCAAAAGTTAATGAAGTTCATTTAACTATTTCTTTTTGTCATTTTAATTTGTGTCAACAAGTTAAATAAACTTTTTCTTTTATTTGTTAAGAAATATAGTGAATATGAATAAGTGAAGTATTGCACTACAATTGAATAATTGATTCTGGTATGATATTTTGTTTCGGTTTCGAATATAATTGATTATGTTTTTCTGAATTGATTATATTTAAAGTTCTTGAATCTAATATGTTTTCTATCCTGTTTAACTTATTTTATTAAAATTTGTTCAAACATAATTTATTTTATTTTCAACTTGCTTTTAGGCCGAATTAATTTTATACAATCAATTCTCTCAAATATCAATTATCTTTTGTACTTAACCAAACACACTTTTAATACAAAA